>NW_012267341.1:2601151-2695861 GCF_000151885.1 Dipodomys ordii
CCCCTCCTGCTCTTGCTCCTCCCCCTCCTCCTCCTCCTCCTCCTTGCCAAGTTGCTTGGGGCTTGGACTCAGGTCCTTGTGCTTTCACTTGTCTTTTTCACTTAGAATTGGTGCTCTACCAGTTAAGCCAAATCTCCACTTTCAACTTTTTTTTTGTCGGTCGTGGGGCTTGAACTCTGGGCCTGAGCGCTGTCCCTCAGCTCTTCATCTCAAGGCTAGTGCTCTACCACTTGAGCTACAGCGCCACTTCCGATTTTCTGGTGGTTTATTGGAGATAAGAGTTTCTCGGACTTACCTGCCCAGGCTGGGTTTGAACCGAGATCCTCAGATCTCAGCCTCCTGCGTAGCTCGGATTACAGGCGTGAGCCACCAGCACCCGGCGTTCCACTTTCAATTTTTTTTCATGTTAATTAGAGATATGAGTCTTGGATTTGTCTTCCTAGGCTGGCTTTGAACTGGGATCCTCATATCTCAGCCTCCTGAGTAGCTAGGATTATGGGCATGAGCCAATGGCACCAGTCCAGGTGTCAGAACTCTTTCTTTGCATAAAAGTGTGTGCATAATGGGTCTGCAAACCAGAGATGTGTAGTAGGATGGAACTCACATTCAGGATTACAGAAATCCAGGCAGTCATGAAGGTGGGCAGAGTCTGAGTTAGCTGGAAATTCATAGCTGACGGTGAGGGCTGGAGCAGATCCCGCAGTCTTCTTCGTTGAGAAACCTCAGCAATGAAAGGCACATGTGCTGGGGTGGGGAACACCTGGGGGCCTTCAATATTTTGGGACAGGGTTTGGTTCCTGGAGGATCTGTGGTCAAGCTCCCTCCCCTCCTCCACCCAATTCCCACCAAGAGAGATAGGATTCCTATGGCTCCAAACCTCTCCTTCCTTTTTTCTGTCAACTCTGTCACAATCCTGAGGTTTAAACAGACCCATATTCTAACCTGGCTCAGAAGGGTTACCTCACTCTTTCTGCTCAGAGGACTCTAGGAACAAGTCAGGCCCAATACTGATGAGAAGCCCATCCTGCAAAGAAGGCCACGTGCCTTGTGAAACTGGCCTCCTGTGCTTTCCCCTGCTGGGGGAGCCCAGAATCCTACACCATGGGAGGGAGGCTGGGCCGAGGCAGCCAGCCTGCCCAGAATAATGGCAGGAAAAACCTATTGACCAGATCTTCTTTCCTAAATGACTTTCCTCGTGTAAAATTGACTCCTATTATTGCTGGCAAAAGGGTGTTTAAAAAGAGGTTAACATGGGATTTAATGAATACAGAGTAATAACGTGCTTTGTATCAAATTAAAATTCTAAAGCTGCCACATGAAAGAAGTGCGTTAGGTGCCCAGTGAGCGTTCTGTATTATTATTACTGAATGGCTTGGTGGCCCACGCGCTTTGGGGACAAAAAGAAACAAAGAATCTGCTCCAGGTTCTGCATTGGAATTGACAAGCAGTTCCTTGGAAATGAGAATCTGCAATGGCCAGAGAGGTGGGGGGGGGGTGTCCTCCCTCCCACAGCTAAGGAACACACACACACACACACATACCTGCACACACACGCACACACCTCCCACAGTCATTTATCACCGTCGGAACATTTGGACAGACAGACATCATATTTCATGGAAGCAGCAGACAAGAGGGGGGTGTAGGAATCGGTGTAGGAATGCTGTGTGACTTTCCACAAGACACACCTCTGTGTGCCTCCATTTCTCCACACTGTGAGTCTGGGTAGAGGATAGTTGTGAAGATAAACTAGACATGTGGATGTGAAAATGCTTTGTAAACTCCAACGGGCTATTATGGTGTTGTGAGGACTTAGGCAAACTAAAAGATCATTTGCATGGCTTCTCTCCCAGGCCTTTGGCTACTCTGTACCCTCACTGTCATATTTAATATTTACTAATAGTAGCCTACACTTATTTTGTTATCTTGTTCCATCCTGCACTACTTCCAGTGCAGTGCTATTAACATTATAGACTAGAAACACAAGGGGCATTAAGCTGGGCCATGAGTTACTCCAACAACACTTTAAGCTCGACAAGAAATGTATTCATTACCTTATTCATGTAACTGTAACCCCTCTGTACAGCATCTTTACAATAAAATAAAATTAAAAAATAAACCACTTTCAACCCAGGCCTTCCTGACTTTAAACCTCTCTGTAGCCAGGCACTGGAGCTCACACCTCTAATTCTAACCACTCAGAAGGCTGACAACTGCTGATTGAGGTTTGAAGCCAGCCCAGTTAGGAAAATCTATGAGACTCTTACCTCAAATTAACCAGCAAAAAGCCAGAGATGGTGTTGTAGCTCAAGTAGGAGAGCATTAGGCTTGAGTAAAAAAGCTAAGGGACTGCCCAGGCCCTGAGTTCAAGATCCAGTACTGTGTATGTATGCGTGCAGGCATATGCATGCACGTGTGTGAACACATATATACACACACACACACACACACAATCATGTTCATTCTGGTGTCATATTTGCCTCCAAAATATGCCTGACTCTCCACTTGCATAACCCCAGGGACCGGGGACTCATTACCACCCATCCTTATCCCATAGTAAGCGCTATTCCCGACACATAAAGCATTGCTGTGATATTATTATCCTTAAAATGCAGTGATTGGAGGAGAGCCTCTCTTAAGGTCTGTTCCAGAAACGTCTCTTTAGGAGCCTGAGCATTTACAGACAATCCAGCCTGGTTATAGAAGAAAGGTTTGAAAATCTTTGTATGAAAATGGAGCACAGGGAGCCAGAGGTGTATGTGTGCATGCAGGGCAATTAATCCTCTTTTTTTTTTTTGCCAATCTCTGTTTTTAAAAATAAAACAAAAAAAAGTTGCTAGCAAGGAAGCATTTATTCCCTGCAGGTCCATGGTGTGGTTTTGAAATATCTACACAGACGGCAAGTTGACTGAGGAAATACAGATCTATTAAATCTGCAGGACGAAAGAAAAAGGGGCTTCCATAAAAAGATTTCTAAACCATATCAAAGAGTTGTGGGGTCAGAAAGGGCTGATGGAACACCACCAATTAGAGCTAAATGGGAAAGCAGCTTCCATCTCAAAATTAAAGATGAAGAGTAGCAATTAACCTGTCTCCTCACACAAAACATGGTCCTGAATGCCCAGTGTAATTTAATATTTTTAAATTATGACCACAAGCATCCAAGGCTCCTGGTGGACAATATAACACAGATAATAAAAAAAAATCTCAGTGGGGCTTCAGATAGCCCATGTGGGGGACATGGCAAGGGAATAATATTGGTCATACCAGCTCAACTGGCAGACCTGTGGGCTAGCATTCAGCCTCTGGATATGTCCCCATGGCTCAGTCCTATGCCCTGAGGGCTGGTTCTCTGGTCTCAGGAATCGTTTGATTTGTGCCCAGTGGGTTCTCATAGGCTAGGCTAGGCTGATGTGAGCTAAAGCAAAACCCCAGCAGAGCTTAGAGGATTCCAGATTTCTTCCAATCATCGCTTTAAAGCCAGGTTTGCAACATTGCAAACACTTTTCCTGAGCTTGGTACAGAAGGCCTGAGTTTCTGTCTTTTTTTCCTTTTACCTTATTACAAAAAGAGTTGTTTTTTTTAAGGCTCTCCAGTTAATTGCCATCTGCACCTGGGATTTAGAAGTGATTCTTTAGAAGATTTTGGGCAGGATGAACAAGAGAAGGTGGTTGTTTGGATAGTGACCCAGGCTGGATTACATCAGCTTGATGATGGTGGGGCGGCCATGGGGATGGGGACCTGCACAGACAAGAATGTGGTCCGTGGGAACTTTTCCTCCTGGTGGGAAGAACAAAAAGCCCAATAAAGCAGCCATACAGAACTGGGCCTGTAGCTGGAACCTGTGGCCGAGCATCAGGCATCCGAGGGCAGCCTGCCCTGCCGAGGAGAGAGCAGAGACATTCCATTCATGTTCTTGGGGGCTTGGGTTTTAAAGGATGGCCCCTTTGCGCTCTGCCATCCGCTCCTGTTCTCTGGGTGGCATGGGAGGGCTGGGGCGCTGGGAAGGCCACAGATTGTGCAGACAGGTAGACTGGACATCTAGGCTCTGGGGTCAGGCATTACCCTCTCTCTGAGTCTGCTTTGGTGGCTAAAAAAGAAAAAAGAAAAGTGCAGCTGTCACAGCACTCATGTGAGCCAGCCCCTCCCCTCCTCCAGGTCCCTCTGCCACTAACCATTAGGCTTCTCTTTGCTTCTGCCCGTCCTGGCTCCGCCTCACTATGACCTGTGTGGCCTTAGGTCAGTCACATGACTCCACTGAGACTTAGTTTTCCCATCCTTGAAAAGGGCAAAATCTTGGACTCACAAGAGTCATTTGAGGGCAAAATGAGCTGCCATTTAGAAGGAGTCTGGTGTGGGGCCTGGGGAAGAAGGCCTTTGAGGGTCAGTGTTCTCTATTTGGTGGGGGGGGAATCTTTTCTTCCAAGTGCCAAAAGCAAATGTCTGCCACTGCTGTTCCTTGTCCTGGTTTCTAGTTCATGATAGACAAGCCTGCTTGATCCCTTGTCCTGTGCACAGTGGGTGAGTAGAGGTGAGAATCTAAGGCGTTTCTTTCCAAGTGTCCACAGGGTACCCACTGGAGGGACCATCAGTTCCTCCACAGATCACCTCCTTGCATGGAAAGCCTCCCCACCCCCAGCCACTGCCGCCTCCTCAGTAGAGTTGGGGCTGCGGGAGGGCATGGAGGGAAACCTTGGGCAGTGGCCTGAAATCTGCTCTGAGCTCCAGCCCAGTGGCTGAAATTACTCCTCTCGGCAGAGCTGGCTTCACAAACAAAACTAGAACAGGAAGGTCTTGGATGCTCCTGGAATCAAACGTTCAGAACAGAGCATGGAGCAGGGTCTGCTTCACAGAGCAGGGAGGGAGAATGCCATTTCTGTTTCTTTTATCCAAGCCAAACACTGAGCTGTTTGAACTTCCCAGAATCTGCCCTCCAGAGCTGTCAACAGAGGTTCTGCCTCTGCCACCTGTCACTTTGCAAGATCCAAGGGACACAAACCTCAACGGGGCGTTTGTTCCAGTACTGTCTCTGGAGGCTATTTCCTCAGTCACAAAACCCACCTAGACTCAAACAGCAGCGCAGTACGGTGGGCTGACACAATTTCTCTCTCTCTCTCTCTCTCCTCTCATTTTTAAGAGAATGATGGCATGGAGGCTCGGGGAGGCTTGGAAACTTGGTTGTCCAGCCAATATTTGGGCTTTGAACCATCACCACCAGCTGTCCACTTGCACCCATGTCCTGGGGGGAGTCAGGGGGCTCTGGAATGCTGGGGGAAGGGAGGAAGGTTTGCAGGGAAGAAAAGCCAGCAATCTCAGGTGTCTTCTGTTTTTCTTCCTTTAGGCATAGAACTTTCTAGAAGTAGTGGGCTTTCCAGAAGACACTCTGGAAATTGAGAAGTACGGAAGGGGTGCAGTTGGGGAGAAGCACACATGGTCTCACTTTTGATCCTGTGACATGTTAGAGATGTGTGTTCCTGTTAACTATAAATTGAACTGCCATGTGTGATTTCCTTTGAAGAAAGGGATAAACCACTTCAAAATAATTGGAAACCGGAGCACCGGGCCATGTTAGGGCTGCAGCTTATGTCTGCTGGGTGGGCTGACTTGGAAATTCTCGAATCCGAAAGAAGCTGCACGTTGGGGACATGCCACGCCCAAGTGGAATGGCAAGGGAAGGGGCTAGAAATGATGCCTCCTGGCTGAATTTGAACTGAAAATGTTTGGCTGTTAAAAAAAAAAATGAGTCACAGCTGGGAGTCAGTAGCTCACACCTGTAATCCTAGCTACTCAGGAGGCTGAGATCTGAGAATCAGGGTTCAAAGCCTCTCCATGCAGGAAAATCCATTAAGACTCTTATCTCTAGTTAACCACTAAAAAGCCAGAAGTAGAACTGTGGCTCAGGCAGTAGAACGCTAGCTTTGAACAAAAGAAGCTTGGGACAGCACCTAGGCCCTGAGGTCAAGCTCCAGGACTGGCCCCTTTTACATTTGCAAAACTCGAATGATCAACAGCTAGGACAATGCTGGAAAGGTTTTGGTCCCTGTAAGGTTGGGTGCCAGGTCTGAGGGAATGTAACTCTCTCATAGGCAGCTCTTGAACCCAGGCCATTATGCCTGACTTCCAATCCAGACTAAGAGGCAGAGACTGGCATCAACTAGAACTCTGCCTTTGCCCTGACTCACAGATACCGGGTGACAGAATTTCCTTCATGTAATCAGAACACACCGGGCCCGGGAATCTTGAGTTAGCCAGGGGCAGATGATCTGGCAGGGTGGCTTCAAGGAGAGGCAGAAGTGTAAGGGGGAGTCTCTGAAGTCTCTCAGACATCTGTAGTGGCTAAAACAGCAATTTCCTCTTGGCAGGTGGACATGGTATTCTCAGAGGGACACGTGGCTCCCAGGTGCTTGTGGATGGCCCTCCTTGTCCCTGCTTCTTTCTTCGGCTGCCTGACCTGCTTAGTCAGAGAAGTTGCCCAACTCCTAAAATAGTTGACCATGCTTAGTCCCCACCACAGGCAGGGGCACCAAGACCAACGAGGCACTGTCTAGGCCCTTGAGGAGCAGAGAACACATCAAGAATCTCCACCCCATGACCTGTGGGTTCTGAAAGGAACAATGAGAGTGACCCATGCAACTCACTGTGAGTTATTTATGCTGAGCGTTCTACTTCCATGACTTCATTGAGCGGATGGCTCCAATCCTCTGTTGTGGGAATCTAGTTTCTAGTTCCATTTAACAGACAAGAAGGCTGAAGCCCAGAGAAGTTAAGTCAAACTGTTAACAGCAGAGCACAGTCTTGAACCCAAGTCAGATTCAACAAATAGCAATCTTTTCCTTCATTGCCTGTTGGAGCCAATATTAATTGATCCCATTGGGAGATCTGTGATTCAGGCTCAGTATATCCCCAGCCCTAGCTGTGGCCCAGCAGGCTACACAACCCAGTCTGTGCCACTGGCACCCACATTCATTGCATCTCGGGTACTGCTCTGGTGACTCCCCAGAGCTACCTGCTGGGACTTGTTATAGGTTAAACAGGTACAGGCTTAACTCAGCTCAAATGAAACTCGAACGCTTCAGGTCCTGTTGTCAATTCCCCCAACACAAGGGAAAAGGTAATTGTCAATTAATGAGCCCATCAACTGAGGCGGGAGGAAAAATCAATAACATGGACCAATACCAAGCGTTCTCATGCCAGTCAGGATTTCAGGAGTCCGAGCCCTTCCAACAGGTACATGAAGTAATTGGCTTCTCCCTTGTGACCTGTCCCACGTACTCTACAACTCTCCAATTAACACGTACCGTTGACAGGCACACAATTATTTGGGCTCACTGTGTCCCAGCCAGTGTTTGTTCAATCAGAACTTGCAAATATGTGGAAAGTGCACAGAATGGCAAATTCAGGATAGCTCTGGGAGAAAGCCAGATAGCCAATCATCTTAAAAGAACCTTGGCACCCTTCTCTTCCAGGGAGCTGCCCTGAGTCTCAGCTCAGATTTAAGCTCAACCTATCAATGCCAGACAGCCCCTGACAGGAACTGTCCCTATCTTTGCTACAGAACTCAGAGATGGGCTGCTTGTGGCTTGGCTGCTTCTCTCCCGTACAGTAGATAAGAGAGGAAGGGACTGTCCCCTTTTCTGTCCCATTGTAGCAGAGAAATAGCTGGGTCAAGGCCTTGAAATGGAGGCTCTGCTGCCTATAACATCACTTCTCTATCTGAAACTTCCAAGTCATCTGAAAATTCTCAAAGACTCTCCCTGGACACCCCCACCACCATCAAGGCTAAGCCATGTGCCTTTGACTCTGCACACCGGACATCTTGGCTCACATCTTCCTTAGCCCATATACTGTAGATCACACCCATTGGGTGAGACTATTGCCTGTTCCCCTCACCAGAGTGAGCCTTAGATGTTGGGGATGAACACCATTCTTCTTTAAAGATCATTAAAGTAAAAGGCACTTAGAAGGTGGTTGTTAGATAAACACATGGTAAGGAATACAAAAAAGGGCTGCTTAGATAGGTTTAGGGGTGGATGGGTAGATTTAAGAGTACATGGAAGCAGGGAAGGAAGTGTATGGCTGGTTAGAAGAGGAGGATATAGGACAAGTGAATGGATGGATGAGGAAGGGATGGATACAGCAGGACTGTAGGTGGATGGTGGACAGAAGACTGGGCAAAGGGATGTGGAGTTGGATGGCTGAGGGGTCATTAAGCATTTGGAAGAGCATTTAATCCCTGGCTATGGGTGTGGGCTCTGTAGTCAGATGTCTTGGGTTGAAGTTCAGTACTAGTACTATTTTTTTTCTCAAAGATTTGCAAAGACGGGAGGCATTGACTCATACCAGTTATGGTAGCTACTTAGGAGGCTCAGATCTGAGGACTGTGGTTTGAAGCCATCGTAGGCAAGAAAGTCGATGACCCTCTTATCTCTAGTTAACCATCAAAAATCCAGATATGGAGCTGTTGCTCAAATGATAGAGCACCAGCCTTGAGCAAAAAAAGCTACGGGACACCACCCAGGCCCTGTGTCCAAACCCCAGTACCTCTCTCTCAAAAAAACTCCCATCTGCATTTGATTGAATCTGCAGATGTGTAACCCACAGATACACAGGACTCATTTAATGAATAAAATCCCAAAGCTTACAGTGTTACTTGATGTTCAGATCATAATTTCACTGCATCTTAAAAATAGCCCAATACCAGCAAGGGAAATTACAAAACCATCTGGTTAATGAACTTGAACAAGAAAATTAGAAATAAAGCATCAGTCGATGCATTTAAGGAATACATTCCTTAAAACACATGACAATCATCTAATGTTCAGCCCAGGAATGCAGGGTTGGTTCAATATCTAAAAAGTTACATGACTCGGCATACTAACAAGGTCAAGGAAAAGAAATAGAGGATTGCCTCCAAAGATGCAGGGAATACAACGAAAGTTGGCACATCTTTGCAACTCAAAAAACTTGTAGAAACGTAGCAAAACAAGGAAACTTTCCTAATCTGATACAATATCTATCACAAAATTTTAAGCAAATAGATTCAAATTTGAGCTGGGTGCAGTAGTGCATACCTGAAATCCTAGTTCATAGGACGTAAGGCAGGAGAATGGCACATAGTAAGACTACCTCAAAACATACAAACAAAAACAACCCCATGAAAACAACCTTCTAGGAAAACAAACAACAACAACAGAAGATAAATACTTTAGACATGGTGCCACTCACACTGAGTGCAATATAGAGCTGCCCTCTGCCACCAATTTGCTCAGCATTGAACCTGGATTGAGATCTTAATCAACTCAATTAGGAGAGAAAAATAAGCAACTGACTCACAATTGGAAAGACAGACACAAATCTGTCTTTATTTGCATTTCTGTATAGAAGACCCCAAACGATCCACAGTCTTATAGAGTAAGGAAGGGCTTTCATGACTGCCCAATAAAAGGTCAATATATAAACATTGATTGTGTTCTCTTCGCTAGCAATAACCCATTCAAAACTGTAATAAAAAAGACTCATTTCAAGACAGCAAGGCAACCTGATAGGTAACTAGGAATAAGCACAGCAAGAGATGGGCTGACTTTTATGGAGAAATGTATAAAGCATTAACAGAAGGAAATAAGAATTTGAAAGACAGAAGGGAAGCACAGGAAATGAGCATGGGGCAAGAAGGCAGGTAAGATGGTTTCCCTGACAGCATGCTGTGTGGGCTCTGCATGGATTCAGATCAAAGGCAGTGGCAAAGCCAAGAATGCTTTGGGTTCTATACACTCACCAGGATTTTCTTTCTGGTGATGTGTTATCCCTTCATGGCTTACTTGCTTTTCCCACTCAACATTATAGCGTGGGGAATTTCTATATCATTAAATGCTGTTTGATTTTTTTGAAAAATCATCATCATAAAGAATGGTTCTTCAAAGCTAGGCACCAGTGGCTCACACCTGTAATCCTAGCTGTTCAGGAGGCTGAGATCTGAGGATCGTGGTTTAAAGCTAGCCCAGGCAGAAAGTTCATGAACGTCTAATCTCCACTTAACCACCAGAAAAATGGGAAGTGGTGCTGTGGCTTACAGTAGTAGAGTACTAGACATGATCAAAAATAGCTCAGCTCCTAGGCCCTGAGTTCCAGCCCATGACTACCACCACCAATATCAACAACAAAGAATGGTTCTTTAAGGCACACTCTCCTCCCTGGTTTAGAAATGAAGTGGACAGGGAGGAGAGGAGAGGGGAGAGAAAATAGTAAGAGAGGAGGAGAGGATAGGGAAGGAAGGTAATACCTAGCCAGCATCTCTTACAGGGCATGACATTCTCCCAGCCAATTAAAACTCTTGCTCCTCCAAATGAGGGAAGGGGAAGAGTGTACACTCTAGCTGCGCAGTCACTATCCTTAGACCCCCAGTCTGGATTCTTAGGGACAGTCTTGCTTCTGCACAGCCTTCTGGAGCTGAGGGTAAAGGCTTCTAAAGCCCATTGTTTTCCTGCACAGTGCCATGTGGGCAGACAGTGCATCAACTGTTTAACACTGGAGAGCAGGACACCTATGGTGCCTGGCACTGTGGCAGAACTGGAGATGTAGCAGTAAACAGCACTAAGGTCTTGGCTTTTGCTGTAACCAGGCTAGATATCACAGAATTGGCAGCATGGTTCACAACTGAAATGCATTGTCCCACAGACCCAGAGGTCAGCAATCTGGAATTGAGGTGTCCCAGAGGTCAGCCATCTGGAATTGAGGTGTCCCCATGGCCACACAGACCCTGCAGGCCAGAGGGGGCAGACCTTCCTTCCCTCTTCCAGATTCTCTGGGCCACACAACTTTTCTGTGTCATACATCCTTTTCTCCTTTCTCTTATAAGGCTCCATCACTGATTTAGGAACAGTCTATATTCTGGACAGACCCACCTGAGACCCTGAACTCAATCACGTCTCTAAAGACCACATTTCCAAAAGAGGTCCAACCACAGGTACTAGGGATTAAGACTTGGATATTGTCTTTCTTTCTCTCTTTCTTTCTTTCTTTCTTTCTTTCTTTCTTTCTTTCTTTCTTTCTTTCTTTCTTTCTTTCTTTCTTTCTTTCTTTCTTTCTTTCTTTCTTTCTTTCTGTTGGTCATGGGGCCTGAACTCTGGGCCTGGACACTGTCCTTGAGCTCTTAAGCTCAAGGCTAGTGCTCTACCACTTGCGCCACAGCACTGCTTCAGGCTTTTTCTGTTTATGTGGTGCTGAGGAATAGAACCCAGGGCCTCACGCATGCAAGGCAAGCACTCTACCACTGAGCCACCTTTCCAGCCCCAGTATCATCTTTATTGAGGACACAATTCAACCCACTCCACCACCCCACATTCTGGTGGATGGTAAAGAATAATAAATAAGCCAGATCCTGGTGGCTCATGCCTATAATCCTAGCTACTAGGGAGGCTGAGATCTGAAGATCACAAAGCCAGCCCAGGAAGGAAAATCTGGGCGATTCTTATCTCCAATTAACCACCAAAAAAGCCAAAAATAGAGTTGTAGCTCAAGTGGTAGGCCATTAGCCTTAAGACAAAGAAGCTCAGAAACAGTGCCCAGGTCCTGAATTCAAGCCCCAGAACTAGCACACACATGAAAAGAAAAGTAAAAGCTAAGCAAGAGTTCAAGGCATTGAGTTTAAGCACCAGTACTGCACCAAAATGAAGAGGAAGAGGAAAAGAAGGGGGAGGAAGAGGAAGAGGAAGAGAAGGAGAAGGAGAAGAGGAGGAGGAGGAGGAGGAGAGGAAGTTGTTGAGGTTGATGGTTTGTTCATTGTGTCATTGTGTCCTGGCCTCTCCAGTCTAGGCATGGTCCCACCCTTCCTTCCAAAGTCCTGTGGACCCCAGCTAAAGCCCCTCCCCAGGCCTCTGCTTCACCAAGCTGTGGTTCCTATTCTGCACTACAGGGAGACTTGGACTCCAGGAGAGGGGTAGAGGTGGGGTCTCCACATCTGTATTTGATAAAGATCCCTGTATGCTTTAAAATAAAGCCAAAGCTGAGAACCACTCATCTCCCATAAAACCAGACAGTTTCTTCCTGGGAGGGACACAAAACACTATGGAATGGCCAGAATTTATTGAGCAGCTTCTGTGTGCTCAGAGCTCGGGTCATAGCAGCTTGCTCTCTCTATAGTAGCCCATGAGGTAGATGCCCTAGGCAATCAGTGGTTAAAGTGGCAGGGTAGGTGGGTAGGGTGAGGATTTGAACCCAGGTCTGTGAGAGTCGAAGGCAGCTTTGCATTATGACTGGCACTTGAGGGACGTTTTTTGTTTTGTTTTGTTTTAATAGGCCCTGTCTTACTGCTGGAAGACTGGGTTATTTTCTAAGGTAGCTAGAAATGCTCTTGGGCCATCTTATCTCTCAAGACAATGGCATTTCATTATAATTTAAGTCTTTCTGGGGTTTCATCAGAGGCTATGAGTGTCTTGAGAAAGAGAAGCGTCTCTTTCCTCAGGTGAGGGGAAAACATGCCAGAGCTTTCTCTTCTAATATAAACCAGATAAGGAGATGCAACTGAGCCTGGCAGGGCATGCCGGAGACCGCTAATAGACTGGATGAGAAGAGAATTATAGAAAGAGACAGATCCAAAGAATGGTGGGGCAGAGAGAGAGAGAGAGAGAGGCCTGGCACTGGCAGCCCCAAGGAGCCAAGAGGGAGCTGGGTCAGAGATAACAGAGGTATCCCCCAGAGACTCGGTGTCCCACCCCTCTGCAGCCATGAGGGGTGAGACCCCCAGCTTCAGCATCCTTCTTTTGGGGGGCATTGTTAAGGCTGGCTTCAAGCGATCCAATTAATTATGGAAGCTCTGGGACCCGTGTGGAATCCATGGCGTTTCCTGGATGGGAACTCTGAGTGGGGGAGGAGGCAAGTGACCTAGAAATGTGTAGCCAGGAAAGGGAGGTGGGGGAAAGAAGTAACCCGAGCAGGTTTAACACTCTCCCTGGAGCCTGGGAGAAGTGGGGGGCTATCGTGGGTGCATATACACGTTTTAAAATATTATCTCAGGCCGTTACAGTTCCACTGAACACTTGCCTCCTGAGAAGGGCGTGTTGCTTTTATGAAATCAGGTTATTGTCCTTTTGCCTTTAATAAAAAACCATTGCTGATTTCTGGCTCACAGATTCAACACAGAGGCTTGGGAGTGCAGGCTGGAACTGTTCATAAATAGGAAATGGAAGACTAGAGAGACAAAGAGGGAGCGGGAAGGGAAAAGGGAGGGGCAGCGCTAGAGAGAAATGCAGAGATAATGCTAAGCCAGGCCTTCATGGCTGGCTCCCCGAAGTCCCAGCAAGACAGCTCAGTCCTGGAGCAAGGAAGGCAGGGGCTCTGGCTCTCCAACCAGCAGCCCATTTGTCCCCTGTCAGCCAGCCCTCCTGCCACAAGGATACCCACGCCGGCTTGCCAGAGAAGTCTCCTCTGTGTCAGAGGCCCCTGCATCTTAAGCAGATGCCCTGTCATGCTGAGCAAGCGGCTGTCGCCTCCCCAGGGAAGGCCTGAGCTCGGGCTCAGAACTGATCTGGTGGCTGCAGGCTGAGGAGGGAGATGCAGAGTTGGGAAGAGAAGCATGAGAGGAGGCCAGAGGCGGCCTCTGAGAGAGAAGGGCTCTGTGCTAGCCTGCCTGTCTGTCTGTCTGTCCCTCCCTCATTTTATCTCATGGTCTCTCATTTTTTGTCTCCATCACTCTTTCTCTATCTGAATCTCTCTCTCTCTTGCTCTCTCTCTTGCTCTCTTAAGAAAAATGGCTGAACTTGTTAAGCCAGAGATCAAACGCTTGCCCAGGAAGACCCGCAGAAGAAGGCACCACAGCCTTACATCTAAAGCTTGCTCTGCTACACAGGGTCCCTGTGGAGAGAAAGAGCTGGGAGGAGGTGATCGTGGGTGAGAAAAATCAATGCAAACCCTGACATTGTCTAGTCTGGTAATGGGATTGGAGGGGCAACAAAGGCGAGGGAAAAGAAATCAGATAAGGGCCAGGCCCTGGCTGACCAGGGTGCTCTTTCGACCAGCAGCTCTCCCACCCAGCAAGAGGAAGCAGGTCTGTTAAAGGCTGTGGAAGGGCATGAAACACTTATGGGGACAAAAAGACCCTTTAAGCCAGGAGCCTTAGGAATGTCACCTCATTCCTAAGGCATCGTCCTCCTAACAGCCCCTGGGAGGGTATTGTTTTTCTCTCAGTGGTAGGTAGACCACAGTGAGTCCAGGCACCCAGCGAGGACAAGTCTATAGACCTGGCTTGTGTTGCTTTTGGTTGTATCTATTCGAGACAGCTTGTAAGGGTTCCAAGAAAATGGAGGAGGGGGAAATGTGGCCAGTATCTGAGCCCCAAGGTGAGAGGCTGAAAGGAAAGACAGAGCCCCCCTGTCAGCTCGTTTTGTGGCAAGTGGCTGGGGACACAGCCTGGTCCATTCTAAAAAGGTGAAAATGTCCTGTCATTCTGGCGAGAGGGAAAGGAGGATTGAAAGACAGAGAGGGATGAGGAAGAGCTAGATGGATGCAGAGACAGGTACACAGAGACAGAGAAAGATAAAGACAAGGAGAGCACCAAAGGTGGCAATGAGGTGAACGGAGGTGAGACAGTGCCCCATTGCCTCTGCCCTCCCCTCTTATCGGGCATGCTGGCTGCAGGTGGCAGGGAGGGAGAGAGAGGAGCCATCATGTGAGCTTCCTACGTGCCTGTGCCAAGGGAACCCATAGATATGCTTTCTGTTCATTGGCATGACACTCCCACTACCCTGTTACAGAGGGGTAAACCGGCTAGGAGAATGTAAGCACATTGCTCAGGATGACCGCACCATATTAGAGCCAAGGTCTATTCCCCCCCCCCATGCATATACAGTCCCTATTCCCTATTTTTTCCAAGGCCTTTATCTCTCCTTATCTCTGTCTCTCTGTTGTGTTGGAGGTCAGGGTAGGGGGAAGAACCATGACCCCACAAGGCTCATTCAGCTCTGGGCTGGTTGGGAGCAGTGGAGGCCCGTCAAGCCCTGCTAGGCAATGTCTCAGATGGCAGTACTGATCCACATGGCTGCCCATGCCGCTTACCCAGCACCCCATGCAGCCTGCCCAGGTAGCATTTGTGACAGTGGCAAGCCTGCCTCAGCCTCTCCTCCCCTCTCCTCTGCTCTCTGGCTCTCTCGCTGAGAGTGGACAGCATCTGGCCCTGCTCCAGGCAGCAGGCCTCCCAGAGGTGAAGCAGAGCTTCCTGAGCATGGGGGAGGGGGGGAGGGATGGGGCCCTGGGAATCTAAACCATAGCTTGTGATGGAAGGACTATGCTAGAGTGTGCTTCCCTCCCTCCCCCACCAACTTTATGTGGCTGAATGGGAGGGGGATGCTTCTGTGGTGTCACCTGGACAGACCTGAGAGGGGAAGAGGGGGCCATGAGGAGAGGCAGGCCACCAGGCAGGTGGCAGGGGTGCTGGGCACCCATTACACCAGTGTGTGAACTCTGACAGACATCAGAGAGAGAGAAAGAGAGAGAGACAGAGAGAGACAGAGACAGGGAGAGACAGAGAAAGACAGAGAGAGAGAGAGAGAATCCATCTGCACATGCCCTACTGTTGACTGGTGGGTCCTAGACTTTCAGGGTTTGAGACCTGGGTCTGGCATATGTCGACACTTTCTGATCTTTGTCCAGTATTTGGCAGCTCAGGAAAGAGGGTAGCAAGCCTGCACCTCATCCTGGGGCCGTGTGTCACTGCGCATCGGCCTGTTTCCCCAAGGGACACACAGATTGGACATGGAGAACCAGTCAGGGTGGCAAATGGAGTCCCCATGGCCTCCTAAGCTCTCCTGAGCTGGAGAAGCTTCTGGGCTGTCCGTCATGCTCCAGGAGTCAGGGCAATTCTACAGGGTGGTTACCCTGAGAACCAGAACTGGGCAGGGCCGAAGAGGGTAGGGATCCTTTCCTGTCTCTCTCCAGAGTACTGGCCACCAGCCAGACTTAGGAGAGAGAGAGAGACTGAGGCATGAGCACTCCAGAAGGGATGAAATCTGGAAGGTTCTGTGGAGCTGTTGAGTTGGGTGTTAAAACATTTCTGTCAGGAAAGGTGGTGGGAGAGGGCATTCTGGCCCAGAGAGGAGCAGGTGGGAAATGGAGTTCCTTCCCGCTACAGGAATGTTTCAATAATAGCTTCTCAAGTAGGGAATACGGGCCCACATCTGTAGTCCCAACAATTGGGAGGATCATGAGTTCGAGGCCAGCCGAGGTTAAGAATATCCTGACTTCTCTGTAGGACATTCACATGGGTTCCTTTTACTTCAGTGGTCAAACAAGCCTCAGGGAAATTGAAGTTGTGTAAAAGGTGAACAGGTTTCCCCTGTAGAATTCCGGAGTCTTTGCTAGTAAGCATCATGAATTTCCAGGACAGCAGAGAGAATGCAGACTTCAGCTTTATTTATCCATAAGCCCCTCTTCTGTCCCTTCCTTTTTCTTTATGGCTAGGGGGTATCCCTAGGGCAGGGGTGGAGGTGAGCAGAGGGTGAGCCTGTGCTCTGTTCTGGGCAGCAGCCCAGAACCTGTGCTGCAGGTTTGCAGGCAGCAGGAGATGTGGTAGCACTAGCACTTTGAAAAGATTGGAGCTCCTTGAAGATGATGACGGGAGGAAGAAGAAGAAGGAGGAGGATTGGCTGAGAAGCAGCCTGGGTTGGGCTCAGAGGGGAGAGCTGAGGGACAATGGGCCCTGCTGGCTTTTCTCCTGGAGGAGAATGATCTGTGGTTCCCTTAGCAATGTGGACGCTGCCCAGACAGGTAGGTGAGTCACCCTTCCAGGGAAAGACCCCTGTGCGCTGCAGGAACAGAGGACCAAGAAGAATGGCTCGAAGGCCTGAGTTCCTCATCTCCCCTGCCTCTGTTTCCAGTGCGGATAGAGCTGCGGCCCAAGAGGTTTTTGTGTGCCCTGTAGGCATCCAGCAAGCATATAGATGCAGCCTAGGCTGGCAGTTCATGATGAATGAACAGACTAGAGGCCAAATCTTGGGTTTTACTCTGTATTAACCACATAGCCTTGGACAAATCATGTAGGCCTCTCTCTGCCTCAGTTTCTTCCCTTGAAACAAAAAAGGGAGGGGAGGGCCTAATCATGGTATTCTATGCCTGGAGAATTAAGGGAGAATTAAGGGAGCTGCTGGTGAGGGGCCATCTAGAGCTTGACGCAGCAAGAAGTCAATAAATATTAGCGATTGTTAATTTTAATATTAATGAGATCTTATACTCTTTGTAATAAAAGTCTAATAAAAGTTGGATTTAAATCACAGAATTTTTACGCGCACTTTTATTACTTTCGGGTACATACAGTGACCCCTATTGGGCAGCTCTGATAATGGCAGGTAGTCTGCAGGGGCCTGTAACCCTCACTGGATGGGGCTGATTTGCAATTCATGGCTCGCTACTGTCTCTTAAAGCGGCTTCTCAAATACTGAAAGAGTTTCTCAGGTACAGAGGGGCTGTGAGACTTGAGGATGTGGCCCTGATATTGATTTGCTGACTGCAGCTCTTTACCAAGCCCCAGGGCTGGGATGCAGTTCAGGCTTAGATCATCACTGGCAGGGCATGAAAGACAGGAGAAGGCCCAGAGAACGTGGTCAGGGAAAGGGGAGACTGGGGTCAGGAGAACCCAAGACCCTCTCCTTTGTCCTTGGCAGCAGAGAGCAGAATCTATGTTTTGTCGTCTGGGTGATAGAAGCCTGGGGCACTAGCAACCACCTCCTACCTAGCATCTGTCCATCTGTCCTGTCCTCCACAGTGGTCTCCTCTACTAGTTGTTTACCGGATTCCATGCCTGCATTCCTCCAGGACAGTGGCACTAGGGGTGGGCACCTGCCTGTCAAGCTGGACTATACTTCCCAGCCTCCTTTGCACCAGTCTGTATTCTCACCAGTGACTGATTCAAGCCAGCACCTTTAAGACTAGGGCCCATTTACTTCTTAGTCTCTTTTCTTTCCTTCCTGTCTTTATCGGGACATGGCTGAGACCTTTATGTCCCTGAGAAAGCCAATTAGACAAAAGAGAAATTACACTGGTTTATTTTCTTGAATACTGGATGTTGGGAAGAAGGTCAGTTGAGCTTCCTCATACTAAAACAAAGGATTGCCAATAAGCGTGCCTAGAAAGCTAGGGCAGATACTGCTATAATCCCAGCACTCAGGAGGCTGGGGCAGAAGGAGCTCAAGTTTGAGGCCAGTCTCAAAAGAGAAAATAAAAATCTAGATTTAAAAAAAAAAAAAAGGCTGGAGAGGTGAAGAGGAGATGAGTCAGGCTACCTTGAGTCCAGTGGCTTTGTTTTTGCCCATTTACATCCAAAATTTTCACTTCATTTTCATCACAAGCCCAGTATCTACAGGAAGCCAAGGGATACAAAGAAGGAGAAAATAACAAACAGCTGTAGCCACCTTGCACGGCCATAATGGGTGGCAGCTTCGACATTATTCTCAGCTCATTTCATCCCATCTTCCAGCAGCATGAGTTCCCCTCTACCCAAATTACCAGGGATGTTACCTTTTCTACGCCTTTGCCCAGGCAGTCCCCTGGCCTGCGGGGGCCCTGTCCTTCTTCCTCATTGGTGAATAGTCCCCATGCTCCTAGACATCCTCTGTGGTGGCAGTGACTCTTCCTCTCTCCCCCTCCCACCCTCACCCCCATCATGTGACCAGGTGCCATCTGTTTGGAAACTCATTTGGTCCCATTCAACTTTGAAAGCCCAGTTCTGAGCACAAAGCCTGGCAAAGAACAAGTGTTCAAACCTGTCCATTCACTCATTCATTCAGCAAATACCAATTAGGCCTCATCAAAAGGACAAGAGACAGAGTGACCGCTGAGACACACACCTTTGTCCTCCGGCAGATGGTAGCCAAGGAGACATGATGGATATTAAACAAGCCATGAGCAAATGCAAAAACTCCACAGGGTGAAGAGGGACTTACGACTGTGAGATAGAGCACCTTGCTGCCTGGCTTGAAGATGGAATGTCAGGCAGGACTTAGCAAGGCGAAGGACTCCAAGCTCCATGCTCCAACACCTCCCAAACAGGAAAGAACATGATGGGTAATGAGCAAGAGCATCATGATGGGGGACAGGCAGGGCCGAGGTGATGATTTGAGGTTTTACCTTGTAGGTCCCAGGTTTCATCGAGGGCTTTCGTTAGAGCAATGACATAATCTGGGTTCCATCACAAGAGAGGAGGCTACTGTGGCGGTCCAAGCCTTGATGGTGCCTTGGATCCGGCAGGAAGTGGTGCTAGGGAAGAAGGAAGTCCACGGCTGCACAGAGGGGCATTGTGCCGGATGTGGGAGTTGAGAAAGAGGCCTGAGTCAGAGCTGATGCCCTGGGAAGTTTCTGAATGAAAGAAAGGAAGGAGAAAGAGAGGAGGAAGATGGGAGGAAGGTCAGTATTGTCAAGATATATGTCTAGAACACAGAAAGAGCAGTGCCAGTCGGGGAAACGGAGTGGGTGGTGCCGTGGGTAACTGCATGGGAGACAGTGTGTGTGAAGATGGACCACCACACACCATCCATAGGGGCCTCGCTAAGTGAATTAGGAGGCTCAGGACAAGGCAGTTCTTAGCTAGTGAACAAGGATGTATATTCAAGAGTTGAAGACGCTAGACTGAGAAGGACAGGCCCTGTCCGCAAGCATTTGTATTGGAGTAGAGAAAAAAAATCCATGAATATAAATATACAAACATCCAGCATAAATATTTTTCTTGAATATAAATAAGCAATTTCAGAAACGGCAGCGTTGGGGGACTGCAGGAAGGAGGGCCAGGAGACACGGGGACTTTTGACTTCCTCTGCTTTGGTGTCTTTTGGAGTCTCCACCACAAAGAAGCATTAATGATTCAATAATGGATAATGATTCAATGATTATAACTCTATCTGAATTTAAAATAAAGAATGTTCTCCAGTGGGGTGCTGGTGGCTCATGCCTGAAATCCTTGCCACTTAGGAAGCTGAGATCTGAGGCTAGTGGTTCAAAGCCAGCCAGGACAGAAAAGTCCCCATGAGACCCTAATCTCCAATTAACCACTCAAAAACTGGAAGTGGTGTTGTGGCTCAAAGTGGTAGAACACTAGCCTTGAGCAAATGAGTTCAGGGACAGCACCTAGGCCCTGAGTTCAAGCCCCATGACTGACAAAAAATTTTGAAAACTGTACTCCAGCCTAAAGATTACCTGGCTACTGAACAGGGAGCCAAGGGGTCAGGGGTCAGGGTCACTGTCTTGTCCAGAAGAGCCTCTCCACTCCCAACCTCCCTTCCCTCCCACCCCCACTCCTGACCTAGCCCTCCCCTACTTTCCAGCCCCACCCCCCTTACCGGGCCAGGGACCTCTGGCTCTTTTCCCTCCTGTTCATAAACCCAGGTCTAAAGTTGAGTTCTACTACCAGTTTCAGGCTTCTGCAGGTTTGATTGCTGCCATTAACATTGATTTTTTTTTTCCCCCTGAAATCACCTAATATACAGAAAATATATGGTCAGTTCTGCAGCAGCAAGTAGCTTGAATAAACCTGCTCCAAGGTCAGAGTCTCTAGCCAATATGGGTTTCCCCAAATGCACCTCTGTGAGTTACAAGTCATCTCCCTCGTGCCCTTGGGGACCCCCTTGCTGGATGAACCCTCCAGGGACTCAGCCATAGCAGGTAGTGGTAGAGCCTGCAGGAACCTCTAAATGCCCCCCACATTCCAGCAAGGCAGAGGGAGGGGGGGAAGGGTAAAAAGAGTTATGCCTCCTGTAAGGGTCCCATAGGGAAGTCAAGACCCCAGAAGAAGCAGTGAAACAGAACCAGAAGCTCCAGAGAAAGCCAGGGAGGGGACCAGGCAGGAGAGGGCACCGATGCCGCTGGCTTAGAGCAGGCCCAAGGAAGGGACGTTTATTTTTTTATTTTTTTGTCGGTCATGGGGCCTGAACTCTGCGCCTGGGCGCTGTCCCTCAGCTCTTCAGCTCAAGGCTAGCACCCTACCACTTGAGCCACAGCTCCACTTCCAGCTTTTTCTGTTTATGTGGTGTTGAGGAATCGAACCCAGGGCCTCATGCATGCAAGGGCAAGCACTCTACCACGGAGCCACCTTCCCAGCCTGGAAGGGAAGTTTAAAAGAGATGCCCAAGGCCACAGGCAGCTAGATGCAGAGGCCAGGCTCGAACCAAAGAAACCTCTTGATTCTCACATGTATCTGTCCTGATATAATCATAAGGGCTAACAGCAAACTCTCTCCCCAAGCTGGCCACACACAGCACTCAGTCCTGTTCTTATAGTCACTCAATGCACACGTCCACCTGATAAAGTCTACTAGTATTCCCGTTGCATCATGAGCTCAGAGAAGTTGAATGTCTTTCTCAGGCACATACAGCAAGTGAGTAGCAGAATTAGGGTAGAAGAACCTGATCAGAGTGGCCTGGGCCCCAAAGTCTGCTCTTCAGGTGGTGGTTCCTGACTATAGGCGGCATTCAGATCACTGAAACGGACCGAGATGACTCAAATGGAAGATCAAAAGGGCCAGACAGAGCCCCTCACCCCCCACCCCCAGCGTGGCCCCTCTGTGGGTCCTGTGCACACCATCCACCCTAGTTATTGCCTGAACAGAGACATTTCTGACAGACTGAGGAAACCACAGCTCAAAGGAGGAAAAACATGCTACAAAAGGCAGAGAGAGGCTTGCATGTTTATACCTTGCCCTGGATTTTCCTCCCATGAGGCAGACGATGACTAATACCACGAGGGGAAAAGAAAGAAAACAAGAAAGAAAAACAGCTCAGGTTCCCCAACATGTGTCACTCAATGAAATGGACACCTGAGCCTGCCAAGTCCCCCACAACCTGTATGTTCTTACCCTCAGGGGTGCCGCCTGAGAGGGTAAGGCAAGAACCCCACTCTTTGTGTCTATGGTTTAATGGCAAAAGCCAGCCCTTGAGCCAGGTGTCCCGTGGGCCCAGAGAGGTAAGAATGAGTCTGGCTTTCAGCCTGGCTTCCCCTCCCAGCTCCATGGGCGCCCCATGCCGAGCCCTGTATCCTCACACAAACCTTAACAGAGAAGGTTTTGTTGTTCTCACTCTGTGGACCAGGGAACTCAAGCTCCTGACATGCAGTACTCTGGCCAAGAACACCCAGGTAGGTGGGCAGGCAGGGGAGGCCAGAGCTGAGCTCCAACCAAGCTGTCCAACTCCTTCGCCCAAGCAGCCACCACCGTTACTCCCCCATGCTGTGTCACCAGGCCTGTAGACTGTGTTCTCAGAAACATCAGACACCAGCACCTAGTAAGTGCTCAAGAAACAAGCTCATCACCCTGCCAGCAGGCAGCCTCCCCCCGCCCCCCCCCGTCCCCTCCCCACCCGCCCTAAGCAGGCTGCCCAGACTCCCACATCCAGTGTGAACCCATTTGTAGCAGGTTGCCCCGTTTTATTTTATCCCAGACACACAGAACACAAACAGATGTAAACGAGATGCAAATGGAGCTATCCCTGGATAAACAAGAAACCAAATATGCCCGTGGAGAGCTTTCCCACCCCTCCTTCCGCAGATCAAGGGGATGGGTTCTCTGAAGATGGTCCAGGGCACACAGCTGTCTGCTTTATTGGTCAGTATTGGGTCCCCCAGACACAGATGACATCCAGGAATTGGCCACAGCAGAGGCCCTTTCCGGTCTGATCTTAGGGACTTCCTATACTCTGCCTTCCTTAATGGGCCTTGATCTTCAGGTTAGAAGACAGGAGGAGCAGGTTGGGTGGCTCATGCCTGTAATCCTAGCTACTAAGGAACCTAAGATCTGAGGATCCCAACTCCAAGCCAGCCCAGCCAGCAAAGTCCCTGAGACTCTTACTGCTAATTAACCACCAAAAAGCCAAAAGAAGAGCTGTGGCTCAAGTACTAGAGCACTAGCTTTGAGCACAAAAGCTTAGACACAGTGCCCAGGCCCTGAGTTCAAACACACACAAAATAAAAGTCCAAAGAAAGAACTTGGTGTGAAGAGTTATTTGCAACTCATAGGACTACAATGAACTAATTACACACACACACACACACACACACACACATATGAGTTTGAACTCAGGGCTCACACTTGCTAGGCAGATGCTCTATCACTGGAGTCACTCTGCTAACCTTTCCATAAAGTTAGTTATTTTTAAGATAGGGTCTCAATGTATGCCTGGACCTCCATCTTCCTATTTGTACTTCCCAGTATTGTTAGGATGACTGGTGAGTGCCACTATACCCAGCCATGGGTTGAGATGGAGTCCTACAAACATTTTGCCTGGGCTGGCCTTGAACCACAATCCTCATAATCTTTGCTTCCCTAGTAGCTAGGATTATAGTTTTGAACTACCACACTAGGTTTCTAGGATTTGCTTTTTTAAAAACAAACAAAATAACTTTTATGAATCAATATATTAAAGAATACAACTCTATATTGTTGAAAAGTGGGTCATAGACTTGAACTGTATTCTACAGAAAAGACACCCTAATGGCCAATAAGCATAAAAAGTGTTCAGTCTCGCTAATCAAAAATGCATGCAAATTCAACATCAGGAGAAATAAACCACATACACCCATACACACATCAGTGTGTTGAGAGAGAGAGAGAGAGAGAGATCCCTGGGCAGGGCCAACATTACTGAAAGGAAATAGAGGATCCAGAACTCTCGTGTACAGAGGAAGGAGTATATACTGGAAAATGTTCTAGAAAATAGTTTGGTAATTAGAAATCACCTTGCTTTGTGTAGACCTGGAGCTAGAACTCAGGGCCTGGGCACTGTCTTTGAATTTTGTGGCTCAAAGCTAATGCTTTACCACATGAGCCACAGCTCCACTTTTAGCTTTGTGGTGGTTAATTGGATATAAGAGTCTCACGAGCTTTTCTGCCTAGGCTGCCTTTGAACCGTGATCCTCAGATCTCAGCCTCCTGAGTAGCTAGGGTTATAGGCAATGAGACAGTGCCTGGAGTAACCTTGCTTTTTAAACCTTAAAATAATGACATTGTTTAGAAAACTAAAGCTTAGCTCTCTAAGCTTGTCTAGAAAAACTGTGTTTGCACATCTCATGGCTTTCTGTGCCAGGCCCAGGTATCTTCCTTTATAGACCTCTTCCTTGTGACCAACAGAATGGCCAAGAACACTATCCATAAAAAGCAATGCCTGGAAACAGCCCAAATGCCTAAAAATCATGAGCCACTACTGAACCATGTAACCTAAGACTAGAAAACATGGAAAAAGAATGGCCACGGGCTCACCTGTCAGCAGGGAGAAATCTCAAAGACCATGTCATGTGGTACCGAAAGAGCAATGCTTTGGAGTGATGAATCCCCTAAATTCACCAGAAGATACAAGTAAATGATAGATTGTTTTGGAAGAGGTCCGTGGCTGGGGACAATATAAAGAAAGCAAGAAAACAATTGTTTTAGTTAGTAAAAATCAGGGTAAGAGTTATCTGGAGGAGAGAGAGAAGGAGGCGGGCACAGCAGGTGTGCCCACACATTTCTGAGATGCCGAATGTCCTATCTCTGGATATAGAGGGGTAGCCCACAAACAACTGGTATATCATTGATACTGAATACACATAGACTTCTCTATAAAGGTTTCCTAATAAGAAACATCAAATCACCCATCCATCTTCCTTTTTTTTACCATTAATACATCAGATGACATTTTTAGCCCTCACTTCTGGAACAACTAAAAACCACCTGAACAGCTTGTATAAGAGGGCATAGGCCCCTCAAAGGCACTCTGTGGGCCCCATACATCTATGTGACTCACATATCCCAGGCCTTGGAGGTGGTGGCTGGCTTTCCTCAACCCAGGAAGCAACAGAAAGCAACCACTCATACTGACAGAGCCATGCCAGCCCCAGAAAGAGGAGCGAGTGGTATTGGCAGGAATCCCCCAGCCCTCCTCTCCCACCTTTCCCTCCCCACTTCCTGGGCCATTCCTAGCTCTCAAGGCCCCAGCGTGCTCCAGGGCGACACCTGTGTCCAGCGCCTCTCATTGCAGGACCCTTGGCCTCCTTTAAAAAAAGCAGAATCCTATGGGGAAAGAGACAAGAGAAGGAACACCAGAAGGTAGCTAATTGCTTGTGTTACAAATAGTAATCTTGCTTTTTAAATCTTAGGAGGATAATGATCTGTTTGGGGTATATTAAGGCTTCATTGTGAACGTGCAAAA
This sequence comes from Dipodomys ordii, assembly GCF_000151885.1. Classification (NCBI taxonomy): domain Eukaryota; kingdom Metazoa; phylum Chordata; class Mammalia; order Rodentia; family Heteromyidae; genus Dipodomys; species Dipodomys ordii. Next base: position 2,626,300 of record NW_012267341.1, read on the forward strand.
TGAAATCAAACTCCCAAGCAGGCAGAGTCTGGTTGCAGTCATGTCCTGTGTTTTTGGGTGGCTCACCACGTGACTTTGGGGAAACCACTTCCTCCCTCCAGGCTTTGGGACCCATCTGTTGTTCCCCGAGGTGTCACCGAGTTGTTACCCAGGACTGAGCCCATCCCCTCATGCTGCCAAACCAAGTCTAATTCACAGACCAGGTGAGTGACTCCAATAGACAGGAATTAGGGTGGACTGGAATGCTTAGTTTACCCCAGTGTGTGTCACACACACACACATACACACACACACACATACACATACACACACAGCTCCCATACAAGCATGTCTCCCTCAGGCCAAAGTCACCAGAGGTTAAGCTGAGTGAGGACAAGTCCACTGGAGAAAGGCTCTTTCAAGGTGTTAGAAGGACAGAAAGGAGGAAGGGGAGGGACAAGAGAGTGGGAAAGACAGACATAGAGGGTTGACTCCTACCGCCATCCGCCCCTGCACTCAGAGGAACCGTCTAGAACACCCGCCTCACTCAGATTAACAATCTTCTTTCCTATCATCTGTCCTCTGCCACCCCGAATCCTATGGGATGGAGTCTAAAATCTTTGGCATCTGACCCTGCCCAGCCTGGCCTCTGTGGACCTCCACGAGGTTCCTCCCCAGCTCTGTGCAGTTACAGTTGGGCCACTTCTTTCTGGCCTCTGGGCCTCTGCACGGACTTCCCAGCCACCTGAGTGCCCTTTCAAGTTATTGTCTTTGCTAATGCCAAGTTTTCTTTCAAGAGCAGGGTAAAATAAGGCCTGGGGGATAGGCTCCTTTAGTGTGCCCTGAATCTCTGTTCTAGCCTCTGGGGCAGTCTCAAGTCCCTCAGACAATGACCACAGCAATCAATATCAAATCGTTCATGACTGTCCTTGTGTCCCCTGTCCCCCAGCTCTGCTGAGAACATCCTCCCTGAGGATGAGGGAGGAGTCTTTGGTGTTGGGACTGCTATGTGGCCTTGAACAAGCCCCCGAGCCTGTCTGTGCCCCACTGTCTTTCCTCAAGTCTGGGCTAGTGAGATCAGCCACTTGCTCATAAACATTTAACTGTCTCTTCAGCCCCTTCCTGCTTTAAGCTCTGTTTACACAGAGCCTTTTAACAAAATTTCCCCTTTACGTTTCCCTGTGCCCTCTTCAGCCCATTTATTTACGCTGGGTGCAGAGTGGGTGGATCACAGAGGCACCGCTGGCTGAGGCCCCTCCCAACCCCCCCCATGCACACCCATGTGTCATCTATACCCGACCCGGTTCCCAAGCATGCCCCACGGGCCGTGGGAACCCACCAGCCTGGGAGGCAGCCCAGTCAGCGACCCTGGAAACACAGCTGGGGGCCCTTCATAGCAACATCTGCTTTTCCTGGCAGGAGGGGTTCCCCCCCCCCCCCGCCACTTCTTCTGCCTCCCCTGAGGTGGGCGTCCTCCACAGTGGAGCTCTGTGAAGTATCTGGCTCTAGGAGACCCCCTGGGAAGCCCCCATTCCCCCGGCATCTCATTAGAGCCAGCTTCCCTGCTCATGGCTTCTCAGCCCTGGATCCCAGAGAGCCGGGCAGTCAGCCACTCTCCATAGCGTCGCTTAGGATTTATGGCGATGATTACGATGCTTTTTTTTTTTTTTTGCAAAGCATCTGATTTAATGGGGAAATGTTTTGTAGAGGAGCTATGGGCTGTAAAAATGCAATCGCAGGGAAAAAAAAAGTACTGCTAATGGCCGCTCTGAGTATCACTGCCTCAGAGATCAGCTTCTGGGGTTGCAGGAAGCCTCTTCAGGAGCTTCCCAGAGAGACAGTCAGGCCCAGCGGTCATCTAGGGAGGTGACCCCAGATAGCTGGGTCCCCAGGAGGGACTGCCTGTGCCTCCAGGCAGAGTGCTTTGACACTGAAAGACAGTTTCCATCGGCTTTGAAACACCATCACCTCCAGGCCTGGCTCACCCCTACAGCTAGAGATGGAAGCCAGCAGTCCCTTGCCAGGCTCCTTGGGGAAGGGGCCCCCAGCTGCTGGAGCCCCCAGAGTTATCTCTGTCTTCCCATCACTGGAGCCATAGAAGGGAGCAGCCTTGAACAAAGGCTTCCTGCCTACTTTCACAGAGGGGTCAGGAGTGGGCGGGGCCTGGCTGGCAGAAGTCCCGCCTCCCACACTGTCAAGAGAGGAGCAGCAGGCCTGGCTCTGGGCCTGGGTCTCAGGGCCCCGGAGCTTCTGCCTTCTGCCCTGAGAGGCTCCATCCTCAAGCTTGGGAGCTGGTTGCATCAAGCCCACAGCTGGAGGGGCCTCTTTAGGTTCTGAGGCCTCCGGAAGTAGAAAACCAAACAGGCTTTTCCCAAATATTTTTGCCTTTGATGGGTGGAGGCTTGGGATAGATACACAGACTGGAGAGATGGCATCCCTGGGATTTACAAGGTGAAGGGTTGAGCCCTCTCTATTGGTGGTGACCCAGTGTCCTGACGGACACCCCCCGCCCTGCCATCCACAGGAGCCACCAGAAGAGGTGACAGGCAGAATAGAGGAGACTCAACCTGTGCTCACCTCCCTCACAGCAGCCCCGCCCTCCCTGCCAACTCATCACCCAAGGCCTGCAGTCGGTGGCCTGGCCCAAGAGGCCAGAGCTGGCTCTCTGGTCAGCAGGCCCCCAGCTGGTGCCCTCACCACCCACTCCTTCCCCACATTCCTGCTACATGTGGGAAACCAAGAACTCCATAACCAGGCAAACATCCACATCCTGGACTTGAGTCTGAGTTCTAGGGGTCATCCCAGGTACCACCTTCACCCTTTCACTTCCTGCCTCCTGGTTCTGCCTCACCAGCACACCCCCTTTTCCAGCCTGCATTCTTTCTCTCTTGGGAACTTTCTGCTCTGGGACCATCTGGGTTTTTTTTTTTTTTTTGCCCCTCCAGTTTGGCTCTTAGCAAAGCAGGTGAGGGAACCCCTTCCAGGAAGCCTGCTATGTTCTCTCCCAGTCCAAGTTGTTCTGGAGTATTCTACACCTCGCCTGTGTTCTCCTACCAACTCACTGATGACTTGCTTGCTGTGCTGTGTCAGGGAAGGGATGACAGTGAAGAGTGCAGGGACCCCTGCCGCCATATGAGGTCCAAGAGGCTGCAACCTTACCAACGTCCAATGGGCTGTAGATGGCAGAGGCTGGATTCAGAAGTGAGTCTCTCTAACAGTCACTCAAGCTGTGCCTCTGTGGTCCTAATGTCAAAGCCAGGTGAACAGTGGGGATCCCACCATCTCAGGCTAGTTATGGGAAGCCAATGAGATCGTGTTTGGGTAAAGTCAAGACCAAGAACACACAAGCAAGATAGCCAGTGCAGAGGCCTGGGGTCTTAACCCCTGTCCGTGGGCCTCCAGGCTTTTCCTCACACCGATCTTGCTCTTCCCTTCGCTCCCACCACAGCTGCCCCATCCTTTATATAGACACTATGGGAGGATAACAGGAGGGCTGGTGGAATAGAGAGTCCTTTATCTCAGAGACAAAAATGAATACAACATCCAAACTACAGCTGGCACTGCTGCCTGAGCTCTTCCACACCCCAGCTCAGCCCATCAGAACCTTCCTACGGGGGGTCCTAGGGGTGCTGCGTGGCCACAGAGCTAGTTTGCAGTTTTTCAAACTACAGAAGGATCAGGGGCACCGCCTCACTGAGAAGGTGCTCTCTAAGAAACAGTCTAGTCTTTGTAATTATCCCCTTTTTTCCTGAGTGTTGAAAAGTCTACCAGCCTATATGCCATAATTTAATGTGTAGCCACAAGGAAAAGGCTGGTGCTGGGTGGGGGGGGGGGCGGCTGTGGAGCAGATGGCACAATGGCCCATTGATTCTGTCCTCACCTACTAATAATAGTCTACCCGCCATGGAAGGGAGTGGCTCACCTAAAAGCTATTTAAACTGGGAAGTATTTCCTTGCTCTTTAATACTGCTGCTTTGGTGTTTGCTTTAAAGTTGTGATTTGGACCTTCTTGAAACTATAAACAACCTCCCAGCCTCATTTGCAAACTCTGCAGTAACTTGTGAGCAGCGGTGGAGAGGAGGGGCAGCTGAGTAAGGAGTAAATTGGAGCACGCGCTCCCCTTAGGCCAGCAAGGAGTGAGGCTGAGGTCTTGAAAGACAGGGTCAGGGAGCTGGGCTGCACCCATCTCTACCCAGGCTCTGAGGGTGGCCAGGCCTGGGGATCTCCATAGAACCAGCGGGATAAGGGAAGAGGGAAGGGCCCCACCACAGAATGGCTTTTTAAATGGCAAAATCCTGACATTAACTACTAAAGCAGCCTCCCACTATGGCTGCCAAGAGATGTCATTGTCTGAAGGAGAGAAGATGCCTCCTGCTCAGAGATCAAGCATTTGCCCACAGAAGGGCCTCTTGTGTCCTTTTTGGCATGAAAAGGGTTAGTCTCTTACTCAACCACTACACAGCTGAGTGGCCTGGGACAGGAGGAAGCCCTGGGGGAGAAGGGGGAGGGTGGTAATCACACCTACCCCCTGAGCTTGAGTTGGTCATTCAGAGCCTACCCTACCCTTCCCAGGATCCCCGTGAGCCCATCAAATAAGGAGTATGAATGTGGGTGTGGTTTGGGAGTCCCCATTGATGCTGTCAGGAGGGCTTGCTCCTGTGTAGTGACAAATCATGGCTTTTGTGAGGTGTGTACCAAAGAGGGAGATCAACAGAGAGTTTTTGGGAGGGGGGAGAGGAGAATTAGTTTGACTATCAACCACCACAAAAAAAACATCAAAAACTGCCATTAGGCCAGATGCTGGTGGCTCATGCCTGTAATCCTGGCTACTCAGGAGGGTGACATCTGAGGATTGTGATTCAAAGCCAGCCCAGGCAGGAACGTCTGCGAGACTCTTATCTCCAATTAACCACCAGAAAAACCACTGTGGCACAAAGTGGTAGAATGGTAGCCTTGAACAAAAGAGCTCAGGGACAGAGTCCAGGCCTTGAGTTCAAGCCCCAGGACTGAAAAACAAAAAACAGAAATACTGCTATGGGGCATTCATTCTGCTCTAGGATGCTGCAGCTCTTCTCTTGAGTTTGTGAGACCAGGCATGCTATGCCCAGGGGCCTTCCCAAGCTGTGTGCGTCAGATTTGCTGCTGTTCTATTGGCCAGGGCAGGCCCAGGACAGTCAGTGCAGGAGGCTGGAACTCAAGGACATGGGAGGTACCAGAAGGCAGGGTCACTATTGCCTTATAAATAGGGCTGTCTCCGGCCCTCCAGGGAGCCCATCCTGCCTCCCAGATGACAGCCATGAAGGCAGAAGCCTTTCTGTCTCAAAGGGAGCAGGGGGACAGGACAGGGATATCTCCTTCCTTGTACTCACATTGACCAGAGGGGACATTCAACCCCCTTGCCTGAGGTCACACAGCCAGAGCATGGCAGGATCCTGTCTAAAAACTAGGTCTTCTGAAGCCCAAGGGGAGTCTTTCCAGAACACTAGTCTCCCAGATTCTCTTTCAACTGGCTCTTACTTTTTCCTAACACCTTTCAAAGACATCCTCCCTCCCCGCACCCCTCCTGAGCTTCTTCACAGTGCTCCCCGCCCCCCACCCCCAGCGCTCCACTTCCTTGTGGTCATCTTGCACCATCTTGCTGTCCTCACCCTCTGCTGGCCACTCGGCTCCACCTGCGAGGAGCCCTGTGCGAGAGAGGAAGCCTGCCATCAAAGGGTTAAAGTTCCCAGAGTTCTCTTATAAATATTGCATGGAAAATATCTGCTGCGATAGCCCCAGACTGTAATGTCGACATTATTGCACCTGCACATTTTAATTGGTCCAGCGAGCTGGCCCATAATTGGTGCCTAGAAATCAGCAACCAGCCTGACTTGGCTGTAAAACAAGAGAATCACATTCTCCAGAGAGTGGTGCATTTTAACCCTACCATGGGAACTGGTGGGCTCCATTATGGAGGGAGAAGAGGGAAGAGGAGAAATATGATCCACCCACAAGTGCCAAAGGTCTCCAGAGGCCAGTCCAAGCTGAGCTGGGATCAGGAGGTGTTCCAGAGGCTTAGCACCCAGGATAGGGTGGAGAGGAAGACTCAAACATGAGACCTGTGGCCTTGATGATCCCTGTCATCCTCTGCTAGACATTGGCTTCCTTTCTCTGCATGGTTTTTAAATGCCTGCTCAAAGCCAGATGTGGAGCCACACATCTGTAACCCCAGTTCTTGGGAGGCTGGGTCAGGAAGATCCTTAGTTCCAAGCCAGCTCGTCTCAAGAAATACAAAATTGAGTGTTGATGGCTCACGCCTGTAATCATGGCTACTCAGGAGGCTGAGATCAGAGGACCAAGGTTCACAACCAGCCCAGGCAGGAAAAGTCCAGGAGACTCTTATGTCCAATTAACCAGCAAAAACACCTGGAAGTGGAGGTGTGGCTCAAGTGGTAGAGTGCCAGCCTTGAACAACAACAACAAAAAAAAGCTAAGCTAGAGTGGGAGGCCCTAAATTCAAGCCCTAGTACCTGTGTGCATGCATGTGTGACTGAGCAGGTGCACACGTGCATGTGCGCGCGCACACACACACACACACACACACACACAAAGAAATTATACATTAACAAATTACCAAAGAAGCCAATTATATGTGTTACAAAAGTTAAATATTTCAAAGTGGGATGTAGCAAGGCATACACTGCTTTCTCAATGCATAAAGGAACAAGATCTGCAATTTCCAATTAATAACAGACAAAACATATCCAACATCTCTGCCCCAGCTATGGTGTGACAGGACAAAGCTCATGGTTTCTCCTGTTGGTGGTCACAGGTACAGCTCATCCCACTGTTCCATGTGGCTCATGTTCCCACTGAAAGGAAGGCTAGATTTCAGCTAGAGGGGAGTGAGTATACAGTTGGGTTTTTTTTTTTTTGGTAGGTTGTGGGGCTTGAACTCAGGGCCTGGGCACTGTTTTCCTGAGCTCTTTTGCTCAAGGATAGTGTTATACCACTTTGAGCCATAGAGCCAATTCTGATTTGCTGGTGATTAATGGGAGATAAAGAGTCTCATGGACTTTGCTGTCAGGGCTGTCTTTGAACCATGATCCTCAGATCTCAGCCTCCTGAGTAGCTAGGATTACAGGCATGAGCCACGGGCACCGGCATAAAAATATGACTGATTTACTGTAAACCAGTCATATTTTTACCCCACTCAAATTAGCCGTAGTCTCCCCACCCCCATCCAGTTCAGGGCCCTGGCCTCAGAACTGAATGGCTCTGGTCCCTTTGGCCTTGGATTGTTCCATGCTGTGTGCTGGGAGGGTAACCGGGCCTCCCTTGGCCTCCTGCCTTTGTTTACTGGCTGGTGAATGAGGGTCCTGCAGGCACTCCCGCCCCCACCCCGGGCAGTTTTGGGGCATGGATGAGACTTTGCTGCTGAGGTGCCTAGCAGAAGCCTAGCAGCGGCGTTCCAGAGATTTTTAATCTGCCACAATCCTGAGGACCAATCTAGCACCTCAGCACCCAGCAAGGACCACTGGTGGGACAAGAGAATGTGGTCCTGGGCCTCTCCACCAGGCCTCAGAAGCTCAACACCCAGCCATCTTTTGTCCCACGTGGTGTCTTCAAGTCCAGGACTGGGGGAGCACGTGGGTCTTCAGGCTGTCCCGACCCCTTTTTAGATCAGCACCTGGCAGGCGGCTGTGAGGGGAGGCACACCTGGGCTGCGCGGCAGCTGGCGCGTCTCTGCTGAGGGGGGAGAAGCGGCACCTCTGGGGTTATAAATACACCTCTGACTCTCACTCCGGGTGTGTAGGGGTGTCACCTTCCCTTCCACTCCCTGTGTCCACTGGGTGTGGGGGGGCACTTCAACTTTCTAGCTCTGTGGTAGGGGCAGGCACCCAGAACAATCCTCAAAAGCCAAGGCCTCTTCTGAAAGCTGGACCAGAAAGAGGCCAGAATCAGAGATGTGATCGTGGTTACCTTCTCCTTCTGCTTCTCCTCACCCACAACTGTCACCCTTTGGAAGGAGCCATGGTAAATAGCAGCATTCCCCCTCTCCATCCTCTGATTCTAGTGCCTGGCCTCCCCCTTCCCCAAGTCCTGGGGTCCCTGAGGGCCCTTCCACTCCCCAGGAGAAAACCTCTTTCTCTTGGTTCCTGCCACCCAGCAGGAAGTTGGGGTAGTCATCTTCAAGGAGGGCTAAGACTCATTATTGCCAACCTGAGCAGATGTGGGGCTGGGGTCAGAGGAGCCAGATTGGGGAAGGGTGGGTAGGGGAAGCCAGCATCTCTGGGGAATGAAGCCCATCCTGTAGCTTCAGATTGACTAGCTTTGAGGGAGAAGGAGGGGATGGATGGCAGGAGACAGGAAGGCGGGTAGCAGCACCCGAGTCCCATGTCTCTTATAGTTTGGATAGGAAGTTGTCGCCACCACCCCCAAAAGTGTCATGTGTTGAAGAGCAGGGCTGAGTGATCAGCACAGGATGGGCTGGAAGCATGAGAGAACCCCCAACCGGTGGACCGATCATTGAGAGGAGACTGGATTAGGAGAGCCCCAAGTTCATCCATGGGTGCTCAGGAGGCGGAGCCTAGCTGGAGGAAGTAGGGGAAGGGGTGTCTCCTGTTCTATCTTGTCCTAAGCACCTTCTCCCCCCTCCCTCTCTCTGCCACCTGGCTTGCCAGGAAGGAAAGATTCCCCCATCCTTTACCATGATGTTGCATGGAACCAAGCAATCACGGAAAACCCTCAGAAATCACGAGACCAGATAAATAATTCCTCCCTTTAAATCATTCTCCTAGGTATGAAGTCCTAGGAACACACACTCCATTCCATGCCACACTGACTTATTGGGGGGGGGGATGGGAGTGGAAACTGAGGCTCAGGAAAGTCAGGTGATCTGAAGGTCACAGAGTCAGGAAGGGCAGTAAGCAAAACTGAAGCCCGGGCCAGCTAACACTGGCAGGCTTCCTGAACCACAGATCCCTGCTCCATATGGACCCTCCGCAGCCTGCTGACTGCATGTTGAGATGTGTGTTCGTGCCAGGCCCTGGTCTGGCTCCCCAGGCACCCAATCCTGGGATCCTCAGCTGTGTAAAAGTGGAAAGTGAGGTTATATGAAGTTTTTGTCACAAGTCCAGCAGCACACAGCGTTAGGAAGTGGGGATCTAGCTTGTCCATCTCCAAAGACAATGAACCTTAGCTGGATTCAATTCAACAAAAACAAATTAAGCACCTACTATGTGCCCAACTTTGCCCTGGAGTGCTGGGCAATAGCAGTAAGCAAAATGAATCTCCCACAGCTGGTAGAGCTGACTTCCTGCAAGGGGGATGAGCGGGTAGGGCTGACTTCCTGTGAGGGAGATAGGCTGGTAGAGCTGACTTCCTGTGAGGGGGATGGGCTGGTAGAGATGACTTCCTGTGAGGGGGATGGGCTGGTAGAGCTGACTTCCTGTGAGGGGGATGGTTGGAGAGGCAGACAAAACAATGTGACTCGTGATCCTAGGACCCAGAAGAGGTGAGAACGAGGCAAATAGTGAGTTAAGAAATTGAGATGCTGTGAGAACATGCCCAGTCTAGAGATGCATGTGTCTAGAACCTTCTTTACTGGATATCAAAGAAGGCGTATAGGGATGCCTTCAAGCCAAGATATATATATATATATATATATTTTTTTTTTTTTTTTTTTTTGCCAGTCCTGGGGCCTGAACTCAGGCCTGTCCCTGGGCTTCTTTTGCTCAAGGGTAATAATCTACCATTTGAGCCACAGCTCCCTCCACTTCTGAATTTTTTTTAATATAGTTTGTGGGAGAAAAGAAATCTCATAGGCTTTCTTGTTCAAGCTGGATTCGAACTGGGACCTTCAGATCTCAGCCTCCTGAGTAGCGAGGATTACAGACCTGAGCCACTGGTACCTCACTTAAGGTAATAATAATGTCTTAAAGGAAAGTGAGAGAACTTGCCTTGGGATCTTCTCTACCACCCTCAGGTATATACCAGAAAAGTCAGCACACAATAGAAATAATGGCACACCCATGTTTATTGTGGCACTATTCAAGACGGCCAACCTATGAATTATCACAAGTGCCTAACAAGGAATGAATTGGAAGAAGTTATGGACAGATACACAATGGAATATTATTTGACCATGAAGAAGAATGAAATCATATCATTTGCAGGACAAAAAAAATGGATAGAACTAGAGATTGTCATGTTACACCAAATAAGTCAGACCCAGGGAAACAAATATAGCATACTTTCTCTGATATCTAAAATCTTTTTTAAATTTTTTTAAAAATTATAATGGTGATGTACAGAGAGTTACAGTTACATAAGTCAGGTAATGAGTACATTTCTTTTTGGACAATGTCACCTCTTCCCTTGCTCTATCCCAGTTTTTCCCTCCTGTCCCTACCCACAAGTTTTAGAGTTCATTTTCAACAGTGTCTAGTGAGTACCACTGCTGCATTTGTTCACCCTTTGTCCCTCCATTTTTCTGTCCCCTCTTACTCTCCCAAAGACAAATAATAAATGAACAAATAAGACAAAGAGAAAAGAAAACAACAACAACAGCAAAGCTTAAAAAAGTAAAACCTCTTGTTTCCGTTTCCCAGAGTTCATTTCAATATATGTAGGACACATGAAAGTAGAGGGGGCCTACTTATGGGGGAAGGGGACTGGCTGGAATGGGGCTGGAAACAAGGAAGGGTAATGGGGGTGAATGTGATTAGAGCACATTGTATACATGTATGAAAATATACTGAACTCCATCATTTTGCATAATCAATAAATAAGGGGAAAATTAAAAATAACAATTGGCTCCTTCCCCAAGATGGCTCAATTCTGCTCTTCTGGAAAGAGCACTTTTTTTCATAAAGAAGGAAGCCACAGAGATGTGTGTGTGTGTGTGTGTGTGTGTGTGTGTGTGTGTGTGTGTGCGCGCGCACGCGCGAGTGCGTGCGTGCTGAGCAGGCTAGACAGTTGGAGGAGGGCGGGGTGGTTGTGGCTTTGAGGCTGGGAGCCAATTCAGGGCCCAAACCTCTGTTGTGAAAGGGAAACGGTGGGATCCAGGTCTTGTCTGGCCTGCTCAGGGAACCTCAGCCCCCTGATGTCTGCCTTCTGGCATCTTTGAGGTTAATGCATGCCCAGTGAGCCTGGAAGGGAGAGGGGCCTCGGACAGCTATCCGCACACTCAGCTTACCCAGGAAATCCTGACAGAACTGCAAAAAGTAAACTGTGCTTGCCTATAATTAGATACATATTTATTTTAAAAGGTTATAATTTCCTAGGGGTTTGCTGCTTGATAAATACAGAGTTTATTATTATTTTCTTTTTCTTAACTGCAAGTCAAGAAAAAAAAAAGAAACCCAAGTTTGGACATGAATAAGAAGCCTGAAAGGATGGCAAGCAGCAGTTTTCTTCCAAACTCCACCAAACAGGGAGGATGAGGTGGGGCTGAAGGGAATTTGACCGGCATGAGATTTGGGGGCAGTTGGGTGGAAGGGTAGGTAGACAGTTTCTTTGGAGTACTGTGTGTAACAGTCGTGTAAGTCCCTCCCCTGCGCTCTGCTCCCATGCCCTTGTCTGCCTGGGCAAGTTTCTCTCTCTTTGCCATGCATCTATTGTTGGATGCCTGAAAAGCCACCTTCCAGGAAGCCCCTTTGTTGGATTCCTCGCCCTGACAAGAGCCAACTCCACATTCATCTAAAGGAGGTGTTGTAGTCCTAGACTCATGCCTGTGACTGTGATCTTTCCTGGAAACTGGGTCTTTTTAAGATGGAATCCGCAGTAGATCATACTCTTGGTAGATCGTGATCCGGTGCAGTTGGTGTCTTCATAAGAAGAGAAGCAACAGAGAGACGTATGGAGGAAGCTGTGGAATGACAGAGGCACAAGGTGGACAAGGCAAGAAATTTGAAGGATTCACAGCTGCTACCAGCGCCAGGAAGCGGCAGGGAAGGTCCCTAGCTGAGGCTGTGGAGGGCCTTGCTCTTAGACTGTAAGCCTCTAGATTTGGAGAGGTTGCCGCTATGCTCGTGATATTTTCTTATAGCTGCCCATGATGCTAACCCTCACAACCCAGTCGGTTCTTCCTCTGGACCAATGCTGTGTCTGTGTCTGGCTTGTCAATCAATGTTTATGGACACATGATGGCTGTAAGGATGGTCATCCCCAAATTACACAATGAGGACCAGACCACAGTCCTCCAGTCCCTATGATGCCAGCCTGGATCTCTGTGACAGACTCCTAGTAGATCTCCCTGCCTCCATTCTCTTCTCCCAGCCATGTCCTTGAAAATTTCCAATCTTTGGGCCAATATCTGAGTTGTGCATTTGGCCTTAGTTCCCCTCCCCGCTCACTGTCCACCAGACAGATCCCCCCTGTCCCGCAAGCCTGGATGCCTTCTCACTAAGCTTTCCTAGGCAGTATCCTTCCTGTCCCCCTAATATGGGTTCCCCAGTGTTGTCTGTCTGCACCACTCCCAGAAAACTTGGCTTGTCTGCCCACTTTGCTGGGCTGTCCAATTTAGGGGTGAAAGACTTTTTATTTCTCTTCTGTGTGTCACAGTGCAAAAAGGTGGGTGTCGTGGGTACCTGAGGAGAGAGGAGGTGGGGAGGTACCTGAAATTCAGGACTGGTTGGTGAATGGAATCACCCACATTGGTATTAGGGGAACTAGGTAGAGAGATGGGTTCCACATCTGCCTAGCTCTTTTCCAGGGCCCAGAGTCTTGGTCTATAGGCAATGAGCAGGATGCTTGTGAGAAGATGAGACAGGAGAGTTACTAGAAGGGACATGAGAGTGACCGCCTGGTCTGCCCAGAGGTGGGGGACTCCTGTCTCTCTCAGGTCAACCCAGTCCACCCAGGCACACATGAGGATGTGGCTCATGCATGCCTTAGGGCAGGTTACAAAACAGATACTTCAACATCAGGGGCTGGGCTTGGGATTTGAGGAGAGGGAAGGAAGGGTTCCTTGGGAGGAGATAAGAACTCAGACTTCATGTACACCTGCTAGGCATGGGCCAGGCTGGGTGCTGTTATGAAATGTCCCCCACAGGATCTTGGGTTGGATGTTGGTCCCCCAGGTGGTGGAACTATCTGGGAGGTGATAAAAACTGTAGGAAGTAGGGCCTTGCTGGAGGAAATGGATCTCTGGGGCAAGTCTTTGATAAAGCATCTCTTTCCCCAATCCTGTCTCCCTCTGCTTCCTGTCCACCATGAGGTAAACAGCCTCCTCCTCCTCGATCTGCTCCTGCTGTCATGGTGTTCTGTCCAAGGGCATGAGGCCTAGTTACTGTGGGCAGATCCCTCTGAAGCTGTGAGCCTAAATAAACTCTTGCTCCCCTAAATTATTTCACTCAGGTGTTTAGTCACAGCGATGCCATTAATTGACAAATACTGTGACACCTGATCCAGAGACCCAAGAGAACCCTGGAAGGAGGTACTACTGACAGATGAAAACACTGAAGACCAGTTGTCCCAAGGCCCACAGTTGAATGACTGGAATCCAAGTCCACTTTGCCACAAGACTGGGCTTTCTATGCATTACACAGGCTCCTCTCAGGCAAGGCTTCCCAAAATCTAGGTCAGGGTCTGGCTGGGAGGCATCCAGTCCAAAAGAACCACAAGCACTGATTTCTAGGTACCTTAAAAAAATCCTATGGTTTATATTCTTTAAAGCAGAGAGTACTCTGGAGTCCCCAGGTCTCTGAAGATGCTCCTCCTCCAGATGGAGAGGAAGAGAGAAGGAAGATCTAGGCTGAGATGGATTCCAGGGTGATGGAGTTAATCACTAGAGGCAGTGCAGCCTTTGGCCACATTAATGGGAGTGGGATTTTCAGAAGAGGGAGGAGGGTGTGGGTCCAAACGAGCCTGAGCAGGATTCAGTGCTAAAACCCCATGCAGATGGTGGCACTGCCTGGTGGGGGGCTGGGGACTCATTGCCCAGCGAAGACATGGCAGGAAATGAACACTGTCATCAGTATCTCAAGGGCTCTCCAGTGGATGAACAATTAGACAATTCCCTCTCGTTTAAGAGCTAGAACAAGGGCCAGCAGCAGCTGGAAGTCACAGCAAGGCAAGCCTCCCATATCCCTATTAAAACAAGAGAAGAAAGTCCCATCCCTGGGGCCCTTCAAGTAAGGTAAAAGGTAAAATGGTGGGTTGGACCAGGTATCTCACCCCTGAGAGGTGGAAATGTCAGGCCCTAGTAGCCGCTCACAGGTAGCAATGCTCTCATTCTGAATTTGGTGGTGATGCACAGTATTTGCCCAAATTCAGATGCCTAGATTGTCTGAACCAGAAGTTCATTTCTTCGATTTGGGGGAAAGGGGAGACAGGAGAAGGGGAGGGTGTCGGAGAACCTATAGTTTAAAGTGGTCCTGTTACACAGCCAGGTTTGAAAGCTGCTTTGGAGTCATGGGAAACAACCCACTGGTCCTACACACACACACATACACACACACACACACACACACACACACACACACACACACACACACACCACTCTCTATTACAGACACACTGAGTGCTGCCTATTCAGCTCTCAGCGCTTATTCTGCATGGATTCTGGACAAGAGGCCTTGACCCTGCTGTGGCAGAGGTCACACCTGGCAACTGTTCCTTTCCATCATGATCTTCTGGGGGAAGAAGATCACAGGGTCAAGAATACAGTCTGGACCTTTGTCTGGCTTGAAACACAAGCTGGGGTGGGGAGACAGAAGCTCCCTAAGGCCAGAACATGTCTTTGGACTTCAGTGGACAGTGTGGCGGCAAGTTTTATGTCAACTTCTCCAGGTCATGGTACTCAGACAGGTGATCCGACATTCTCCTGTGTGATTTTTCAATGAGATTTTAACATCTAAATCACTGGACTCTGAGAAAAGAAGATAACCTAGCTGGGAGCTGATGGCTCAGGCCTGTAATCCTAGCTACTCAGGAAGCTAAGATCCGAGGATTGTGCTTTGAAGCCAGCCTGGGCAGGAAAATTTGTGAGACTCTTATCTCCAATTAACTACCAGAAAACTAGAAGTGGCACTGTGGCTCAAAGTGGTAGAGCACTGGACTTGAGCAAAAAAATCTCAAGAGATAGTGCCCAGGCCCTGAGTTCAAGCTTCAAGATTGACAGGACAAAAAGGAGAAAAGATAACTTCCAAACAGAAGTACACACCATCCAACCTGCTGAAGCTGGCTCCAGTAGAACAAAGGGCTAGTTGTACCTAAACAGGAAGAATTCTGCCACTGATGGCCTTAGGACTTGAACTGCAGCATGGTTCTTCCCTGGGTCTCCTATCTGCCAGCCCACTCTGCAGATGTGCAACTTGCCAGCCTCCATAATGGTGTGAGTCAATTCCTTAAAATAAATCTCTTTCTATATATACATATCCTTTCAGCTCTGTTTCTCTGGAGACCCACCAACAATGTGCAGGGAAATAGACCAGGCAGTGAATAGGGAGAGCACACAAAAGCAGGCTCTGCTCACACCAAGAGCTGCCAGCCATAAAGAAAGCTGGGAGAATGGAATGCTCATTCTGCCAGAGCCACTTCCCTGTGCTCTGAGGCCAGCTCTGGAGAAGATGGATGCCAGGCAGGGAGAGGGACATGAAGTTCTTGGAAATGCAGAACTGCACAGCTACAACCATCTAATTTTCCACAAAGAAGCCAAAAACAAAACAAACAAAAACAAAAACATAATGCTAGATAAAAGGCAGCCTCTTCAACAAACAGTCCTGGGAAACCTGGTTATCTACTTGTATGTGAGTGAAACTTAACCCTTCTCTTGCAGTACAACATCGACTGCAAATGGATCCCAGAACTTGAAGACCTAAAAATTTGAACCCTCTACATGAAAACTCCAGAAGTTATAGGCACAAGTAATTATTTTCTGAATAGGACTCCAAATGCCTAGAAAACAAGAAGGAGAACTGACAGATAAGAAACAATTATCAGAACCAAGAGACAACTACAAAGCAGGAGAAAAACCTTTACCAGCTATCCAATGAATAAGGTATTAATACCCAACATAAAAAAACAAAAGATTAAGTAGCAAGAGAACAAATAATCCAATTAATAAAGGCATACATGAACAAGACCGATAGTTCTCACAAAAAAAGATATAAAAATGGTTAATGGCCACATGAAGAAATGTTCAACATCTTTAGCCATAAAGAAAATGAGAATAAAAAGCATACTAAGATTCCATCTGATCCAAACCAGAATGTGAGCCATCCAGAAAGAAAAATAAAATAAAACAAAATAGAGCCTATTTTCAGTGTTTCACACCTGTAATTCCAACTACTCAGGAGGCTGAGATCTGAAGACCTCGATTTGAAGTCAGCCTGGGCAGGAAAGTCTGTAAAGACTCTTACCTCTAATTAACCACCAAAAACCCAGAAATGGAGCTATGGCTCAAATGGTAGACAGAACACTAACGTTGAGCAAAAAAGCTCAAGGACAGCTCCCCTGCCCTGAGTTTAAGCCTAGGCACAAACAAAAACAAATGCTGATCAGGATTCAGTACAAATGGAACCCTCATACACTGCTGGTGGGAATTATAGTGAAACCACTGTGGAAATCAGTGTGGTGATTCTTTGGAAAGCTAAAAATGGACCTATCCTATGATCCTGCCATTTACCACTATTGGACATATATCTGAAAAAGCCTAAATTTATATAAGAAATATACCTGCATATTCGTATGACTGCAGCACTGTTCACAGTAAGTAAATGGTGGGATCAGTCAAGGTGAGGACAACAGATGAATGGATACAGTAGATATGATAACATATGTACCAGGGACTGTCTCAAAGAAAAGTGAAATCATATCACTTGCAGGAAAATGGATGGAATTAGAGCAATGTCAAGCAAGGGACGTCAAGCTCCAAAAGTCAAAAGATCATATGTTTACTCAGGGGTGGAAGCTAGACCTAAAAGACATACATATTCATGGATAGGGACATACATATCGATAGCTATATATATATATATATATATATATATATAAATTCACATAGATGTACATATGTATATATGGGACTATTTAAGTGGATTAGGGGAAGAGGTGATGGGGAAAAGAAAGAGAGTGAATAATTTCAAAATATACTACAGCTATGCTAAAGATGATGCACAGAATCTTAGTGAAAGATGTTAGAGGGTTGGGAAAAGATAAAGCAATACAGAGGGTTATTTTGAACAAAAGACATGGACAGTTTAACTATCTTAGTGAAACCCTTTGGTGTAACTAACAAACTAAAGAAATGAATGAGACCCTTTCTGAGCTATCTTATTTGCTAGTGTCTGCTGCTGAGAGTCGTCAGGTGACCGCTTCAGCAGCGTTGCAATGTCTACTGAGTGCAAGGAATCGTAGAGCAGACACCTGAATGACAGCCAGTGACCTTTGAGGATGTGGCCCTAAACTTCACCTTGAAAGGGTGGGCTTGGGTTGTTCCTTCTCAGAGCACTCAGAGATGGCATATAGAAAACCTTCAGAAGCCTGGCCTCCATAGGAATAAGATAGAGAGAAGAAAATATTAAAAGCGCTTACAAAAATTCCAAAAGACATGCAAGAACTCAGGGGTGGAGGGAATCTGTGAACATAAAGTATTTAGTGTGCAGAATCTCCAAAAGGCTTCACACCACATGGAAAAGAATAAAGGAAGAGGAGGAGGAGGAGGAGGAAGAGGAGGAGGAGGAGGGGGGGAGGGCTGACAACACTTCCTGGAGTAACCCACGTAAAGATCAAACATAGCTAAATCATCATACATCATTCACTCATAAATGTCCCCCTCCAGTTTTGTTAATACAAAAGCTTTAAGGGTCAGGACTATGTAGAGAGACCATGCATTCCTAAGGAACATAGAAAATCTCTCACTCTCAAGGCATTCCGAGACATGAAAGGAGAAAACCTGCAGAAACTCAACCAAAGTGATGGCACAGGCAGATTCACCATGGTTCTGATTCATTTCCCTTAATCACACTCAACAGTGACCCTTTCCCATCCCTCATTTTATTGGGAGGCCTACAAGTGGAAGGAAAGGACCTGGAACCTTGGGGTATAGGGCAGGGGTCAGAGCTAGCCCAGTGGTTGACCTTTTCCCACAGCTCCTGAAATCCTGTCGTCTTCTGGAGCTACCCAGAGTCAGAAGAAGAGAGTTTCTATGCTGAGAAAAGTTTTGAATGTGTTAACAGATCTCTATAGTAACCAGGAACTTGGACAAGTGTCGCCTGGAACCCACAAACAAGAAGGCGTATTCTCTACCAAATGAGTGAGCTGCATCCAGGAAGCTGGCCTCTGGGCTGAGGGTTTGGCCGCACTCAGCCCCGGGTGTGATGGGAAGCCAAGGGGTCAGGTGCCTCCACCGGCCAGCATGGGGAGCTCAGCACCCCGCTGAAGGATTTGCCTGAGCTGGAGACTCAGAGGAGCAATTTGACATGGAAGAATAGAGTTGGGTGGGCCTTGGATGGACGTTGGGTGGACTTTGGGTGCACCAAGCCCCACCTGTGTGGGAAGAAGTGGGGAGAGTGGGGAAAGAAGGAACAACAGGAGTGCCTAGGCACTTCCCATTGGGGTTTGCCTTTGTGGTCAAAAGCAGATTGCCAGGACCAGTGGACCTGGGTTTGAAACCTGGCACCGTTCTCCCCACTGTTGTCCTTCCTTGGGCTTTGTTTAATCGCCCAGTGCCTTCATTTCCTTGGCAGTAAAACATGAACTGTTATGAAAATGAAGTGAGCACATCTATTGATGTAAGAAGACAGAACAGACCCTGGGTAGTGGTGAGGAGACAGCTGTGGAAGACAATCTGCGCATGCTCACACAACGTGCGCATGCTCACACAACGGGCGCACGCCAGGCCTGCACTGAGCATGCGTGATTCCTTGTTTCTCCACCCGCCTCCTCTTCCCCCCGCCCACCCACCCCATGCTACCCAACGTCTATGAAAGACAATCTGCCGTTTGACAGATCTAAAATTTTTACTTGATTGCTTAAACACATTCTTTAACCTTGCTTTGGTGATGGTTGGGGAGGCTTTTGCTTTTTGGGAGGCTGATTTTTACAACATTAAGAGCAAGGAGCCAGGTGCTTGTGGCTCATGCCTTTAATCCTAGCTATTCAGGAGGCTAAGATCTGAGTATTGAGGTTCAAAGCCAGCCAGGCAGGCAGGAAATTCTGTGACACCCTTATCCCCAATCAAACACCAGAATACCATTAAGTGGAGCTGTGGCTCAAAGTGGTAGGGAGCTAGCCTTGAGCAAAAGAGCTCAGGGACAGCGCCCAGGCCTTGAGTTCAAGCTCCATGAATGGGGTGGTGATGGTGAGAAAGAGCAGGGAAACAGCAGATCACAGCACTCAGACACAACTACAGGCAATGTGGGACCTAGAACTTTTCCACATCAACAGAGCACAGGAATTCCTTTTGTTGTTATTGTTGTTGCTGTCTTTGCAACCTCTCTTAATTTTGTGATCAAAACCATGTGTACTAAATCTGATAAAAAGGTGGACTTACTATACAGAGCTCAGCACCCAACCTGGCCCACGCAAGGTAGGTGTTCATTAGTTATTACCACTTAATTATATTCACTTGCATAATCTTAAGGATGATGTGTGCGGGGGGGGGGGGGGGGGAATTCTTGTAGTTTTCAGGTAGGAAAAGCTCAAAGTTAAAAACTCCCCTGCTGAGATCACACAGCTGGTTAACCATTAACTTCCCGTGGATCTCTTACTTGCAAGGGGTGGGGGGAGGGATAGAGAGGGCTATGCCACAGTGCCCCAGGGTGATGGTGGCTCTGTTCTGGCTCTGGAGAGCTCAGTCCTCTAACACCAGCTTCACCTAGCTGCTACACACAGCCCCTCCTGTGACATGCTCAGAGCGCAGAGCCCTGTCCTCTATCCTCAGAGGTAGGTTCTGTGGTCTCCCCCGCTCCCCACTCACCGAGGGTGATATAGCAGGGGGCAGAGGTCAGCCTCTGCGGTGAAGTGACCTCGGAGGGGTTGGGGCTCAGCCGTCCGAGCTCCTGGGGACTCCAAGGTTATATTTCTGCACCCTGGCACCAGCACTGCCTGTGTAAGTCAGTGATCCAGCCAGTTGACCCCAATGAAAATGACACATCTCTGACCTCTGATCTTAGGCATTTCTGACTCCAAATCTATCCCGTTAGATTTCCAGTAAATAGCAGGTTCCAAGCCAAAACAAACAAACAAATTCCTTTTTTAAAATAAAACCCTATGTTGAAAAGCGGCTTCGATTTTCAAAGGCCACACTTCTTCAGTTCCCCCTACAGGGGCCAAGTGGAAGCTAAGGTCTGGTTTGTATTTTCTGCTCCTGTCTGAATTGCTCATCATTCTGCTGGCTGATTTTTTTTTCTGAAGTCAACTTGGGCCCTGCTTGGCAGCAATGGGTCATCCTGCTCCAGGCTTAGAACCTGCAGGGTCCTCGTGGCCTATCTGATTCCTCCTTTGCCTTTTCACTGATCATGTGATCGTGGCTTCTCAGCTTCGGCTTTCTATCTGGAAATTGGTGACACTATTTCCTCTTAGATTTATACGGGAATTAAATGAACACAGTGCTGTTCAATGTGGAAGCCCACAGGGGCCAGGAGGGGAAAGGACATGAACAGCTTCCCTGGGTCTGTTTTCTATGGACAGGGTCAGCATGTGATGTTAGATAGAGAATAGATGCAGGCAGCTAAAAGTATAGAAATTGCTGCTCTGGTTGTTGTCCGAGTGCTTGGCACCCAGCAGGTACTTAATAAATGTTAGCACTTTCCTTGGTCCTGCTTCTGGCCCCCTACCATTCTCTCTCCTTGGTTTCTTTATTATGCAGCTCAGCTAAAACCCACCCCCACCCCCACCCCCAGGAAGGGAGAGAGGGTGGCCAGAAGTGTGTGGCATGCTTTGGAAGTATCGTGTGAATCACAGTGCAGAAGGCTGTGACCTCTCTACAGACACCATGTCCCAGGCTCTACTGCAGCTCCAGGCTGAGAGCAGAGGAGGAAGGCTCAAAGAAATGACCCAGACACACCTCAACAACCACTCCCAGCAAGAATTTACCCATGTTCTAAATAGGAGACCCAGAGGAGAACAGAGCTCTGGAAATGCATGAAGGTACTCACATGGGGTGGGTGGCCTAAAAAGGCTAGGCTGGCAGCCTCTTGCAAGCAAGCAGGTTCTGCTGGGCTAAAGACTATAACCTGCCATTAACTCTTCTCCGTTTTCAGACACTGAAAACAGACTTTGCACAGCGCAGTGGGCGATCTGGAGCCACAGTGCCACCTTCAGATCCATCTCTGTTCTGCAGCTCTTCTCCCTCAGGCCACTCAAGCTGCAGTCACATAATATGCTGGTTGTGTGAGCTCAAAGCAAATGGACATCTATGGATACTGTGTCACCATGGGCTCTAACAATGCATTGGGGTGGGGAGAAGGGCACTGCCAACAGGTACATCACATGCAGGGGGCCAGGTATGTGCTCCAAGCAGGAAACAGGCAGAACTGAAAGCGAATATTTTTTTTGAAAGCTAATATTTTAAAGATGGGTAGACAGAGGTTCAGAGACCTATCCACAATTGCAGGGAATTGGAGGCAGAGCTAGGACCTAAACCCGTGTCTTTTAAATTTTTTTTTCAGGTACTGGGGAAATGAATTCGGGGCCTCATGCTCTCTGGGCAGGTGTTCTACCACTTGAGCCATGTGTGTAACCCCTTTTGCCCTTTTTATGTGCAAGAATGTCTTTCTTTATGCCTAAGCTGGCCTGGGCTATGATCCTTGTGTTGTTTGGATGACAGGTGCACGCCACCATGTCTGGCCATTGGCTGAAATGGAGTGTTGAGAACTTTATATGCCCTAGCTGGCCTCTAGCTGCGATTCCTCCACCTCCCAAGTCACTAGGATTACAGGCTTGAGCCACTAAGCCCAATTGAACCTAGGCTTTCGAAGTGCTTCGTGCCTCTTGAGGTGTAGCGCTGATCACCTGTGAATTCCACAATCATCTCCCTGTGTGAAGAAACAGCCAGCACCAGGCTGTAGTACACACACAGAAATGTCAGGAAAAGGGGACAAGTTTAGAGTTTGTAACTGAGGCTGAGTATCATGGGGTCTGGAGGATCTGGGGGCAGCCTTATCTCTTGCTGGGAATGTGTAGGCCCTCCTACACAGTGCCTACCTACCTTCTGACACAGTAAAACTCTAGCTGAACCTTCATAATCTCTGTACAAACCATGGTTTGTGAGGCCTTCTCTCACCCCTTCTGACCTTTGTGTGTTTCCCACTCTGATCAATGGAGTCCTCTGAATTCTGATGGTCTGTGCATCTGTGTAGCTCCATGGGGAGTTCTGGCCAGGAGCCTGAATTTATTCTATGTCTCCAAAACCAAGGCCAGAATGAGACGCAAAACAGACAGGTGCTCAGAAAGCAGTGGATGGGTAGATGAGTAGGTGGATGAATAGATGGATAATGGATGGGTGGATAGATGGGTGGATGGACAGAGAGTCCATAAATAATGGGTAGTTGGATGGATGGATAATGGATGGATGATTGTGGATGGATGGATGGATGGATGGATGGATGAGTGGATGGGCAATGGGTGGGTGGGTGTTTGGCCAATAAGGTTAAGTAAAGGTATTCTTTATATCCTAGGACAGGAATTGAGTTTCTTTCAAAGGAGACACATGTCTAGGAGCATCTGTTTCTGGGCCAACGTTGGAAAGCATTAACTGAGGGTGTGAATGTGAAGGGGGGTTGGGTTGGTGTCATCCTCCTCCTCACTACCCCACCCTGTTGCCCAGAGTACCTATTTTGGAAGCTACACAGAGGTCACACGCTGAGGTTCCCTGAATAGCATCTGGAGAGTTTGCTGAATTCTGCTGGGCCCTTCTCTTACAGATGGTGATTTGGGGATGTGTGGATTTGGGAATCTGAGCTTGGAACTCAACACCACCCAAGGGATCCTGGTTTGCTGGTGAGTCTGCCAGCTGCTCGCAGGTGAGGTGCAGCCTATGGGGGCACATGCCAGACACTGCCTTTCTGATGGGCCCCCTGGGCTGTGGGGAAGGGATGGCAAGGCGGGAGAGAAGGAATTAACCCCAAAACCATAAGTAACAGAAAGTGCCAGTCCTCCCAACGTCCAGATCCCAGAGGGAGGGGAGGGAAGGAAGGGAGGAGAGAGGGGAGGACTTCCCTCCCTCTCCATCCCCCACCCCTGCACCATCCTGGCGTCAGCCTGAGGGCCAGCCAGCCGCTCCCCCAGCTAGAGCAGCTGCACCCAGCCGAGCCAGCTCACAGGAGCTTACCACAACAGAGAAGCCAGCGGGGGCTGTCAGTGCCTGTTAGCGCCTAAACACAGCTCGCTCCCAAACACAGGCCTGCAGCCAGGCCCTAGTGTGTACTGGCTGGAAAGGGTTCAAGGAAGATGGTTCTGGACCCAGCAATGACCAAATACCCTGGCAATCATACATGGCCAAGCCGTCCTTGCAGGCCAGCCAGTGAGCTCACTAGGAACCCAAAGAAAACATAACAGGGGTCTCCAAACCCCTGATCATCTCTGTGGACCAGGGCACCAAGCTCCATCCACACTACATCTGTTGCTGAGTGCTTTACTGTGTGCCAGGTTCTTTGGTTGGCATTTCCCTGGTTGGGCTAATGCTCCCTAACACCCTCATAAATACCCCAGGGACAGGCAGGATCAGCATGCCTATTTCACTTACAAGAACACGGAACTACAAGATAAAGAGAATGGCTCAGACCCTGAGCTCATAATACCACATGCAGTCAGAACCGGAATCTAGCTTTGTGTTTTTCCCAGGCTCCTTTGCAACCTGCTTCACCATGCACACCTGGGACTGCCCGGCCTTCCTGCCTCTGTCCATCTTGTCTCCTCCATCTACAAAGCCCCATGCCTGGTTGCCACAATGCTCCCTCCCACTCCTCAGACCCATGCACCAGCCACCTCCTCCCCAAAGCCCTCCAAGTTCAGATCTGTGTTCACAGCACATGTTCCCCACTGCCTCTCCCCCCCCCCAGCACTGCTGTCACCTAACATCTGTCACCCCCTTCTATGTCTCCTTTAGTGGACTCTTAGGCCCCTGTAAGGACCAAGCCCAGATGGAGAAATTCGCTTGGCTGGTCAGCCGCATGTCTTCAGATGCCACGAGCTGGTGTGACACACAGTGGGGAAGACAGAAGTGGGTAGGGACCACTCACTCACCTGGCACTGGAGTGGTGGTGATGGACAGAGAACACAGGCAGGCCTGGGCCGCTTCCTGGGAGCTGCCTGCTGGAGGAAGCCGGGGTGTTGTGAACCGATGGCCCAGTCCAGCTACCTTAGCAGTGGCATTGACCACAGAGAAGCTCTGGGGACATCTTAAAAGCAGCATCTACAGGGGACAGTAACTGACATAAGGAGGGAGCAGAGAGGCAAGGCAGGCTCAGAGGTTCCGTCCTGGGGAGGGTGAGTTCTCAGGTGTGGTGGAGGGAGGTAGGGCAGGTGGGCTGAGGCCACTGAGCACCAGTGGGGAGGACACAGGGGAAGGGCTCTGAGCAGGCCGCATTCCCCTCGGGGCCTGTTCGGTAGTTAGGATGAAGGAAAAGTCTTGTGGGTGCGTTAAGAGATGCCCTGGGGAATCCTGGGCTCATGTGCAGGGCCTGTACTCCTCAGTAAGCCCTGAAAATATCTGTATTCAACAATTCAACAATCATCATAGCTACTGCTTATCAATCACCTGCCACATGGGAGGGTCCCGGAAGGAGTCACTTCAATCACACTCATGATGTGACCTCCTCTATGCAAGACTGCCAGCAGAGTCTATGGCACTGAAGATCAGAGAAACGGGGCAACAACCCTCCCGAGATCTCACGGCTGCTGGGTGGTGGCCAGGGCCAGCCTGAATTCCATAAGCATGTTTGGAAGAACAGGGGTACAAAACCCAGCTTGTCCTCCAAGCCAACTCCCCGTGGTAGCCAGCCTGTGGCTAAGCAGATCCAGCAGGTCTCTGATGGACTTGTTTTGGGGTATTCTCGGCCGGGAGATGATGACAGGTAGGAGTCTGAGGCCTCCTGGGCTGACTCTGAGAGCTGTGCCCTGGGAGGAGCCATCAAGCCCTGAGACCATTGTTGGTGACTGAGCTGCCGACCCATCCTTTATCCAACTTGGCCTGTTGCTATTCTTCCGCTTCCAGCCATCACTGAGAGCCACAAAGCAGTTAATTACAGGAACGTAATCCCCCTTCTTCACCAGGAGCTGCTCTTCTAGGGCTGAGAGAAGATAAGATTTATGCCTCTTTCAATTCCCTTCTTCTCTCATCAGCATAGATTCATATTTCAGTTTCCCCGCACTGGAAACACAAAGGAACTCGCTCAGCCCACCGCTGCCTGAGAGAGATAAATTAGGCTACACAAAGAACCCGTCCTATAAACTCTGTCTCTTTACCTTCCTTTCATGCCTGTGATTATAAACAGAGTCAAGGGCAATTGAAATATATCCCCCTGTCCGCCTGCTTGCCTTGACCAACTCAGAGAGGAGACAATTGTGGGGATCAGGAGCAAGGAGAGAGGAACACGTAGCCCTGCCCCTCCCATACCAACCTGGAGAGCAGCCATTCTCTGTTCACAAAATTGTTTCCACAGACAGAAGCTGGTGGCATGCCACCCCGGGTGCTTTCATGTTGATGGCCACGTGTACACTGTTATTTGCTCAAAAGAAAAGCCCCTTTTTATCCATCTGGCGGGCTATGCCAGGACAACCCCCCCCCCTCAGCCCACTCCCAGCCAGCTTCAGAAGGCTGTAGTTAGAGGGTGCTGGCAGATTGGGCCACAGAAACCTGGCCAGTTTGAGCAGCCTGGACAAGCAAGCAGATTTAAGGCTCTTGCAGGAGTGAAAAGAGGATGGGGGGGGGGGGCCTTTGTGGAATGGAGTTGACCTTTTCCAGAGGAATCAGAATCAGGGTGGGCCCTGGGATGAGACCTGTTGCTATGCAGCTGTGATTGTGGCTGTGGGTGGCTTTGCTGCAGTTTTTAACCATTGTGAGTTTAGCTGGCAGGTGAGGAGCCAAGGGGCTTGCAGAAAGGAACCCATTTGCCCAAGGAGAGAAACAGAGCTGGAGTTTGGCCTGGGAATGAGGATGGTCCCGATGGCCCCTGGCCTTGTCCATGAAGCGTCAGTCAGGACATGATGTGTCACCTCATCTCACTGTTGTGGCAGCTAAGCAGTAGACAGTACCACACACACTTTACATATAAGGAAACTGAGGCTGGCGGAGGGTCACACAGTAAGTGGCCACCCCCAGAGAGCCTATGCCCAACTGCTATGCCATGTCACCTCCCCCAGGGGCGTCTTTCTGCCATCCAGCCTCCCTTCTAGGCTTTTCTGGCAACTTCTGGTTGGGGGAGGGACAGGGGGGAGGGGAAATCTAATTGTTGGAGGGTACGGGAAGAAGGGAAGAGAAGAAATCGTATATGAGAGCCAAGTGGGCCCCTATAATAAAACGTCATCCTGCAAGATGTAAGACAACAGTCTTTAATAGACTTGGAGATTCAATTATCTCTTCATGTGTGCAGCTGACTTGTCATTGTCTAAATCACCCATTTGCTGTAAACACACCCCCAGTTCACAGAGAGAATGTAGAGCAAATTGTGTTTGGAAGTCCAGTAGCTTCTGAGCCATTCCTCCTTCAAAGACCTGAACCTCAGCTTTGGCTCTCAAGTGAAGGAGGTGAATAAAAGCTTTGGGCACTGTCTCTAGTTCAAGGCCTTGGGACCTGTCTGGCAGATGGCTACAAAAGACACTGAATCTGAGGCCTGATTCATTATTAACCACTCCAGGGCTTTAAAGTCTGCTTCTCTCCCCACCCCCAGCCCCTCTCCAGAGGCCTCAGAGAAAGGGCAGCCCTGCCAGCTCTCCTTGGATCACCCCTCCATCTTTGTTTTCCAACCCCCTCAGACTTTGAACCCTCCAAGGTGAGATCTCAGGTGAAGGAGAACAAATGTTAGTTTTAACAGTTGCTGGGACTGGCTGCACTATCCCATGTGTTCAAGCCTGGAGTATATACCCAAGGTGTATACCCCAGGGGCAGGAGAGAACCTACCCAACACACCACAGCCTCCTTGCCCTGCCCATTCATCTCCCTTCCTCCTCTCCCTCTGATAGCTTTCTATCTTTCCCCCTTGCATAGCTTTCTTTCTGGTGGTCCCTCGGGATGGAATGCAGAACTTGGTACATACTAGGCAAAACTCTCTCCCATTGAGCCACAAAAGGAGTGTGTGCTCACTGTAATCTGGATTCTACAGCATGGTCTAAAGTGAAGGCTCCCCAGGTCCAAGGTCCTCAGTGAACCCTGAGCCGCCACCAGCAGATTTCTGGGACATCCGACACTTGACTTTCCAACTACTACCTTTGGTCCATAGGGATAGTCAAGTTTCCCTTCTATGTGATCTGCCATGTTTTGATTTACAAATGTGGGATGGAGTCTTCTATGTGTCTCTACCTCTTGCTGCTGAGCAGGAATGGGATATAAGAGAGGCCATCTTTTCAGGTCCAGGAGATGGGTGGGGTCTGGCATTCATTTGAATCTTGTTGCATGTATGATCCAATGTGGTGTGACTGGATCGTAATCTCTCAAGCTATCTGCAACCTTTGACACTCCCAGGACAGACCTGGCCCCTCCAATCTGTGTCTGTCATGGTTTCCCCCATTTATGAGCTGCTCACCTTTGGCAAGGCCCCTTTGCAGGCTGTCCAGCCTTGGGTTGGGGGGGGGCTCCTTATCAACTCAAGGTTCTTCAAGACAGTCCCTGCCAAGGTAATCCTGGCACCTGAGCAAGGCCAGACAGACCAGCAAAAGCACGCCAGCAGTTAAGAAGAAGAAAAAATATCAAGTATAACCCTTCAAAGCATCTTAACCAGGCGTGCAAAAATACACGTGATTCTAGGCATAAACCCAGTATCTGCCAGAAAGACTTACAAAAACTATCCTTGCAAACAAGGCAAGACACTGTTTACCAAAGAAAGATGTTCCAGCTCCACCGCAGCCTGTCATTGGAGACTGGAGATGGAGAGAGGGCCTGGAGAGGAGGCGGCTGTGGCAGATTTCTGGGCTCATTTAAACTGGGGGCTAAAACACTGAGGGTCTGAGACGTTTCAATGCTGAAGTAAATTCTTGCAGGCAATCTGCTTTCCTGGAGCTCTTTTATGGAAGTCACATTCGAACAGCTTGAGAAATCAAAATGAAATCTCACACAACGTATTAAGAGTCTGTATCCCTTAGAACTAGTTATTGCATTTTTTGAGCTTCTATCCTAAAGAAGTAATCAGGAGTGCCAGCCAAGATGCACACATAAGGGTGTTTTCTCCTAGCGGGCCCTGCAAGCTTCACAAATAAGCAGCACACTAAATGGCCTGCAATGGGGAGAAGGGATCATATGTAACTATTAAAAAAGGTATTCGCGGAGTGTGGCATATCAAGAATGGGTGTTTATGTTATGATATTAAATTTAAAAAACAGGGATATAAAATTGTACATTTAAACTACATAAAAATATACATCGAACACATAAGTAGGAAATATAGGAACATTAATGGTGGTGTTGCTGGGCGATGGAAATAGGTAGTCTTATTTTTCTTCTTCTCTTTTACTTTTCTATAATTGAAGAATTTCCCAAGCTAAGCACTAGTGACTTATATTGTAATATGAGCTAGTAAGGAGACTGAGACCTAAAGGTCCCAGTTTGAAGTCAGCTTAGGCAGAAAAGTCCCTGAGACTCTTATTTTTAATTAACCATCAAAAAGCAGAAGTGGAGCTATGGCTCAAGTGGTAGAGCACCAGCCTTGAATGAAAAAGATAAGGGACAGCACCCAAGACCTGAGTTCAAGCCCCAGGACTGGCACCAAAAAAGAAAAGAAAAAAAAAGGAAGGGAGGGAGGGAGGGAGGGAGGGAGGAAGAAAATTGAGCCAGTTGAGATGGGCACAGGATGTTAGGGAAGAACAAGTAGGAAACAGACCTTCGATCCACTCTGCTGAGAGCTCCTGCTGGTTATTAGTGCCAGCTGGGAGAAGAATTCTGGCAGGCAGTTGTCAGACTAAGGAAAGCAATTTCTGCTGTCTGTTCAGAAAGGTCTGGACTGATGGGTGATCTCTTCTGGACTGAGAATCCGTTATTAGTCCAGGACTCAATAAACCGCCACCACCTGTGGTTTCCATCGCAGCAAATACATGTGCAGTCTGTCTTTTAGCGACTACTATGACAGACCATGACAGGGTCCGCTCACTGTCAGGGCTGGGGGAGAGAGAATCATTTTGCTCTGTACTAGTCATATTCTTGCTTCAAGCGCCTTTTGATATTTCACCTTTTATAGTGCCATTTACGGACACTCTTTATTAAACAACTCACCCCAAATCCTTAAAATAACAAATGAACAACAACAAAACCCCAACTAGCACAGGCAGCCCTTTCTCAAGAGCTGAGATAATGCTGAGACTCCATTGCAGGCCTTATATTCTAGCACAGGAGGTAAGACACAAACAAATAAAAACATAAATGAGGGCTAGGATGTAGCGCAGTGGCAAAGCTCTTGCCTAGCAAGTACAACATCCCAGGTTCGATTCCTAGCACCAAAAAAGAAAAGATGAAAAAAAATACAGCTTTAAAAAAATGTAAACAACTATCACTCTGCTCGTGACTGTTGCTATAGAAAAAAAAGAAAACATACTCGGAGAAGACATTTGTGCAGCCATCTGTGCAGGACATTGTGCGGCTGATTGAGTGATATAAATATTGGGAGTGGAGTTCTACATTGAAGAGTAAGTATAAAGGCCCAGGGGCAGAGAGAAGTAAGAAAACCAATCTGCTATAGCCTAGGAACAAAGTGAAAAGTTATAATAATGGGGATCAGAAGCAAAACCAGGAGCTGGGTCATGCAGGGCCTTTTAGGACACAGTGAAGATTTTGACTTTAAATAATGAGAAGCTGCTGTGTGGTTTTGAGCAAGGAGAAAGATGCCTGACTTAAGAAAGACAGCAGCTCCCGCTACACTACAGTGGTAGAGCTCATTCCATACTCTGGGCTGGGAAACTGTTGTAAAATTTTGGTGGAAAAAAAATGGTGATGGGAATAGAGAGACGTGGCAAGATTTAAGACAGACTTTGAAGACGGAGTTTATAGGATTTTCAAGAGCAAAAATAAAATCATTAAGGGGAATTTCAAGGCCTTTGGCATGAGAAATGGAGGAAGGGAGGTCTATTCTGTGGCTGGGGGAGGTGGGGGCGTTCTGTTGTTTGAAGAGGCTGTGCAGACATATTGGTCCCCATGGATGGCAAGAATGGTTAACTAGTCATTACAGAGAGAGTAAATACCTTAGCTCCCTGGCCTGAGTGGGAATGGAGAGAATTGAGGTAATTCTACACATGTGCCCAACATCCCATGTTATCCCAGGGCTCTCCAGTGGGGTGGAGGCTCAGTTCTCTGGCTTTCCTCCTTCCTGGCTTGGTCCCTCCCCCCCTCCCACCCCGCAGCTTCCCATCAACTGGCCAGGTATAAGTGTCTGAAATCCCAGCCCTTGGGGGTCCAACATAAGCCACAATCAACGATAACATCAAGTTTCTTGTAAATCCTTCTTTTTTCTTTTATTTTTGTCAGTCTTGGGGCTTGAAGTCAAGGCCTGAGCATTGGCTCTGCGCATTTTTGCTCAAGGCTAGTATTCTACTACTTTGAGCCAAGTGACACTTCTGGTTTTCTGGGGGTTCACTGGAGATAAGAGTCTCATGGATTTTCCTGCCTGGGCTTGGCTTTGAACCTCAACCCTCAGATCTCAGCCTCCTGACTAGCTAGGATTACAAGCATGAGCCACTGGTGTCTAACTCTGTAAAACCTCCTTATTCATAGCTGCTGCAAATCTCACTGGTAATATAACTTCACTATATAGCCCAGGCTGGCCTCAAGCTCCAGTCCTCCTGCCTCAGTCTCCTAAGTACTGGATTATGGACATGTGCTACCACACCTGGCTGACATATTTTGAAGGTATGTGTTTGGGTCATTCTTTCTCCTTGCCTCACGACAACAGTAGCAGGATCAAGATGAGTAGAATGTTGTCGTCTACAGTAGGAATCAGGTGGGATGATTATAATAAACCACCCAGCTGCCAGAGCTCTCCAGCCTACTCCCCGGACCAAGCCTCAGCACCATGAGGAGCTCAACTCTCACCAAAAGCTAGCAGGAAGAGAGACCTGACTGCTAGGCACTGGGGCTCGTTTTCATATCACAGCTGACTCATAATGGTTGAGATACATCTCTGTGGAGGGAATGGGTGGGAGGGAGCACGTGCTGCCTGGGGCCTTGGTTTGCACAAACACTACTTGGTAGTGAACTGAACTCAGCCAGTAGGAAGGTGGGATCACATTTTCTCCCTACAAGATCACTGGTGCACAGTCCCTAGGATGGGGGACACAGGCGCCTGCAGCTGCACACCCCTAGGGTGCCATAGGGCTCTCGAGATGAGGCACAGGCTTTAGGATTCCAATCTGGGATCCAACCTCTGCGAGTCTATTTACTAACTCGTGACTTGAGGCCTGCCAAGGAGCCTCTTGCAGCTGAGGTTTCCCAGAACTTAGTGGAGACAACAGCCTTGCTCATAGGATGGCTGGGGTAAGCGCCAGCAAGGGGCAAGGCAGGCATGCGCCCATGTAAGTTTAACTCTGTGCTCAACTATGGTAGCTGAAGGCAAAATCTGCCACCTGCTCCATTAAAGCCTTCAGAAGCTGGGCATGGTGGTACACACCTATAAACTCAGCCACCATGAGGTGGAAGCAAAAGG
This sequence comes from Dipodomys ordii, assembly GCF_000151885.1. Taxonomy (NCBI): domain Eukaryota; kingdom Metazoa; phylum Chordata; class Mammalia; order Rodentia; family Heteromyidae; genus Dipodomys; species Dipodomys ordii. The sequence goes on from NW_012267341.1 coordinate 2,658,048, forward strand.
ATGGCAAGTTTGAAGCCAGCCTCAGCTACAAAACAAGGCCCTGTACAGAAGGCCAAAGGAACCAGGTGCCAGTAGCTCACACCTGTAATCCTAGCTATTCAAGAGGATCTCAATACCAGCCCAGCCAAGAAAGTCTCCAATGAACCACCAGAAAACTGCAAGAGAAGCTGTGGCTCAAAGTGGTAGAGAGCCTTGAGCAAAAATCGCTCAGGGACAGTACCCAGGTCCTGGGTTCAAGACTCATGACTGACAAAAGACCAAAATATAAACATACAGATATAACTTTAAGAAATAAGTTCAATCATTCTTGAGGCACAAAGAATCATCCCTAAGAAATAAAAGGTGACTCCTAGGAGTCATTTTGGGCCATTTGCTTCCAGAGGCCCCTAGAGCTACTGCATGAGAGCTTCTTAAGCATGTCTTACACCCTGTATCATTATTCAATGTGGGAATGAAGAGAAGGATAACAAAGCATTAGATACAGGCTTTGTAAAGTGCTCTTGTGTTCAGCAGCTTGGTGGCAGAACCCCATCTTCCTAGGCAGACGTAAGTAGCTAATCAATCACCATGTCACACCCCACAATTGTTCAGGGGGCAAACTAATTAAAATTTGAAGCCTGTGATTTTCATCTTAATCTCTTTTTCCCATTAAGTTTTGATCAATGCCCACAAATACAATTTAGCAGAACTTTTCATTTAGATAAATGACTGACTGAGGTACCTAATTAGTCTGTTTGTTATGAACCACTTGATAACTAAAATACGTATGCTAATTATGGGGGAAAAAACCATAGACTATATTTTTTAAGCATTTGATTAGTACAAAAGCTATGTCCTTGTTACCAAGTAAAATCCCTGGCTGTGTTTCACTCACCCATTGTTCCAACCTGTGGCTCCTGACTTTCAGTAGTCAGCAGCCAGTGTGCTGTGGAGGTTAGCAATGCACTTGGAAAATGTCTTCATACCTTTCCCAGAACTGTAAGAGCAGGAAGCAAAATTGTACCACCTAAGAAGGTTCCATAAGCTTCTCACCTATCTGGAGACTTCTGAAGGGGGAAAAAAATAGCAGGCTAGGAATCATATATCGCAACTAAGAAAAATCAAATGTGGGGGTTGTTGTGCAGAAGGATAAACTTGGCCATTAAGTCCACTGCCAAGGTAAAGGGGGTTATGGCTTTGCTCATCAGGGAACAGTCATTTGGTCCCCATCTTCCTTATCAACTGTGGCAATATGCCTCTGGCTTTCAAGTCTCACCGCTTCTATTTGAATGTCCCTGTCCTCGAGTTCCTTTAAAGAACTCCTAAAGGGATCTTCATTTCTAAAATAAAAATCAGAGGCTATTGCCATTGTTTAAAGGGCCTGCCATCTTTTCAGCCCCATTTAAAAGGCTGAGAAGATCTCCTGCCATTAATGAAAACTATTCAATAACGATTTCCAGCTAGCCATGACCCAGACACAGCAGGGCCATCTGCCAATGACAAAGATGGAAGTCAGGGCCCTGCTGTTATTGGCCGACCTTTATACCCTGCTGCCCCCCCCTCGCCCCATTTCCTTGCAGACACACATTTGATGGTCACAAAGTCCTGGCCATGAGCATCATCATTTCTCACACATTGCATCCACCTTCTCACCTGCCCAGAAAGACCCTCTGGGGGGGCTGCATGACTGGCTGCCCCTCCTGCCCACCTCTCTCTCCCCTTTCTCCCTCAGCCTCCCCCACTTGGGACAACCTCCTCTGCTCCCCACCCCCTTCAAGCCCCTGGCTGCTGGTCAGACCAGGCAACAAGAAGGAAGAAAAGGCAGGGCATAGGCTGCGGAGACCAACAGTTCTTACTTAGCTTGCGAAGAGCTCCAGGGAAACCAAGGAAGTGATGTAAACTCAAAACCGGAACCGGAAGTCAGGCGTGGAAAACCAGGGCGTGGCCATGTTGGGTGTGGCAGGACCAGGAGCCTCCATGTTGTGTGTGGCAATGTTTTTTGTTTTTGTTATCCCCCCCACACACACCTCTTTCAGGTTCTGAACTCTCAGCTCAGCAAAGAGGATGGACTGACCTTCTTCTACTCCATCTTCCTTTCTGTCACCTCATCCACAAAATGAATGTTTTGGGGAGGTCCTTGCTGGTACCCTGCACTAGAACCCATAGGAAAATGATGGACTAATAGTGGACCATTGTGCAAATATTGCAGAGTATACTTAGTAAGGCCTATAGGTACTATTGAAGATTTTGTCTGCTAATAATAAAGTTTCCAGACATGTACTGAAGAAGGACTGACCTCCACACACACTGGGAGCAACTGCCCCTCCTCCTCCCACTTGGGAGCACGTGAGCCTGAGGAGCAGACCTGGGAGAGCTCATGGGCATAGGTGGGCTGAGGATCTAGGGAAGGCTTGTCTGATTCAAGTTACTTGAACTAGAATTGAACTTGAACTACAATTCTGCCCTGCAGAATATAGGAAGGAGGGAAGAAGGAAGGGATAATTGGGAGATGGGTGGGTGGGTGAGTGGGTGGTGATTTGGGTGTGTGGAAAGTGTGAAGCTGGAATGATTACAAAGTTTCTGGCCTGGTACCACATGCTGAAGTAGAACACAAAAGGAGATTTGTGGAAAGGTGTGGTTTTAGCTACATTGAGTCTGTGGTAGAGGATCTCAGCAGGCCAATAGAGGAGCTTGTGGGAGCTCCTAAAGGAAAGGCCTGAAGTCTGTGTCTTAGATTCAAACACACAGGTGGAGCAGAGGCTACTATTCTGAGGCCCAGGACACGGGTCAAGAATTCCACTATTTAAGGAGAGGGAAAAAGAAGAGCAGGAAAATCAGGAGTAGGAAATGGAATTGCAGGGGCCAAAGGAAGAAAGCTTCAGGGAGGTGAATTTTATTTTATTCAACTGGGTCAGTGTGAGAAATTTGTGAGGTGAAGCCTTGGGAAATACTATGTCTAAACTAGAGGCAGATCATTGTAATAGAGGGAGAATGTGCTAAGGAATGTGCTATGGAATGGGAGAGAGGTTGGAGACAAATGAACATCCAAAAATCTTGCAAGAATCTGTGAAGAAATGTAAATGACAGTGGAAGGCAAATGCTAATGAGTTCTTAAATTACCATCATGTGTCACTTAACAACGTTCTATGAAATGTGCCATTGGGCAATAGCATCATTGTGCAAATATTGTAGTGTATACTTGCAAAGTCCTAGATAGTATTGAACATTTGTCTGCCAAGTAATTTTTCCTCCACAATCTGCTTATCTAGAGTTTCCAACATTCTTTCTACTGCTTCACACCATCACCCACAGACTCACCTCTCGCTTTCACACCATGAACAGTGATTCTTGAATCATTTAAACCAAAAAAAACAGGAGACTCTTTGTCGTGGTTAAGTCCAGAGTTTTCTTTGACCACAAATCGTTGTGGTGCTGAGAGGGAAAACTCTACCTCTGGTCTTCAATCCATGTTTTTCAGAGTGTCTCCCTATCTGATCTAGTCCCTTCTGGAATTTTTTGTTCATCTCAGCAAGGGAGTCTTAAACAGCTTCCTTCACTTTGTTGCTATTTTGAAAGGCTGTAGCTATGGTGGATGGGGATGTGCACGGACTGATTCTCCACCTTTGAAGTCCTGGATCACTTTTAATTTTGTTTTCAAATCAGTTACCCAAAGTGGCCTCTTACTGGGAACCTTGGCAGTGCATTTACTATGCTTAGAGTCAATGAGAAACAAAATGTGAGATTAAATCAACCACAAAGCAATCAAGAGAGTCAGTCAACAGGAGACTCAGGAGGCTGCTGCTGGCCATCACCATATGGACACGTGGTCTGTTGATGGCACAAACATTATTATGTAGTAGTGACTGTTGTTTTCTGAAGTAGAGAGTCACAAGCTTGTTGAATCACTGATGGCAAAGAGTGATTTTTTTTAAATGTTGATTAGCCATAGCCAAATCAGCCTACTCAAATGAACTTTATGAGCATGACTCTGTGTCTATGTCTGTGTGTGCACGTGCATGTGCATGTGCACTCACACACACAAGTGAGTACATCCATACATGCAAGCGTGTGTACTGGAGCTTGAATATAGAGAGCCTGAGCGCTGTATATGAACTTTATGGCTCAGGGCTACTCTAGCCACAGCTCCACTTCTGGCTTTTTGCTGGTTAACTGGAGATAAGAGTCTCATGGACTTTCTTGCCTGGGCTGGCCTCAAACCATGATCCTCAGCCTCCTGAGTAGCTGAATAGCCACTGATACCCAGCTTAGAATAACTTTTAAGAAGGCAGGGTTAAGCCAGACACCGGTGGCCTTATACCTATAATCCTAGCTACTCAAGAGGCTGAGATCAGAGGATCATAGTTCAAAGCAAGCCCAGGCAGGAAAGTCTGTGAGACTCTTATCTCCAATAAACCACCAGAAAAACCAGAAGTAGTGCTGTGGCTCAAGTGGTGGTAGAGTGCTAGCCTTGAGCCTAAGAGCTGAGGAACAGCACCCAGGCTTGAACCCAGAGTTCAAGTCCCATGACTGACAAGAAGGAGGAGGAGGAGGAGGAGGAGGAAGAAGAAAAAAGAAGGCAGGATTAGTAGGGTAGATGCAAGGCATCTAAGGGAGATGACCTCAGGCAGCCACCTTGAGAAAGGAAGCTTGGAGAGCTGTGGTGTTGGGCAGGTTGTGCACTTCACAAATCCAGGGGACACTTTTCCTTCAAGGTTTTCTTAATCTTGAATAGTAGCCCAAACTGTTTCCTGGAAGCTGGTAGGGAAGAGCCTTGAGGAGAGGATGTTTCTTCTTAATTCGCACAAAATGGCCAGAGCAACTGTGGGTAGAAGCCGTTGCTGGAAGCCAAAATGCGTTCTATTAATAACAGAAAACTGTAACTCTTGCATCAGGTTCTTTGGCTCGATGGTCTCCAACTCTCCCACAGAGGGAGCGCCTCTCTGGTGCATGGTGCAGGGGTTAATGAGGAGAGGCTGTGGGACGCTCATGATCATTGGAGAGCCTGCAGGTCCTATCCGTCTCCAGAGCTACTCAGAGGCTCCATGCGTCGCTTGGGTGCTGATTCCAGTGCTCACATCTGGAGGCCAGTCAGCCCATGGTTTATGTGCAACTTTTCCAGGGGAGATGGGCGATGGGTGATGGGCAATGGGTGATGGCGTGATGACCTGGGGCCTGCCTACGGGACAGCTCAAGGCCATGGTAATGATATATCTAGATTCCTGCTCAGAGTTTCTGTAGGCTATGGTGGTAAGATGTCTAGAGGCCTGTCTACCGGATGGCTCAAGGCCATGATGAGGCTTGCAGGGCTTCTATCGGTGAGGCCTTTGCCCTGCTTACCTAGCCAGGCTCTTTTTCTGCTCTCACTGTCTTCTGGTATGTTCTGTGCCTGGAGGAAGAGAGCTTGTGATGAACGAAGAGAATAAAGTCTCACGTCTGAGGTTAGTGGGAAGGTACATGGAATGACTGGAGTTGGGGGAGAAGGCAGAGAAAGACAAACCAAGTTCAGCATTGTGGGTCCCCAGATAATGACTCCTCCTTAGCCCTAACATGTCCTAAAGCTAGGGAGACAAGACAGAGGCCTTCTTCACAGTATGGGTCAGGAGAGAGCAGATGGGACTGTACCCTGTTGATGGCCAGCAATTAAGCAATGCCAGCCATTGGTCCTGGCACCTGTATCCAGCTTCTTTTTGCCCATCTGTGTACTATTGCTACCCTCCTTATCCCACTTTAAAAATACCTTTTTCTGCTGGTTGCCGGTGATGCATACCTATAATCCTAGCTGAGCAGGAGGCTGAGATCTAAGGATCACAGTTTGAGGCCAGCACAGGCCTCAAAAAAAAAAGCCAGAAATGAAGCAGTGGTAGAGCACTAGCTATAAGCCACAAAGCTCAGGGATAGCACCCAGGCTCCAAGTTCAAGCTCCAGGAGTGGCACCAGAAACAAAAATAAAACTTCTTCTCCCTGGAATCTGGTTAAGTGCTCCCTTAACACGGGCTCATCAGCAGTCATGATATTACAAGCCCTAGGGAATCTGGGTGCTAACCAGCATCGAGCTGGACACCCTTAGGACTCTTGGTTCCCAGGCCCACTAAGACCCACAGATTGGGCCCTGGGATTTTGCCTTGTACTGAGCCTTCCCCAGGTGCGTTTGCTGAGCTGCTGACTGGTGGAGGGAGGGTGGGGCTACCTGACCGAGATTCATCCCCAACATCAAGTCTTCACAGGGAGCATCATTGAGCGACAGGACCCCCAGAGTCCCCACATGTTGTCGATGGAACCATCAGTGCTCACATTAGCTCTTTCTCTAGGGGTACCTGGCAACCAGGATCTTGTCTAGGGTCCCTAACATAGTGAGCAGGCAGCTAGGGATGATCTCAACCCACTGTTAACCTATCAATGGTGTCTCCTTCTGCAAACTTGTGTGTATCTCTTTTGAAAGTCATTGAGATGCTGTTTCCTTGGAAAATGTCTTTGGTGATGGTGGGACCAGAGGCCAGCTCAAAACTGCATCAGGGACTAGACTCAAGCCTATAATGCTAGCTGCTCTGAAGGCTAAGATCTGAGGATTGCAATTCAAAGCCAGCTGGGCAGGAAAGTCCATGAGACTCTTCATCTCCAATTAACCACCAGAAAAGCAAATCAGAAATGGTTCTGTCTCATCTAGTCAAGCAAACCTCCTAACAATGAAAATAACCAGGATGTAGAGAAGGCCATGATCAAACGATAAAGGAATCAATCCTGAAGCAAAAATATGATGAGTAGAAACAGTGAGGATATAGAAAAACTCCTTTTGGGTTTCTGACTAGCACCATGGAGGTTGGCAAGAACAAACACCTTCCAAAAGGTGGCCAAAAGGGAGCCAACAAGAAAGAAGTGGATCCATTTTTTCAGCAAGATCAGGATGGTATGAACGCACCGGCCATGTTCATTTTAGAAAATATTGGACAAACACTAGTCATAAGGACTCACGGAACCAGAATCACATCCAATGGACACCAAGGCTGGGTGTTTGACGTGAGCCTTGCTGATCTGCAAAACGATGCAGTTGCATTTAGAAATTCAAGCTAATGGCTGAGGATGTTCGGGGCAAGCACTGCCTGACCATCCTCCATGGCATGGAAGCCCCTTCCCTGGAGCAAAATGTGCTCTGTGGTCAGAAAGCGGCAGGTGATGGGAGCTCAGGCTGAGGTGAAGGCTACAGCTGGTTACTTGCTTCATCTTTTCTGTGTTGGTTTTACTAAAAAAAATACACCACAACAGTCAGATCCGAGAGACCTCCTATGCTCAGCATCAACAGGTCCGCCAGACCCAGAAGAGGATGATGGACATCACGACCTGAGAAGTATAGACAAGTGACTTGAAGGAAGCAGTTGATTAATTGATTCCAGACAACCTTGGAAAAGACATAGAAAAGGCTTGCCGGTCTGTTTATCTGCTTCATGATGTCTTCATTAGAAAGCTAAACATGCTGAAGAAGCCCAAGGAAAACTCATGGAGCCCCATGGCGATGGCGGCGGTTCTGGAAAAGCTACTGGGGACGAGATGTATGCTAAAGCGGAGGGAGCCGATGGATACCAGCCATCAGTCCAAGAATCCCCTGAAAGCTCAGAGTTTTATTAGTGACAAATAAAAGGCCTATTTGTGATTGGGGGCAGAGGGGGGACGAGAATATAGAAAAACTCACCACCAATCAACAGAATCTCACCAGCCTGTGTAGAACAAGCATCTAATACTTGCTGCCATCTTCCAGCCTAAGCCTCATAAATGTTGGATTTCTGCACGGGCCACCCTTCCCCCTCCCTGTCCCCACCATCCCCTCCCCCCAGCCCCAGCCCCAGTCTCTGCCTGTTCTTTCCAAGGGCCTCCTGGGACATGTGCCTTCAGTTATACACACTGCATCCCAGATAACCAAACAGACCTCAACTAATTGAAGAGAATTGCAATTCTGCACAGCATGCTCCCTGACACATGTGGTCAGAAACAGAAAGATGACAGAATATCTTCCAGGTGCTCAGAAATGAAGCCGCACAGCTTTGCTTGTTGGATGGGTCAAAGAGGAAGCCTGAAATGAGGACAAAAGTGAGCAAATCAAAGTTTTTGACACAGCTATGCAATGTTGGGGGTAAAAAAAATCCACGGCCTCAGTGCATCTGTTAGAAAAGAAAAAGAAAAAGAAGGAAAACTCCCCAATCAATCATCTCACATCTCATCTCGAGAGCCTAGAGAAAGAAGAATAAAATAAACCCCTCACACACACAGACGGGAAGACATAATAAAGAACGACATCAGAGAAATGAAAACCGAACACAGTAGCAAAAGACACTGGAAAGGCTGGCTCTTTGCAACAATGACCAGGAGTGGGAACAGAACCAAGGTTATTTCTCCAGATTCTCCAGCACAAAATAAGAGGATAAGGAAACACTAAAAACAACTTCACGCAATGTGAAATCGATTGTTTGGATAGCCCAGGAACTATTAAAGAAGTTGAACTTGTCATTTTAAATCTGCCATAAAGGAAATCTCCAAGCCTGGATGGTTTTACTGGCAACGTCTACCAAACACTGAAAGAATGAACACTGATCCTAGGCAGACTTGTAGTTCATTTTATGAACCTACTATTACTCTAATACAAGCCCAGACAAATACAGTAGATAGACAAGAAGGAAATGGCAGACAGCAAGCATCCCTCATGAAAATAAGCACCCAAATCCTTAATAAAATGCCAGCAAATGCAACTCAACCATATATAGAAAGAATATACCATAAACAAGGAGATTTATTCCAGGGATGCAGGTCTGGTTCAATATGGTCAAAATCAATACAGTCTAACATGTAACTGGCTAAAGGCGAAAATCACACACTCAAATTAGTCAATGCAGGAAAATGGACAAAATTCAATATCTGTTCACTCTGTGTGTGTGCACACACATGCACACGTGTGTGTGTGTGTGTGTGTGTGTGTGTTTGTATACCCCTTGGAGAAACAGGAGTTGAGGGAAATTTCTTCACCTTGATAAAGAAATGAAGGAAGAGTTTCTAGCAAAGTCTACAAGGTAACATACATGCATAAGATCAGAACAAGGAAAGGCTGTCCTCTCTCATTATTCTTATTCAACATTATCCTGGAACTTGTAGCCATGAAAGAAGGCAAGAAAAAAAATAAAAGCCCCACAGATGCCAGGTATGGGAATGCACACCTGTAATTCTACCACTCAGGAGGCTGAGTCAGGGAACTCTCACATTTGGGGCCAGGCCTGGGCTACACAGCAAGACCCTGTCAGAAAGACGAATTAAAAATGAAGAAAGAAAGAAAGAAAGAAAGAAAGAAAGAAAGAAAGAAAGAAAGAAAGAAAGAAAGAAAGAAAGAAGAAAGAAAGAGAGAAAAGAAGGAAGGAAGGAAGGAAAGAGGAAAGGAAGACAAAAAAGGGAGAGAGAGAGAAAGAAAGAAAGAAATGTACTCATTACCTTGCTCATCTAATGTAACCCCTCTGTACAGTATTTTCACAATAAAAAACGTATAAAAAAGGAAAGAAGAAACAAAGAAAGAGAGAGGGGGAGAAAGAGAGAGAAGGAAAAGGAAGATCAGAAGAAAGAAAAAAAATGTCCATTTTCAAATGTCTGTCTACACTGAAAGTCCTGAGGAGCATATAAAATAAATCCTTGTAGAACTAACAAATGAATTTGGGAAGGCCATAGGATAAGAGATAAACAGACAAAAATGAATTGTTTTTCTATTACTAGCAGTAAATAATTGGGCATTGAAATAAAAATGGTAACACCATTAACAAAATTTGGAGAATTCCTACAATGTGCTGATGAGAGAAATCTAAGAGACTAGAAACATAAGCCAGAGACCAAGTGAGTTGATTCAGAGGAGACGGTTCTTCCCCACACCCAGGTACATGCCCCATTCAGTCCTTATCAAAACCCCAGAAGATTCTGTATATTTGGATAAGACAAAAAAAAAAAACAGCAAATAGAATGTTAAGAAGAAAGTCTAGTTGATCTCAAGACTACATGCCCTAAGCTATGTCCATGGCCCTGTACCATGGTTCATGTCTGTAATTCTATCTACTCAGGAGGCTGAGACCTTGGAGGATCACAGTTCAAAGCTAGCCTAGACAGAAAAGTCTCACTCTGTCTTCAATTAACCAGCAAAAATGCTGGACTAGAGGCGTGGTTCAAGTGGTCGAGTGCTATCTATGAGCCAGAAAGTTAAGTGAGAGCATGAGGCCCTGAGTTCAAGTTCCAATTTGAAATAAAAAAAAACCTTTTCAAAAATGAAATAAAAGAAGGGGGGAAAGCCTGGGTCTTAAAACTGAAAACCAAATAGAATCTAAATCCTATACTTACAGGCTCAGGAACTTAAATGTAGGACTGTAATGTAAACCTATAAAACATTAAGGAAGGGCTGGGAAGGTGGCTCAGTGGTAGAGTACTTGCCTTGCACACATGAGGCCCTGGGTTCGATTCCTCAGCACCACATAAGCAGAAAAAGTTGGAAGTGGCGCTGTGGCTCAAGTGGTAGAGCACTAGCCTTGAGCTGAAGAACTGAGGGACCGTGCCCAGGCCCAGAGTTCAGGCCCCACAACTGACCAAAAACAAACATTAAGGAAAATGAAAGCAAGAGAAACATCATAGGAACCAGCTGGTCCCAGAGTTTTATGGCAGAGACCCTTTATGTGAAGGACAGTCAACCTCCTATTTCCCTCGTGAGAACAGAGCCTCCCGCTTGGCATGGCTTTCAGGGAAACTTCAAAACCAGACGCCTGACAAGAATAACTCTGAAATCCTAGCTTTAGAGCAGAGCATGGTATCAGAAGTCCTGAGCAAAAGCCTTGCAAATTTCCCCTGCTCTGTGATTCCCCCTGTAGTTCGGCAGGAGCATTTGTTCAACAGGCCCATTTTTTTTTCCAAAAGAAAAAGTGATTCGAGGCTTAATGTGAAAGCAAAGGCAGTAGACTTCACCTGCTTTCCCAGCACCCCTTGCGGGGTCTCTCTTCCTGCCTGGCCCACTGGGAGCCCACAGGGTCTGCTTTAAATAAAGGTCAGACCCCGTGTTCTGTCATTTTTTAAACTTCCTGTGTTTTCAGTCCTGCTCTGGCTCCCTGCGGCTCAATTAACTACCCAGGATGCCTTCCCACGTAGAAGCACAAGGCTCTCTCTCTCACACTCTCTCTCTCTCTCATTATCTCTCTTATTATTTTTACCCCCCACCTCCTTTTTTTAGAAGGAAGAAGGGAGGGATGGGAAGAAGATTTTGTTTTGTTTTTAAACTCTTGATAATTTTTTTTTTTAAATCACCTCCAACATGTACTAATTTATCATCCACTGCCAGCTCAGTAGCTATGTGTTTGGAAGCTTCTGGTATTTTCCTTTGGGCTGCAATGTTTTCATGTGCTTTTCTGTTCATTGGCCATTTGATGTTGTCTCTTTCCTCAGGATGCCTGTGGAAATCGTCCACAATGTTCAAGTTGTTTATTTATTTAGTATTTGTTTATAATGGAGTGTTTTCCAGGGGTGTGGTGGGGTAATCTAATCTATGTAGACATTCAAATTCAGATAATTAGCATGCTTTTCTCTCGGGTACTAGTCGTTTCTTTGTGGGAGACAAAGAACTTATCAGTGGTTTTGGAATACATGATGTGTTCTCCTTCACCTCAAATGATTCCACCATTACCAGCTGCGAAACTGTCTTCTGCAACCTCGAACTCTCTTACCCAGGTGCTCAGCCTTTCCTTTTGAGTTATTTTCCTTAGTAATTTTTTTCAGTAAGGTTTTATATGTCCTCAAAAAAGAAAGTTCCTCATCAGGTAAATCAGGCACACATACTTCTCCCAGATCTATTGTTTCTCTTTTACTTGCTTTAATAGTGTTCTTTAATGAGCATTAAATTTAATTGAAATAAAGTCCAGTGTACATGATTTTTCTTCCAGTTAATGTTGCTGTTAAAGAATCTTTTGTCATTTTGTGGTTCTCTTTTTTTGTGTGATTTTTTTTTTTTTTTGCAGTACTGAGGTTTGAACTCAGGGCTTTGCACTTGTTTAGCTGGCACTCTACCACTTGAGCCACACCTCCAGTCCAATGTTTTTACTGGCTCATTGGAAATAGAGTCTCATAGACTTTTCTGCCCAGGCTGGCTTTGAATCCTCATCCTCCAGATCTAAGCCTCCCGAGTAGCTGGGATTATAGGCTTCAGCCCCAGTACCTGTTTTTTATTTTGTTTGTTTGGTTAAGGAATCCTGGCAAATGCACTGCCAGAGCTGTTGGGATGCATTATTGTTCTGGCCTAGCCCGTGGGTGGGGGCTCGCATCTGCAGGGAAGGTGTGTGGTTGGTGCCGCACTGTCCAGTAACCCGTGATGCACAGCCTGTGTGGAATGGGAACTTCTCTGTCAGCCAGAGTTAGGGAACGTAAGGACGACAGGTGAATTGACTTTGGTGGTCTTTCACGGAACCAAGTTTGCACTGGCATCTGAGTCATTTTGCTATTTTTAAATGTACCCTGCTTTAGAGTTTAAATTTTAGTCATCCTGGACACATGCAAGAGGCCAGTAGCTCCACCTGGCTGATGGGTGCCCTCGCCCACAGCACAGATTTTGAAATAGACAGATGACCCAGGCCCCCAGACCTGTCACTCTTGCGTGACAAGCACTGACTCCTGGGGGCTGTGGCCTCTGTCATGGCTTCTGTCCCCAAGAACTAAAGGGGCCAAGAGCCTAAGGTGCTCCCCGTATTCTTCGAGCACTTTCTATCCGGGGCAAGGCAGAATTCACCGCTGCGGTGAATTTCTTAGGCCAGTGCCTGGTTGCTTGGACCAATGCCAATCTAGATGTTGCTACGAAGGTCTTTTTTTTTTTTTTACGGTGGTAGGACTTGAACTCGGGACCTGGGTGTTGTCCTTGGGCTTTTGTACTCAAGGCTAGCAATCTACCACTTTGAGCCACAGCACCACTTCTGGTTTTCTGGTGGTTCATTGGTGATAAGAGTCTTACAGACTTTCCTTCCTGGGCTGGCTTCAAATCATGATCCTCAGATCCTCAGCCTCCTGAGTAGCTAGCATGACAAACCTGAGCCACCACTGTCCATCTTAGGAAGGTCTTTTGAGATCAGTAGACTGAGGAAAGTGAGTTATGCTCCATCATGGAAGTGAACCTTGTCCAGCCAGTTGGCGAATTCAAAAGACAATGAGGATTCCCCTCCCACAAAGGAAAAGCTTTGCATTTCTCATTTTCCCACTCTTCAATCCAAAGTTGGACCCGTCCTGTCTTTCTCTGTCTCTTGTCTCTCCATCTCCCTCTGTCTCTCTTTTACACACACATACACACACACACACACACACACACACACACACACACACACTATTAGTTCTGTTTGTCCTGACAGCCCTGTCCCAACGCACACACCCATCCCAATCGATCCGTCTCTTCACCTGTGGCTGGTCCTACAGAAAACCCCCAAATCTCTGTAGGTGTCTGTTTTGCCATGACAGATACATAGTAGCTATGTGGTAGGGGTAGTGGGGAGACTATTTTAATATAGAAATCACCTGGCCCGTGGTACGTGCTTAAGAAAAACTAGTGTTGAGCCAGGCATGATGGCACACACCTGTAATCCCAGCACTTGGAAAGCAGAGGCAGGAGAAAATCTTGTGATCCAGGCCTTCCTGGGTCAAACCATCCAGCCTTAGCCTCCCAAATCCTGAGATAACAGGTGTGCACTTCCGTGCCTCTCTCTTAAGTGAGCCCCTAAATCCTGTTTCCAATACTTATCGCCTATTATCCTGAAATCCTCACTTTATTCCTCCTGGGTAGGGGTCATGGATGTTTCTCAGTGTATAAGATGAAGCACCGAGGAAATCAGAAACGCACTCAAATTCCAAGTAACCATCTCTGGAAACCATTTCCTTCTCCCTCATCATCGAATCCAACAATTGCATTGTTTTCCTTAATAATCCTTCCCAAGCAGTTTGTTAAGCGAATTGAAATGAACCTCCAGCCCCTGGTGAGGAGCTTGCAGACTTAATCATAACCTTTTGCTCTCTCATTTTTATTGGTTGCTGCTGCACACATTTGTACTGCAGCTTTGAGATGGTTGTATAATCTTATCATGCTTTTTGTTTCCCCTTGGGAGGGCTGTGCAGGTAATCCTAAAGATGATTTTTTAATATACTGTGCCTGATTAAAATTGAATGTAGCTGGTGAAAGAAAAATGAATTGCTGAGCAGCGAGGGGCCCGTGCTCTTAGAAAGCAGTTGTTCAGAACACCAGTGCATTTCATTCTGTTTGTTTTTCTGCCTCTCTTCATTTTGATGCTTTGCCCGTCCATTTGAAATCACTGTAATCCACAGGTTCATTTTTAAGGTATGTCTCTGAGCCGTGCTTGTGAATGTCAGGTTTTATAGAAAGATTATTTTTGCACTTTTTTTAAAATCCATCTTTCTCCTTCCCCTGTTGTCAGGGATGAATTAATCCAGTTTAATATGACTTCCATTTGCAAAGCTTAAACGAAGACCCAGTTGTAAAATGGAATCGAACTTCGTCCTATGGCTCCACAGTTATCTTTATCTGCCAAAATGAAGCAAGCCCTCTATCTAGCCTGAGGATTTGAGAGAAATGGGTGTAAAAGAACAATTTTAAACAGGAAAAGGTTGAGCTTGAATTATGCCCAAGTGTTCCTTCCACCCTGCTCCTGCAGACTGAGTTCCCTCCATTGGTTACATTGGGCAAGGATGGGTCCTGGGTGCGGATCTTGTGGTATTTATTGGGAGGTTGGATGGGAAAGTTGTTTTCTGCTTTTTTTTTTTTTAATCTTTTTAACCTCTGAACCTTGGTCCTTCCAGGCGCCTGACTCTTGTCTGGGGCTGGTTTAAGTAATTGATATTGAAACTGGCACACTCATCATTACCAGCTGAATTTCAGAGAAATCAACAGGTGAGGAGCTAGGATGTTATTCAATGGAAAGGCTTCCCTGAGAGATTTCTCCTCCTTTCTTTTCTCAATCTCTTTCTCTCCTCTCACTTATGGGAGCAATTCTTTGCTCTGGGCTTTGGATGGCTGACAGAAGATGAGCAGAATTTCAGACAGTGTGCATGGAAGAGTCCGTCTTGATGATACCCAAATTAAAATTGTATGTGAGTATTTATTAAACTCCTATTGCATGTGAGTCTTATCCCCTTGAATATTTGCCTGGAGGGGTAATTTATACAATCTTTCCTAAGGTTATTCAAACATATTTTACCAAAGCCTAAAAAAAGAGACAAATCTTTCAATCAGGTCATTCCATCTTTAGAAAAGTAACTCAGAGAAGTGAGCACACGGATAAATGATTATACAAAAGAACATGTACCATAGTTGTTTAGAATATTGAAAATTTGAAAAAAATAATTTAAAGGTCTAATTGTTTTGGATATGATGGATTCGAGTCCCTGTATGCCCACCCAATAGAATATTATTCAACCATCAACTGGAGATTAGAGGCTGGGGGCGTGGCTCACACTTAGAACCCCTGCTTACCAAGGATGAATGCTATCAAACACAGTGAAGGGGTACGTGGTGTTGCACTGGACTTTCATAACTGCAGCCTAGGAAAGCACTGGGTCTTTTTTTTTTTTGTCGGTCGTGGGGCTTGAACTCTGGGCTTGGGCGCTGTCCCTCAGCTCTTCAGCTCAAGGCGAGCGCTCTACCACTTGAGCTACAGCGCCACTTCCGGTTTTTTGGTGGTTTATTGGAGATAGGAGTCTCACAGTCTCTCCTGTCCGGGCTGGCTTTGAACCGCGATCCTCATATCTCAGCCTCCTGAGTAGCTAGGATTACAGGCGTGAGCCACCAGCGCCCGGCTTTAAAGAAACTTTTTTTTTCTTTTTGCTTATGTGGTGCTGAGGAATTGAACCCATGGCCTCAAACATGCAAGGCAAGTGCTCTACCACTGAGCCACCTTCCCAGCCCTGGGTCTTGAGTGAGGGTAAAGAGTTCTTTTGCTGGACAATAGGATTTGAGGTTTCTTTTTATTTCCTTCCCTTTGCTGTGTCTGGATATTCCAATTTCTCCCCAGAGATTAAGTTTTGCTTTTTGACATGAAAGCATTCTATAATAGTCAATGACAGAAATCTTTTTAAAAAAATAAGTTTTAATGGAAAAAAAATGAACCAGAGTCCCACCTCTGGCTCCCAGCCCTATTATGACTAAGCAAGGTTCACAGCTTCCCTGGAGCTCCGTCTTGGTGGTCCGGCCTGTGGGCTCTCACAGGTGGAAAGTGACGTGTGTCCATTACTAACGCATTGTGCATAAGAGATCCTCCCCCGCAGAAGTCCCCTGGGCCGACCTCTGCAGCTCTCATAACTGCTCCACCTCTGGCCAGCACTAGGCCTTTTCTTGTCTCTGTAACAGTCCCAGAACGTTATGCACTTAGAATCATGTGGTGTGGAACCTTTCCTCATTGGCCTCTTTCACTGAGCAATATGCTTCTCTTTTTTGTGGTTTGGTAGCTTGGTTTGTTTGTTTATGAGATAGGGCTATGTCCTCCCTTAGGCTATCCTTGAACTCACGATCTTCTGGACTCAGACTCTCCAGTGTTGGGATTATAGGCATGTACCACCATACTATTTTATTGTCTGGGTGCATCTTAATTTACTTACCTATCTACCTATTCAAGGACATGGCCTGTTTGCAAGTTGTGGCAATGGCTAAAGCTGCTATAATTGTGTTGTGTAAATTCTGTGTGTGTGTGAGAGAGAGAGAGAGGGAGAGAGAGAGAGAGAGTTTAATTCCTTTGGGTAAATAGCAAAGAGCATGAATGGCTAGATTATGTGATTAGAGTGTGTTTAGTTTTGTAAAAAAAAACACCCACAAACTGCCAGCAGTCCAGGGTAGTCCCTGGCTTTCTATACCCTCACCAGCCTCTGGTGTTAGGAAGGTTTGGACTGGGGTTAGGGGTATTTTTTGTGCCATCCTGGGGCTTGAACTTGGGGCTGGAGCCTGTCCCTGAGCTCTTTCGCTCAAGGCTAGCACTATACCACTTGAACCACAGCTATACTTGCGGGTTTCTGGAGGTTAATTGGAGATGAGAGACTCACAGACTTTCCTGCTCAGGCTGGCTTCCAATCGTGATTCTTCCGTCTCAGCTTCCTGAGTAGTTATGATGACGAGTGAGCCACCAGCAACCTGGATGTGAGACTCTCACAGTTTGCATGAGGGGCTGGCATCTTCTCATGAGGTTTCTCCATCTCTTGTTGGGTGAGGTAGAAGTCTGGATTGTTTTTTAATTGGGTGGGTTGTATTCTTACTGTTGAGTTTAAGCTTGAATACTGGTTCTTTTTTTTCTTAGTGCATGTGCCAGTATTGAAGCTTGAACTCAGAGCTGTCTCACTCAAGGCTGGTGCTCTACCACTTGAAGCACAGCTCCACTTTTGACTTGTTGGTGGTTAATTGTAGATAAAAATCTCACAAACTTTCCTGTCCTGGCTGGCTTTGAACCATGGTCCTCAGATCTCAGCTTCTTGAGTAGCTGGCTAGGAGTCCAGGCGTGAGCCACCAGCGCCTGGCTTGCATACTTCATCAGAAGTGTTTTGCAACCAATTTCTCTCTCAGTTTTGCAGCTGAACAGAGAAAATTGATCTGAACAGAGAAACTTGGTCTTTTCTTGCTGAGCTGCCCATAAATAAATGTGCACACACACACACACACACACACACACACACACACACTGCCTGGGGCTAATTGTAGTATATTTCTGAGTAGCCCATGAGTGGTCAAACCTGGGATATTTATTAGTTGTCCCTTTACCCATAAGCTCCCTGATCCCTGGTTTAAGGGACCGTCTCCCCTCAGTCCTTAATGGGCCTGAAAGCAATTCCCTTGGGGGAACTGATTGATCCAGGCTCCCTGGGGGGGTGGCTGAGTGGACGTGGCTAATTCTGGCCCAGCTGACCACATGCCTTATCTTGATTTAAACTCCAGCTGGCCCAGTGGGGTGGAGCCATTCCCACCAACACAGGCTGAGCAAGCTGGAGCACCAGCTTTAGGCATCTGCTCCTGTCTGGCTCCTAGGTGTGGGTCTAGCCTTGTAGCTGCTCTCTTGGGGTCTGAGGCTGTCACCCCCTAGAGGTGAATCCTTGTCACTGCAGGAGCATCCACCCTAGAGGAGCCCACATCACCCAGCCTGCTGCTTCTTCTTCCCCGCTCTGGCCTGGCCTTTGACACGGGCTCCATCGCTTCTGCCTTTCGCAATCATCACATAGCTGCCAGTCTGTAGACCTAAGGGAGTGTGGGCAGGTGCTTGGTCTTTTCTCCCTGAGTGCTTTTTAGCTGCCGTTGTGTGCCAAGAGCAGGTACAGCTGTGTGCCCCTCTTGCTTTTTCCACCCCTGCTGGGTGTCTTTAATGGCTCAGCATTGGTTGCAAATCCATTCCACAGAACCCACCTGGCTCCTGAGTGTTAACAACAGCTGTTGTTTACTGAGCATGTACTATATGCCCTCACTCTGGACAGCACCCCCCCCCTTTCCCCTCCTCTCCTCCCCCCCCCCCGCCATGTGAGGAAGCTTGAAAAGAAGACCTGGAACAGGCTTTCTGGCTACCCTGTGTCCCTCCATCACTGCAGACTCTGAAATCAAGAGTCCCGGGTTCAAATCCCACCTCCGCTTTCTGCCAGCTGTGTGACTGGGCATTCCACCTCACCTTCCTGAACCTCAGTTTCCCCATCCGTAAGCCAGGATTCCTTCCAGCTCTTGTCTGTAGGGTGGTTCTGGGGTTACCTTCTGTGCTACCCAGGGAGCACTTTGAACAGTGTGGGCATGTGGCCAATGTGTGGCCATGGTGAGAGAGTCTGTGCCAAGACGGTGCTTGGCAAGCGCCACCCAGTCCATGTGCCAAGCCCAGTGGTCAGAATCGGGAGCATTCTAGTGGCAGACCTGGTGAGGCTGCTAGGCGCAGACAAGATGCATGCGTGTGTGCATACACACACACACACATGCCAGTTGCTTATGCACGCACATGATGTATGCATACAATGAGCATATACACAGACACACACTGGTTTTGCTGTTTGTCCTCACTTTCCTTAGCACTTAAAAGACCCCAAGTAGAAGACTTTCATATGCATCCTCCATCAGGAGACCGACCTACTCAGATCAGTAAAAAGCCATAGTTCAAGGGCACCTGCCATCTTTATTTATTTATTTTTGTCCGTCATGAGGCTTGAACTCGGGGCCTGGGTGCTGTCTCTGAGCTCTTTTGCTCAAAGCTAGCTAGCTCTCTATCACTTGGAGCCACAGCACCACTTCCAGTTTTCTGGTGGTTCATTGGTGATAAGAGTCTCACAGACTTTCTTGCCCAAGCTGGCTTTGAACTGCGACCCTCAGACCTCAACCTCCTGAGTAGCTAGGATTACAAGCCTGCGCCACCGGTGCCCGGCCTGCCATCTCTTATCTGCATATGCACGCTGCGCCCTAGCCTCCTTTGACTGCTGCCTTAGCACCAGTGTGTGTCATGACCTCTGAGGCCACTTTCGACTGGCTCTGTGGGCCCCTCTGGCCTTTCCATTTCCGTGATCATTTTTGTCGCCTTCACACCTGCAACTCCCTCATCTTTCTAACAACGACGTCTGATGTCAGTACTTGGTAAATTGCTTTTCAATCCACCTACAAATTTGTTTCCATGAGGTTCCTGGAGCTCTGCTTTGCCTTCCACGGACCCCAGCCACTGGTGCGTTTGGCAGGAGCCACGGCCACCCAATCTCCAGTTTGGCTCACAGCAGTATAGAACTGGGAAATCATGCTACAGGCTGCCGCTCCCCTCTCAAAGGCTTGCGGCAGTTCCATCTCAACATCGTGGGGAGTTTTCATGTGTTCTGACTGCCATGAGCAGGCTGGGCCATGATGAGACCCTGCGAAGCTCTCCGGCCTTCCTCCCCACACGTGGCAGGGGAGGTGGGGCCAAGGGTAAGGCTAGCACAGAAACACACTAGGAATCGCACACCTCAGACTGAGCTCATCACCAAGAAGGAAGGGCAGACCAAAAGAGTCCTAAATGACCCAGGTGTAGTGGCTCATGCCCAGAATCCTAGCTACTCTGAAGGCAGAGATTAGGAGAATATTGGTTTAAGATCAGTTTAAGTTTGTGAGACTCCATCTCAAGTCAATAGCTGAGGGTGGTAACAAATGTCTATCATCTCACCTATGAGAGAAACTCAAACCAGGAGCATCATAGTTCCAGGCTACCCCTAGCAAAAAAAAAAAAAAAAGAACCAAAAAAAAGCAAAAAGAATTAGGCATGGTGGTGTGTGCCTGTCATATGCAGGAAACATAAATAGTAGGATTAGAGTCCAGGCCAGCCCAGGCAAAAATCAAAATCATGTAAAAATAACCAAAGCAAAAAGGGCTGAAGAGGTGCCTCGGTGGGGTAAAACATCTGTCTACTGAACATAAATCCTTGAATTCAAACCCCACCAAAAAAGCATTTCTAAATGAATGATGCATCCCTTTATCCAAGTTCCAAAGAGAGGATTAGCATCAATAAAATGTGTTCATATGAAAGAAAATATCCACTCAAATTCTGAGCTGGTACGACTAGAAATTGGTACAAGCAGCTTTAGTGATTTTTGTCTGAAATAGGCCTGCTCATCCATTCTCCCTGACAGAATCCTGGCTTGATGTATGAACAATGCTATGACTCCTTCATCTCAGGAAGAGTAGGTTCTTTGCAGCCCCTTTGTGCTAAGGCAGTCAGGAGCATCCCAGCCTTATGATTGGTCCAAAATTTGCCATGTGATCTAGTTTTGACCAATGAGATGAGAGAGCTTTCCATAGGGCTTTTGGGAAATACTCCAGTCCAAGGAACAAAACCCATCATAGATAGACATTTTTTTCCCTGCTTATTTCCTGTCTTGAATGTCATTGTGTATGGATGTGGGGGGAGGCCAAGAATCCTGAGGGGCAGGAAGTGCCATTACTGGGTAAAGTTGGGAAGAAAATAACTTCAGATAATATGTAAACGGATAGACCGGCCTGGGTTCCAATAGAACTTGCTGGAAATTTTAATTTCATGTACTTGTCAAAGAGATGAACTATCACTTATTCTCTTAACATTGTTCCAATCACTGAAACTTAAAAAAACAACCTGCTTAACCAATGGGCTGCCCCCCCCAAAAAAAACAGGCTCCTCATGTGGCTCCCAATTTTCTTGACCTCTGGCTGCATTTTCTGTTCCTGGAAGCTGAGTGCCTTCTAGATGCTTCTATGACTTCACAGATGACCCAGATGGAGTCTAGAGAGATGATGCCCCTGGGTGTACAGGGTCAGCTAGAGAACAAGTGTCGGAGATCATGGTACCTCCAGAGATTCCTGATACCAAGGCCTGATTCACCCAGGAAGCAGATGCGAGTCCTGCTCACCAACCCACACATATGGCCACTGTCCTGTAATTCATGCCTGTGACTGCATATTGTTCATACAAGAGCACACTGAGAGTCATGAGTCGCCAGCCTTCGCTGAAGACCAGCCACAGGCCAGGCATGTGATGTGATTTAGTCCTACAGCAACTGAGGGATAGATGGCTTCGTACCTGCTTTGGAGATAAGGAGACAAAGCCCTGGGCAGGCTGAACGGGGCCTAAATTCACACGGAGAGGAGGCGATGGCCTCAGTCTCCATCACCAACCCTGCTGCCTCCAACTACCCCCATGCTCATGACTTGGCGCTGGGTGTGCCCTACAAGGAAGATGTACCCTCCTTTCTTTGTCCACTGAATGTTTTCCTAGTTTCTCTGGTTTTCGTGGTTTCCATGTCTGGTGGCTGAACTATGAATTGCTGCAGTGCCGTTTGCCATCTTGCCCACTAGAGGGCAGCAAGAAGCCATGTGTCTTCCATTGCACGTCTGTGCGGCTTAGGGAAGGACACACTTCAGCCTTTCATTCACACAGCCTGATTTTTCAAGTGAGCAAAATGAGATTCCACAGGGGTCAACTTGCTTCGCCAGGTCCCCATATTGGGAATCATTAAATCAACAACTATTCATCGGTCCAACACACATCACTACACAGCCCCTGCTTAGGTAACTAGAGTGCCAGCCGCTCCGAGCCTGAAGACTGGGGGAGCACCAAAACGTGAGAAGGAACCAAATCAGCTACAGGCCCAGGAAGGGGTGAGAGAAGGAAGGGTGGAGAGCCCTGGGTAAAAAGCAGTGTCTCCCAGATCTGAAGAGGAAGGCAGCCAGGCGTTCTGGGAGCTGGGACACGCATTCTGCAATGTGGTAGAGCTGCGGTGTGCCGGGCCAGGGCAACAGCTTGATGGGCCTTACACCGGGTGCTTAAAAGCTGCTTTCGCTGAGGAGCACTGACTCTTTATGGGGATCCATGAAACCACTGAAAGCAAGACAAGAGCCGGGCATCACAGCCCCCCCTTTCACATCTACTGTGTGCCTTTGCCTGGAGCCATTCTCTCCTGCAGTCACTGTGTGGCCATCTTGGAATCCAAGAAAGAACTGGATCGCCCGCCAGGTGTCTGTGACTTGTTCCAACAAGACCTCACCTGAGCCATCCTGGGACAGGGAGCCACCTGGTCACCTGTGCCCGCTGGCTGTGGCTTTGGGGATGGAGGCAATCTAACTATGCATACCTCTTATGCCCCACCTCCCACTCTTCCTGCTGCTTAAATAAGGAGGTAAATGTCTGCCCAGGAAAGATGGGCCAAAGTGCCTTCTTCCTCCCTGCCCTTCACCATTACTGGCCTTTTATTGGAGGAGGTGAGACAAGTGGCTGGACCTGATCCACCAAGCCCCGCTCTCCCGCAGCAGCCCCGGGACAGCTTGGCCACCAGCCGATGACCTGCAGCCTCTTAGTATTTCCATCTGCCAGCCCCAGAGGCCTAAATCAATTAACCAGCTCCCCACCCCCAACCTGGAAGGAGCCTGGCCAAGACTTGAACTTGGATCTATCTGACACCAGTCCTCAAGCTTGTCTTTACTATTGGAACTGACCGTTTGATTTCAGGATCCTACCTCCCCCACCAGGACTCTTCCTCCCTCTCCCCTCCCCTCAATAATCAGGGAACAAAAAAACCCAACTACTGTCACATCCTGGGTTTGGGGGCCAAGGCAGAGGGGAAACAGCAAACAGGAATAGCTTTCTCTAGGCATTGATTTCTAAAGGCCCAGAAGAGAATTCCTAAAACCAAACTCATACTAGCCACTGTCCCCTGACAAACACCCTGTTCAGAACACGTGACACTCTGACCACAAAAACAGACTCCCCAGAAAGGGAGACTCCTCCCAGGCCTCCCCTGCAGATAAGAATGGCATCCATCCCAAAGTACTTTCACAATCCCCAGGAGGCTGGAACCGCCGCCACTCCAGCATGCTGAGCAGTGTCCACCTCCCTGCTGATGCACAAGGCTCACACCGCAGAGAGGAAAATGTGATCCCCACCGAGGCCAGAAGCTGTGACCATTCCAGCTTCTGAGACTCTGATCCCTTGGGCCTACTTTGACAGGGTTGGCTTTATTGTGAGGGGTTGCTGCTGGCTCACCTGGTTCAAAAAAAAAAAAAAGGCTAGGAATGTGGCTTAGTGGTAGAGTGAGTTCTTTGTGTCCAACACTTCCTACTGCCTGCAGTGTAAAGGTTTCCTCTTGAAGTGGAGAAGTAAACCCTCACCACCAGGCCTGAGTGAGCCTGAAGAGCAGCAAGCACAGAGCACCCTCAAGTGTCCAGGGAGGAGAGATGAGCATTGGAAAAGAATGAGAATCAACTGGAGCTTCCCTTCCTCAAGCCCTAATGGAAGAAAGGTCAGCCCAAGAGAGGCTCACTCATCCTGGGAGAAGTGACTGACACCCGTGGGGTTTTGTGGTCAGGTGTGTGTATGTGTGTATGTGTCTTCTAAGCACAAAATGGAACGAGATGGTACTTGCTACTAACAGATGCCTAGCAAAACAAGAGACAGCTTTATTCTGCCTTTCTTGCTTCAATTTCTTTCATTTCTTTTTCTTGCCTAATTGCTTTGGCTAGAATTTCTAGCTCAATCCTGAAGAGCAGAAGCAAAAGCAAGCACCTGCTCTTGTTCCTGATCCAGGGGGCAGCATTCTGTCTTCAGTCTCAAATATCATGTGAACTGTGGTGGTGGGGGGGCTCCAAGCCCCTTTGTGGGTTCAAGAATTCCTTCTGAGACAGGAACCAGTGGCTCACACCTGTATTCCATAGCTACTTAGAAGGCTGAGATTTGAGGATTGCTGTTCAAAGCCAGCCTGGGAAGAAAAGTCCCTGTGAGAGTCTTTTATTGGGGGGGGGTCCGTTCGTGGGGCCTGAACTCTGAGCCTGGGCACTGTCCCTCAGCTCTTCAGCTCAAGGCTAGCACTCTACCACTTGAGCCACAGCGCCACTTCCGGCTTTTTTCTTTTTGCTTATGTGGTGCTGAGTAATCGAACCCAGGGCCTCATGCATGCAAGGCGAGCGTTCTACCACTGAGCCACCTTCCCAGCCCTCCTGTGAGAGTCTTATCTCCAATCAACAACTCAAAAACAAACAAACAAAAACAGAAGTGGTGCTGTGGCTCAAAGTGATAAAGTATTACCCGTGAGTGCTCAGGCCCTGAGTTCAAGCCCTACGGCTGAAACCCCTCCCCCCACCAAAAAAAAATAGAAAAGATTCTCTTCTATTCCTGGTTATTGAGTGATTTTATCATGGATGAGCATTGGATTTTTATCAGATGATTCCTGGCCTCAATGAAGATGGTCTTGTGCTTTGCTTTCTTCATCCTAATGATGTGTGAGGCTAGGTCCCACCTCCTTGGTTATGGTGCATACTACTTCTAATATGCTGCTGAGTCTGGTGTGCAGTGTTTCGCTACAGTTTTATTTTGTTGTTGTTACTAGGCAACTTCTCTATCACTTAAGCCATACCCCAGCCCTTTAGTGCTTTAGTTTATTTTTCAGATAGTTTATCATATTTTTTTCCCTGAACTAGCCTCAGACTACAATCCTCCTAGCTCCACCTCCCTCATAGCTGGGATTATAGGCATGAGCCACCAAGCCTGGCTTTCATGGAAGCTTTCTGCAGTTCTATCCCAAAAGGCAAATTGATCTGACACTTCTTTTTCTGTGTGTGAAATCTTTGGTCTCTGGTATCAGGTTGATGTTGGCCTTTTGAAACAAGCTAAGACACGTTAACTATTTTAAGGAGAACGTGTGCACTGGAAATGACAGACATTGCTGGAAGACATTAATGGAGACTGGAATGCATGGGAAGGTGCTGTGTGCATAGATTGGCAGGCTAGTGTTAAGATGGCTGCAATCCTCCAAGGGATGGGGTCAAGGCCACAAGTAGCAAAGTTCCATCTGCCTTTATTTCAGCAAAGAAAACAACTTGTCCTAAAATCCATTTGAGTCACAAGAGCTCTCAAATAGCCAACAAGCTCTGTGGAATAAGGAAGAATTTTTTTCCCCATTTCTAGAAGCTACTACAACGTTAGGGTCATCCAGAAGGCAATGCAGTGAGATGCTGGTGGCTCCATGGATCTCGAGTCCAGACAAGCCCCACCCTGCCTGTCAGCAAGCAGCCCTCGGCGGCACCTCGCATATTTAGTGACAGATCTGCTACCCTTCCTTTCTTCTCCCAAACCTGCAAATCCATCGAAGCTATGTCTCTAGCTCATTTGTTTTTATTTTATTTTATTTTTGCAAAAGGGTCTCACTAACGTTGCCCGTGGCTGGCAAAGTTGGAACTCACCATCTAGCTGGGATTATAGGCGGGAACTTCCACACCTGGCTGGAGATTCATTCTTCCAGGATTCCTATCTCCGGGGCCTTCTGAACATCAGGACTGAGGACAGAGAAGCCCTCTGCTTCCATGTGCCTGGCTGCAGAGTGTCCCTAGCCAGGCTGCTCAAATATGGAGAGACAGAGGCATGCAGGCAGGCACGTGCCACCAGCAGGCCAACGCTGGCAGGTGCTTCGTTTGAGTGAGGCATGATGGGACACGGGCACAGAAATGGCTGATATGATGGAAACATTTGTCCTCACAGCTTCTGAGACACCAGAGGCCCTGGGCCCTGTTTGGGGCCTCTTGGGGAACCCTGGGGTCCTCAGGGGATAGAGGAGCAGAGGATGACGGGAGCCAGCCCCCACTGGAGCTCTTGTGGGTGGGGGAAATGGGAGAGGTGGCGATCGGGCCCAGCACCTTGGGCAGGATGAGGGCAGGTTCCAGTAGTGGGTTCTGCTGTGTTGTCTGGCACCTGGCCCCGGGGTGGTTGGAGTGGGTGCTCTGGGGGCTGCAGGGGTGGAGGTGTGCTCTGTGCCGCTCCCTGGTGCTGGGGTGTGGCAGTGGGGGGTGGGGGGGTGGGATCTCTAAGAGGTGGGATCTAGTACTGAGAGGAGGATCTGCAGGACTGGGGAAGAGGGGTGCATTGACCTCAGAAGTCACTTAAACAGCTCTAGAGATCTCGAGTTGGTTCTTGCAGGACATGTGGGAGCAGCCTGATCCCACGCTGTCTGCTCGGGCCTCATCTTGTAATGGGGTCTCTCCTTCCTTCACACGCTCCTGCCGTGATGCACACCCTGTTAGGTCCTCAGCCCAGGCCCGTCGAGCAGGGGCACCTGACAGTGGAATCTTCAGCTTCCCAGGCACTGAACGAAATCAACCTCTCTTCTTTCTCAAGAGGCCTGTCTTGGGCATTTTGTGACAGTCACCAAAGGCTGAGTGATAAAGGGAAGGAGGAGGATCTTGGGACCCTAGTGAAGAAGAGCTCTGGTTGAGATTCGGTGTCATGGGGTGAGAGGGAATAAAGCAAAGTGAGGGGCTGCGCGGACCCCGGGAGAGAGTGGAGGTCAGAGGCCAGCGTTCATAGAGGCCAGGCCCAGGAACTGTGCTGTCACCCAGGACCCAGCACCTGCAGCCTCATCGCAGGCCCCTCACGCTCACATAGTCACTCAGAGGCCCTATCCTACAGCCAGGATCTGCCTACAGCCGTAGGAAATGCTGCCCTGCCTGGGCCTGCAGGAGTCAGGAGGTGCTGCTGGAACCAGGTTAACATGGCCTGACACTACTCAACTCCTCCCTGTTTCTTTAATACTGCATCCCAGGGAACCGCCCCCCCCCCACACACACACACACTGTCTCAGCCACCCTGGCTGCCCGGCCATGCTGGGCTTGTATCAGCCATATGTAGAAGAAAGTTCAAGAAGGAAAAGATGAACCCTTTGACTAAGAGAATGCACGGCCTCACCACCTCAGCCCCTGGGCAAGTTCTGTAAGGTGGGGCATGGTCAGATCTGGTGGATCTTCCAGGGATTTTCCAGGAGATGTATGAGGATGCTCTTTTCAGGGGAGACTCTTGTAAGATGAGGCCCTGAGACCTCCCAGAGTGGAGCTGTGGTTTAGGGGTAGAGCAAATAAAAGCTCAGGGATAGCACTCAGGCCTGATGTGAGCTTCAGCACTGGCACCCAAAAAGAAATAACAATTTTAAGTGAAGGGGGAGATGGAAAGAACGTACTTTCCAAAATTAGCGAAACTTGTAAATTCCATCCTTTGAAATAGGAAAATGATTTTTGAGTTCAGGAAACAGAATGAATGATAAAGAATGGCTTGCACAAATAGCAGTGCTGAGTGGGAACTCGCCAACATTAAAACTTCCATCTTTCTGGGAGCCAGAGGCTCTCACCTATAATCCTAGCTACTCATGAGAGCTGAGGACCAAGGTTCAAAGCCAGCCCAAGCAGGGAAGTCCATGAGACTCTTATCTCCAGTTAATCATAAGGAAACCAGAAGTGCAGCTGTGGCTCAGTATGTTACAATGCTAACCTTGAGCCAAACAGTTTAGGGACAGTACCCAGGCCTTGAGTTCAAGCCCTACCACTGGGGGGGGGGAACCCTTAGATCTGAAGGTATTATAGTAAAAAAGAAAAAAGTCTGCTTTTGGCATCAAAGCACAAAAATATACCATTGATCCAGAAGAGAATCCATAAAACAGACAGAAATATATGTTAAACTAATATACAGAAAAGGTGTTATTCTGTTCTGTGGACTAGTTTGTTTAGTAAACATTGCATAGTTGGCTTTGTTCCTGGACCGAATAAAGTTAGATCTCTTCTCTGCAGTGTACACTATAGCAGTTTCTAGATGAATTGGCGATTTGATGGAAAAAGTAAAGACTTAAAAAGATCAAATAAGATGGGTATGGTGGTGTGTGCCTGTAATCCCAACTACTCAGGAGGTGCAGAGAGAATGATCTCAAGGGGAGGCCAGCCTGGGCAAAGTTATTGAGACCCTGTTTCATAAGAAAAATAAAAACAAAAGGGCTGGGATGTAGCTCAAATGCTAGAACCCTTGTGTTACACGTGGAAGACCCTGAGTTCCACCTCTAGAAAAAAAAAATCAAACAAAATACACAAAGAGGAAATGATTTATTAGGTAAGATATGACAAGCAGATACCATAAAGAAAAATATGAGCAGATTTAATTTTCTAAGTATGAATGCTTTCTCACTTTTTAAAAAATGCACCATGGGCTGGGAAGGTAGCTCAGTGGTAGAGTGCTTGCTTTGCATGCATAAGGCCCTGGGTTCGATTCCTCAGCACTGCATAATCAGAAAAAGCCAGAAGTGGCGCTGTGGTTCAAGTGGTAGAGCGTTAGGCTTGAGCTGAAGGGCTGAGGGATAGCGCTCAGGCCAAGAGATCGGGCTCCACCATAAACAAAGCCAAAAGACAAAGACTCTTCTGGAAAGGTACATTCCAGAACTTATGAGAGACTTTTCTGGAAAGGTACATTCCAGAACTTATGAGAGTCAGGTGCCAAGACCTCTGAAAAAGCCAGATGAAAACAATGTAAATTGGTAAGAAGAAGATGATGGGCCCTGCTGAGCAATAGACAAAGAGATTTCCATTTTCAGAAACATTCTGGAATATATTTTCTTTAAAAAAAAACAAAAAACCTTTCAGTACAAGAAAGATCTAAAAATGCTTGGGACGGTAGAAAATACTTTCAGAAGCTGACCAGCCTGGCAGCCACCAGGGATACGACATGAGGCCAAAATTGTGAGGAGTGACAGGTGCATAGGAGAGCGGGAGAGGACATTTTCTCATCCCCAGTGGCCAGATTTAGGGTATGGACATGACAGAATCTGCTTATTCAGCGTGCAGGACCGCACGCACATTGTGGAATATTAAATAATGTCGGTTCTGAGGGTTTGGAAAAATAAGGCAAGGAAGGGGAAAGAGAGTGGTAGGGCAAGGGGTAGAGAACTGGCTATTTTTCATTTTTGTCCATTATGAGTGTGAACTCAGGGCCTGGGAGCTGTCCCTGAGACTCTTTGTGCTCAAGGCTAGCACTCTACCACTTGGGCCACAGTGCCACTTCCGGTTTTCTGATGGCTAATTGGAGATAAGAGTCTCACAGAGTGATCCTCAGATGTCAGCCTCCTGAGTAGCTAGGATAACAGGTGTGACCCATTGACACTGCCTTAAGAACTGGATATTTTAGGGACACAACAAGCCTCAGAGAAAGGTGTTTCTGGGAGACCCGTGAAGGGTCATTTCCCCTCACAGCCTCTAGGTGGCAGCAGCTCTCTTGGGTGTGTTCACAGTTAAAAAAAAAAAAAAAAGCCAACCTATACTTAGGACCTATGTGCCATGTAGGTTGTTCCTCAATAAGTCAAAATGGCACCCACACCTTATTCTAATCTAAGGCAGACTTCTCATTGTCTTGCCCGCCTCTCGATGATTAGAGCTCGATGTCATCTTTATTAAATACATTAGCATAGATAAAAAATCTCCCAGCCTGGTGAGCAGGAATCACTTAATAAATGTCATGTTAGTTCTATGCACACCCACGGTGCCTCATTTATGGTTTCCAGTCCTGTGTTCTTTTCAGTGGAGGAAGACATTTGCCTAGCCATCTGATGGCATCATCCCAATACCTTATGATGTTCCCCCGAGCCTTTCTCAGATAACTTACTGCTAGCATTTGCACCATCTACACGCAGCCACGACTTGTGTGCATCTTTGCAAAGCACTCACCCTAGTAGCATAAAACAATCTCACTTCCACACTTCTATCTCATGTGTTGACTTACCAGTGAATTAAAATGCATACTTCAATCATAAGAGAGAGGGAATCACAAAACAAGAAGCTTAAATGACCATGAGACTCTGCTGGAGTGGAGACAGCTGAGGGCAGCTAGATTGTAGGCCTGGGCCTGGTGGGCGTTACCAGCCTATGGACATGAGGCACCAGGTGCTCCAGGGGCAGTGGAGAGCTTGGGCTACACTGGAAAGTTGCTTTGGTGGTGCTCAGCTCCTGGCCCCTTGCTGTGTGCTAGGCTCTGCCAGGCCGGTTCCTATGCAGTGGCTCAGGGGTTGCTGGTCTCATCCATCATTGCTGCTCGGTCAGGGCATCTTTGGGGATTAGAAGTCACAATCAGCGCCATTTATTGTACAACTTTAAGGGCCTAGTCTGGGTACCTTACAAAGGCTAGCATTACCAGTCTACACAGCAATCCACAAAGATAGAATAGCATCTCCCTATTTGACATGGAACAAACACTCCAAAACTTAGTGTCTTAAAACTACCCACCATTTAAGGTAGCTCAGAGTTCAGTGTGTCCACACGTGGGCTGGGCTCAGCAGGGTGATTCTTCTAGCTTGGGCTGGGCCACGTCAGATGCTGTGTCTTGCTGTGAGATTTCAGTCCACTGAGCTTTTGGAACTGGGTCTTCTGATGGTTAAGGTCACAGGAAGCACTGGATGGCTTGATCTCCCCTTCCCTTGTGCAATAGCCTGGGCTTCTTCACATGGTGGTGGGCAGATTTCCATGGTAGACAATGGAAGCTCCCAGGCTATCATCAAGCCTGGGTTTAGGATTGGCACAATGCTATTTCTGCCACTCAGTAAAATCAAGGCAAGCCTACTCCAAGGAGGAAAACAGTAGATTGTACTCTTTGTCAAGTCACATTGCAAAGGGGCCTAGACGGTAGAAAGGGCATAACTGCAACCATTTTTGCAAACGACTTTCCCTGCCCCTCAACAAAAGGAGAAACTGCCTTGTCCATTCAGGCTCCCAGACAGACAGTCAGCCATAGAGTTAGAGCCATGGGTGTCAATGGGACTTCAAAAACAAATCTTTTCACTAGGCTAAGTTGCCTCCTTAAAAAAAAAAAGTTAAAGGGGTCGGTGCTGGTAGCACACACCTGTAATCCTAGCAAATCAGGAGGCTGAGATATGAGGATCATGGTTCGAAGCCAGCCTGGGCTGAAAAGTCTCTGAGCCTCTTAATCTCTCATTAACCACCAGAGAATCAGAAGCGAAACTGTGGCTCAAAGTGGTAGTGTGCTAGCCTTGAGTGGAAAAGTTCATGGACAGTGCCTAGGCCCTGAGTTCAAGCTCTATGACTGACCAAAAATAAAATCAAATTAAATTAAATTAAAATTAAAGGGAACGAATCAAATGGGACAATTTCTGTTTTCTAATGAACATTATTTGAGGATGGTCATTATGTATGCACCTGTGTCTTAGGGTATGCTCACTGCTTTCCTAAGGGATGAGGAAGATCAGCCTACCTCACAGATAAGGAAATTAAGACCCAGAAATGCCTAGATAACTTGATGCCATCACGGTTTCCATAGTGACAGAAGACTTGAACTCATCATTTCTTTTTTAGGGAAGGAGAGGGCAGAGGGAAATTTCAAGTTATGCTGTTAATTAAGTCCAATATCCTTTCAAGCATACTAGAAACTCCTGTTCTGGGATCCAGAAACTTCCAGAAGACATCCTAGAGTCCTTGAACATGTACAGTTACCTATTATATTACATAGCACACACAGCATTCAGGCAATTTTACAGAAAAGGAAATGGCTTTTCTTAGATTGTCAAAGGAGTCTGCGCCTTCCACAAAAGCAAGTAGCTCATTTCTAGGCAAGTTTTAACCTTGCCTGACACTGCAATCCTAGCTACTCAGGAGGCTGAGATCTAAGGACTGTGGTTCAAAGCCAGCCAGGGCAGGAAAGCCTGTGACACTCTTATTTCCTATTAATCACCAGAAAACCAGAAGTGGAGCCCTCAGATTACCTGAAGCAGGGTGGCCCAATGTGGGTGAACCCCAGATTGGAGAAAAAACTGCCAAGGCAAAAGCCTCAGCCGTGCTCAGGCAGGTATGGCTGTGTGCTCTAACACCAATGTGTGTGCCATCTACAAACCTGGATCTCTGGGTCAGGGCCTCTGGGACAACCCTTCCACCTTTCTGCCCCCCCCCATCCCACTCCCAGACATGGCTCCAGTATTGCCCAGAGATACAACCAGAGGTCCTAGAAGTGACCTCTCTCTTAGGACTGGCCTGACTGATCCTGCAGCTGCCTCTGATCCTGCAGCTGACCCTGAATCTCCGTCCCCTCCCCCCCAACCCCATTTCAGGCATTTCCTCCCACATAAGCTGCTTTGGGGGTGGAGCCCAGGCTTGGAGAACTTCCCCTTAGCAGGGGTGATGGCAGAGTTTCCAGGCAACCTGTCCACACTACGCCATGCCAGCCCACCACGGGCTCCATGTGTCTTTAGGGAGGTTTCCATTGTTGCCCCCGCCCCCATCTGGTCCGCTCTGCTCTGCTCTTCAGTCCCCTAGCAGCCACTTCCAATCGGAAGTCAGGGGATGTTCTCAAAGCTCAGATGGATGGGACCTCATCGCCCTTGCCTTGGGCTAACTGCAGGCTGAGCTTCTCCAGGCCTGTGGCAGAGCCTCCTCCTCCGCCAATCACAAGAGCCAACCCATAAACTTACTTACCAGTTGCAGATTGAACTTGGGGCTTTGCGCTTCATAGGAATTTATTGGGAGCTGGATATTGACCATAGAGGAAATATTTCTTTCTTTGTATTCTTTTTTTGTCGGTCGTAGGGCCTGGGCACTGTCCCTCAGCTTTTGCGCTCAAAGGCTAGGGCTTTATGACTTTGAGCCACAGTGCCATTTCTGGTTTTGTGGTGATTAATTGAATATAAAAGAGCCTCATATATAAGACTTTCCTGCCTAGGCTGGCTTTGAACTATGATCCTCAGATCTCAGCCTCCTGAGTAGCTAGGATTATAGGCATGAGTCACTGGCACCTGATGGAAATATTTCATATTAGAGAAATCAACAAATACTAAAAACCAGGATTGGGGGAGGTAGGAGCATCACTTGAACCAGTCTACTGTTCCCCATGCCTTGCTCCTTGTACAGGTGTCACAGGGCCCTTACACATGCCACTGCTCAGCCTAACACCCACTCTTCTCTGGCAACTGCTCTTTCAGATCTCAACTCTATTGTTCCTTCTTCTGGGAAGTCCTCTGGCATCTCTGAGCCAGTTAAGCTAAATCCCTATTGTAAACCTTCTTTTTCTCACTTGCATCAATCAATCTCAATTGTAACTTCACACCTGTGATGCCCCCCCATGGGAATGTAAACCCTTCCTGGTGAAGGGCACTATGCCTGGTTTTGCTCCATCACTGGCACAGGGCCTAAACAAGTGAGTGATTTAGTGAAATCTGCACTAGGCTCTCACTAACTTTGCCCGAGCTGGCCTCGGATCATAATTCTTCTACCTGTTTTCCCAGAGCTGGGATTACAGGTGTGATCCATCAGGCCCCAGATGGACTCTTGATAACTTTTCTTTTTCCCCCGGTCTGGACCACCTTCAAACCATAATCCTCCTGTGGATACCACTATGCCTGGCCCAGAGACTACTTCCAAACGTGCCTCTCCATCTTTCCCTGGTTTCCCTGGTACATCTGTGCTGTTAGCAGATTCTGGCCCAGGAATGGAATGCTCCATATCTTCTGATGACCAGTGGTCATCAGCGCCTCCTAGTCTCTGCACAGCTGCAAGCTAAGGAGCTGCGGAAGAGAAAAAGCCCAGATTCCAGAGCTGCTGATGGGGAAAGTGCCAGGTGAGTCACCTGATAACACTGTCCTTTAGCTCAATAAATTACTTCAAAGCCTTGCTTATTACTGCAGCAGTAGATCATCTAACCCTGACCTAAAACACCCACTCAGCTGTCACTCAACTTCTCTGCTCTGGGCCTCAGTTTCCTTTGGGGGGGGGGCGGGAATGAAAGGATTACAGAAGGGATTCTCTAAAATCCTTCCAGTAGTGAAATTCAGCCATTCAAACGATCTGATTTCCTCCCTCCCACTTGGCACCAAGAGCCTACACCGTGGGTGTGTGCTAACCTCCAGACTCTTCTATGGAGTCTGGGTACCGCGTAGACAAAGGTGGTCCCTGGGATGCTGACGTCACAGTGTGATGTAGGCCTCGCTCTTCCCTGGCGATGCTGCTCCTAGCGAAGCATGGCAGTATACATACATAAGGCAGAGAACGCCTTCTCCTTTTTAAATTTATGTTTAAAGTCTTTGGCAGTACTGGGCTTCAAACTCAGCGCTTCATGTTTGCTAGGCAGGCACTCTGCTACTTGAGCCACACCTGTTTCTCCGTTTCCACTGGTTACTTTCTTGCTTTAAGCTCCAAGTGGCCAGTACTGTGCTTCCGTATGTTGTGCTTGCTCTATAGTTCAGATAATAGGTACTCACCACCATGCTCAGCCATTGGTTGAGATGGAGTCTCTCTAGAACTGTTATATCCAAACCAGCCTTGAACTGGTTTTGAGCTTGAGCTCTACACAGGCTAGCGCTAACACACTTGGCTTAGAATGTGATACTTGATAATGAGCATAAAAAATGTTACTGGTTTATGTATTCACCATACTACACTCATTAATCTTAGAGCGCAGTCCTTCTGTGTATCAAGAATGGCTGCAAAACTATTTGCATTCACCTGGCAAAAGCCTCATTTATTTTGTGCATCAAGATATATTTTTTGTCTTTTTATAGCAGAAGGCCATGGGTGTTGAGAGACCTGTAGCATCTCTGTGTGTGAAGGTACATTCTGTGATGTGTGCCCAACACTGAAGTCCTGAGAACATTCCCCATAATTAAGAGACACTTAGATAGAATTGACATCCTTTCTCCCAGAAGAAGGCATCTTAATACCTTAGAAATTCAGTGTGATTCTTCCACAGATTATACAGCCATGGACAAACAATATCCATCAAGACACCAGCCTTACAGGCCTGCCCTTCATCTTGCCCTTGACTGCCCTTGGCAGCTTGGCAGTACCATTGTCTCCAATTATCGACAGGCCTCTTCCTCTGATTGTCTCCACTGTTGCCCTCAGCAGACTCTTCTGACCACCTTTCTCAGTAGACCATTCTCACTTTTCAAAACCCCAGCGATATTTGTTCTGAGAGAATTGTCATTAAAGATGATGGCTCCAACGTCAGTAATAAGAAGCAAAACTTGCCTCTTTGATGAAATGTGTGAGGACATCTTGTTGAGTAGCAAGGATGCCTCAGTCCTGATCAGTCTATTGGGGTTTGCCTCTCCTGTGGTCTGTTCCTGGGTCTGCCATGGGTCCTTTGCATGTGAAATGAAGGCCACTGCAGCTACCAGCATCCCAGTAACCATAGTAACCATGGATCACGTGGCAGGTGTCTGATTTCCATCGGACATTTTCTGATGTTAAGTGCTCTCCATCTTTCCCTGTACCCCAGTTCCAAATCCTGCTCCTATTAGGAACATCGAGGATCTCTAGGGGGAACAGCTTACGCCTGGGAGACCTGCAGCAAATGGTATTAATTAAACTTCTTATTGCCCAGGAACATTTTGCATTGCCAGGCCTGGGAGCCAAGACATCGTCTAAGGAAGATCTCCAGAGAGAGATTGTTAAATCTGACACCAGAGACTGAGGTGCTTCAAGCTCTATGCTTAGCAGCAAACGGAACGTCATAGGAAAACAGACCTGGTGTACAGCAGGCACATAATCAATACTTGTGAAAAAGAGTCCATTAAATCAAGTGGAACTCCCAGAGCAGATGAGATTCCTTCTGAGATGATCATGTGAGTTGCTCAACAATTATGGAGTGCCAGCTGGATGCAGCTGTGAGTGACGGAATGCCGGGGGGGGGGAGCTGCCATGCTGTGAACTTCCTGAATGAGCCCCAGCTACCAGGAGCAGAAGAAAAGCAAGGCATGCTGGGAAACATGCACAGAGGAATATGGAGGGGTTTGCAGGGTCCCTGTAAGAAAGCTTTGGATCTGACCTGTCTCTTGCTTTTCTCCCTGGAGAACCTTGGAAGATGGTTGTTCATCCAACTACTAGGACCATCTTGGCATTTCAGAAACTACCTTTTCTGTGTGTTGTAGGGGAAGGATGGAGGGGTGGGGACTGCCTGGCCCTTTGTGTTTGGTCCATGACAGAACAGACATTTATGTTTCTTATTGGCTTCCCACAGCCTGTCCTGCCTCTATTGATAATTTTGTATGGCCCTCAAATGAACAATGTTATAAATATCCAAATGGCTCTTGGCAGAAAAAAAAAAATAAAAACAGGCTCCTCACCTCTGGAGAGAAAAATTGTGCTTTAACCAAAGAAACAGTGTTTTAGACCTTCTGGAAGCAGACTTTCAAGGAACAGGCAGCTTTTGATTCCTTTCTGTTAGAACTTGGTCTTCTCAGCCACAGAGGAAGGCCACATGGAGGGGGACCAAAGGGTGCCCGTTGATGGTCCCTCTGTTTCCTGATTGGACAGTCCATGCTCAGATGACTATAGCCCCAGGCAACGTCCAGCTGAGCAGAAAACCCACCTGGCTGAGCCCAGCCAGCCTCAAGTCAGAGTAAGCAGAAAACAAAAAAAAAAAAAAATCATTGTTTGAAGCCCTGAAGTCATGGGTGGTGTTTTATTTAAGTATAGGGAACTGAGACACTAAATGGGAAGGAAGGAAGGGACACAGGTACCCATCAGATTGGCAGCTCAGCAGAAAACCTTGGCTGGATACCGCAGACTTGAAGTTGCCACCAGCACTGGTGGGTGGAGGGTAAGGGTGTTGGATGAGGATGAAATCCTTGCCGCTCCTCTCTCAGGTGTGCAGCACAATGAAAGTACTGCCAAGTCATGGCCAATGTTCACTGAAGCAAACATTCCACATAGCAGTGCACTGGTGGTTCACACCTGTAGTCCTAGCTACTTAGGAGGCTGAGATCTGACAGAATCACAGTTCAAAGCCAGCCCATGCTAGAGGAAAGTCAGTGAGATTCTTTTTTTTTTTTTCTTTTTGTCATGGGGCTTGAACTTGGGGCCTGGATACTGTCCCCGAGCTCTTTTGTTTAAGGCTAGCACCCTTTGAGCCACAGTGCCACTTCTGGTTTTCTCAGGGACTTTCCTGCCCCAGCTGCCTTTAAATGTGATCCCCAGATCTCAGCCTCCTGGGTAGCTGGGATTCAGGCATGAACCACTAGCACGCAGCTGAGCGAGATTCTCATCTCCAATTAACCACTAAAAAGAAATCAGAAGTAGAGGTGTAGCTCAAGGGATAGAGGGCTAGCCTTGGGCACAAAAAGATCAGGGATAAGGCCCTGGCCCTGAGTTCAAGCCCCACTACGGGGCCACACACACACACACACACACACACACACACACACACTCAGGCCAGCTGATGGGTCAACCCTTGGCCTGCGGCCTGTAAGAACATCCAGCTTTGTGATGGCAAAGCTCCCAGCCCACCCCATCTCAGGCCCTTCTTGCAGACCCTGGGCGGAGGAAGAGGGTGAGCAAAAGGTGTACCTAGTCTGATAAAATGCCCGGCTACCCAGAGGGAGCCTCAGATCCAGGTCTGAGCCCTGAGTCCTGGGCGACCTCACAGGTGACCTCCGCGGGCTCCAGGGCTTCCCGGCCCCTCCATCCCCGCGAGCAGGTGCAGCATGAAGAAAGGCCCAGCCAGCCAGGCCCCTGCGCGGCCAGGCCCGGCCCCGCGCGCGGGTGGGGGCCGGGTCACGTGTTGGCGGGGGGG
>NW_012267341.1:2696403-2775099 GCF_000151885.1 Dipodomys ordii
GCTGGGGGGTGCGCGGGGCGGGAGGAGCAGGAAGGGCGAGGGGAGGGAGAGGAGGAGGGGGAGCGGAGGGGAGGACGGGGCGGGGGGGGGAGGTGGGGGAAGGCTGTGATCCTAAAGAACACTGGAAAGGGATGTGGGAGGGGGGCGGGAGGGCCCTGAGGTGGGGCCAGAGGAGAAGGAACGCAGGGCCAGGGAGAAGCTTGTTCCCTGATGCCAATCAGAGCAAGGGCGATGGAGAGAGGAGGGGGCTAATGGAGCTGGTGCATAAACACATATAACTGAGAGGAACACACACACACACACACACACACACACACACACACACACACACACACACACACACAAGAGGGCCTGGGGTCTGGAGAAGCAGTTCCAGTCAGCCAGAGGGGCTGCCACAACCCGCCCCCCCATCATGTCTGAGGACATAATCTGAGGACATCCGCAGGGACTGAAGGTTTTAATCCCTTCCATCTGCGCCTCCCCAGAGCCCCTTGGGGTCCGGGCCTGGGCTGGGATGTGGGAGGGGAGGTTTGGAAGACCCCCACCCCCAAGCTGTGATCTTTAGGATGCTTCTCAATGTGGTGCAGCAGCAGCAGCCGTGGAGAAATGCAAGGGTCTTGCTGGAGTGATTTGAGAAAGGAGGGCTTAGGTGACCCCCCCAATCCCCCCTCCCACCTCCCACCCCTGCCCCGGCCCTCTCAAGTCCCCATAGATCTTAGGGTCCTGGGAGCAGCACTGCACACCAAATTTACCCTTTCCCCCTCGGCTGATGATTCAGTAGCTTCCAGTGTGTGGACCTGTGTCCCTCACTGGACAGGGACTGCAGGCAGGACATGACACTTAGAATCAGGGGATGTGACAGGGACCCTGGTAGAAAGGAGCCAGTAGACATTAGGGGTCCGCCTGGGGACCCTCTATGGGGGTCATGTGCTCCTGTCTAGAAATCATGGTCGGCTGCCTTGTGTGCCTCTTAGCCTTCTCTCCTGCCCTGGACACCTGAGGGACAGATGGCTCCTGCTTCTGTTCAGTGGTGGCTCTCCAGGCGCTGTTCCCACCCACTTCCCAGAGATCCACTGGGAAGCAGACGGTATGCATGGCCTCCCGGATCCCTTCCAACTCTTCCTCTTATTGACAGCCAGCACCCCCAACCCAATGTTGGGGCCACCAGAATGTGGCTCTTCCCTGCCACCCTGCCAGGCTCTGTTCTAACAACCCAGAGAAGAAGCTACAGGATGATCCAACACAAAGCTTAGGAAAGAGAAGTTCAGAGATGGCCAGGGACTCGGCCAAGGCCAGGCACAGCAGGTCTGAGTTTTTTGAATCCTTGCTAGTAATGATTCTACTCCATTCCCTCACCTAAAGCATCCAGCTAGCTGCCAAGCTCACCTGGGTGACCTCTTCTGCAGCCTCAGTCCTGCTGGATTTATGACCATTCTTCCAAGACACCAAGCTGTTTCTGTCTCTCTCTCCTGTCCTATTGCATATTCTCACAGATGGCTTCTTCGGTCTCTTCAGGTCCCTTGTAAAGGAGTTTCTCAGGAGAGGGTTTTTACCTGTCCACATATTAAAAACAAACATCTCCCCATTCCCACCCCCATAACCTTCTCCCTCATCATTCCTTCCAAACCTTGATAGAACTTGTTACAACTAGGCATGACCCTTCCTATCTGCTTTCTTACATAATGTCTCCCACTACCTGTTTAACACCTGTGAGCTAGTAGATGTCCAGAGAAAAGATTGACAAAGAGGCCTGGCACCCTCCAGCTGTCCAGGATGAGATGGCTTGTGGGTTATCTCTTCACAACCCATGCTAAGTTAGAATACCATGAAGATGCGTTGATACAAAATGCCTTCCTGTCTGTATTTCCTCCCCTGCTCCCTTGGGGACAAAAAATCAGGCCACCTAGGCTAGATGTGTAGGTGTAAATGTGGTGACTGGAGATCTCACAATGGCTTGGTGGCCACTGTGCTCAGATTGGCTCAGCTCCTGACCCAGATAAAGTAAACAGAGAAAAGTCAACACGCTGACTCAGAGGCAAAGAAGGTGGTGCTGGATGGCAGCACAGGTGGTATATGGGGGCAGGAGGATCAGGGAAGGGCTCTTTGAAGATGTGTGTGCCCCAGGAAGAGAGGGCAGCAAGGTGGGGCTTGGATGGCTTTGGTTCCTCAGAGGTTTCTGGGGCTTCTTTGTTCCATTGAGAATTGGGTGTTCATGGGGGTACACAGCTACTGCCTGTTTGTGTGCCCACATCTCACT
The DNA here is from genome assembly GCF_000151885.1 of Dipodomys ordii. Classification (NCBI taxonomy): domain Eukaryota; kingdom Metazoa; phylum Chordata; class Mammalia; order Rodentia; family Heteromyidae; genus Dipodomys; species Dipodomys ordii. The sequence continues at coordinate 2,698,661 of NW_012267341.1, forward strand.
AGCTGTGTTGCTGGGAAAGTTCCATGGATTTTTGGAGGCCCAGGCCTGGGAATCTGATCTCTGCCCCAAATGCAGAGATGAAGTTCAAGTTCACAGAAGCTCTGGAAAGAACTTGTCTGTTTTCCCAGGATTCAGAGTTTAAGAGGGTCATGGTTTGGAGTAGGAAAAAAATCTTATTGTTTCTCTCTCTCTCTCTCTCTCTCTCTCTCTATAATTGTAAAGCTGCTTCAGCACCTTCATGATGTCTGCTTGGACGGTGCCTGCCCCACCCACATGCAGCCTTTGAAGGAGGCAAGGAATTCACTCTGTTTACATCTGGGTTCTCTCCAGCTCTGGCCAGATTTTGGATTGCTAGACACCCCTGCCATCAGCCCATTTCAACAAGTATAGCTGCCATTACCCACCAGTGACCCAGTGACACGGGAAGGGAGGCAGATCTAGTGAATTGCAAGGGGCAGCTGGATCCTGGCTTCCTTCCTTGAATTTCCTCCTTCTGCTGCTCTTGTCTGAACAGGCTTCTCAGCCATTCCTGAGGTGAAATGGGGCATTCAGGAGAGCCTGGCTGTGGGTGTCCCTGCTCCCCTCAGAGCTAACCTCTCTCCCCCCTTGAAAAGCCATCAAAAGGATGGAGACCTTCCCTGCCCACAGCACAGGACCCTGAAGCCCACCACCTAGCCAAGAGTTGGACTTGTTCTCAAAATGCTTTTCTCTTGGGACCTTGTTCTTTTCCTCCCTACCTGGTATTTACCTGGTTGTGTGTGAACCTTAACTGGATCATTGTAAATTTGCAAGAAACCCCCAGAGGATCTGGGTGCTGCCCCCTCATAACTAAGGAGTCATCAAAGGCTTTCCTGAAGTTGTTTGGCCCTCTGGTCATCACATCTTCTTCTGTCTACATCCCACAGTCAAAACCAACCTTGTTTTAACAAATGGGAAACTTTATCCTTTCAATAGGGTTAGGACACAGACCTAGTAGGTTGGTTCCAAGTTAGTTTTTTTGTGTGTGGTATTGAGATTTGAACTCAGGGCCTTGGACTTGACCCTGTGAGCTTCATCTCCAGACCTTTTGGCTTTAGTTATTTTTCACATAGTGTCTCATGCTTTTGCAAGGGGCTGGCCTTGGACTGTGATCTCCTATCCACACTTCCCAAGTGACTAAGAGTATCAGTGTGTACCACCATGTTTGGCTTGGTTTTTGTTGTTTGGTTTGGTTTGTTTTTTCTTGAGAGTCAAGTTGGCCTTGAACTATCAACCTCTCATCTCTACCTCCCAAGTAGCTGGGATAACAGAAGTGAGCCACGGTGCCCAGCCCTGATTCCAAGTCTTTGTGAAATTGTATAAATGTTAAATCTGTTTCCAACAATACATATGGAGTAGTGTCTTTCTCCTCAAGGTCAGGAGTGTGTCCTTCACATTCTCTGTAGGCCTCATAGTGTGTGGTGAGGCTGGAGGAGTGCATTCTGCATAGACACTCATGTGTATGGGGGACGTTGACCATCAGGGAAGACAGCTGGGGACAGCCTGGGGAGAAGGAGAGGGTTTGGAGGCTTAGGAAGGGGGATCTGTCTGGGCTTTGGTTCCTGTTCTATCTTTTAATGTAGATGCTGGTCATACTTGTGTGTTTTCTTTGTAAAAATTCATCCAGCTCTTTGTGATTTGTGTACTTTTCTTGTTTGGGGTTATAAGCAGTGAGGTTCTTATTAAGAGATGAATCGATTGTGACTTAATGTTTGTGAACACAAATTGAGTATTAGACCAATAGTTTTATTACACTTTTTAGATTATTCCAGAGGCATAAGGTGCCCACCTTCTCTTGCTCGATTGTGACCTACCTTGGGGGCTGTCGCTCTTTCTCCTGTGGCCACCTGCTGTGTCATAAAAGGCTTCCCCTCGGGTCAGGGACCTGGGTACCATGCATAGGACTCTGGGAGCATTGCACCTGACCTCTTCCTGCTCTCCAGAGCAGCATCCTGGATCACTGGTCTTTATTTTACCCATAAGGGAGACTGGCTGGGCAGATCACAGGCGTGCAGAGCACAGGTACTGCATCTCACATTAATTTGTTTGCTCATTAAAGGTTCTAGGCGTAGTGCTGTGAGGAGCAGACATCTGCTCTTCCTGGGAAATGGGAAGACAGACAACAAAGCAAGCAACTGCCATGAAGTGTGCACCAGGGCTTCCCACTGCAGCCTGAAGCACAGTCCTCCTCATGTGTCTTGCTCTCCTGAGGGCCTCCTGCCCATCCCTGGCCCTAGGAGGCAACAAGAAATACCAGCCCCACTCTGGGAACTGATTGAACTCTGCGATGCTGTGAAGTTTCACCTCTGTGGAGCTTCTGCTCTTTTCTTTTTTCTCATTAGGGAGGTTGGTTTGTTTTGGACCTAAGATCTTAGGATGTCTTTTTTTATTTTTATTTTTGTCTGTTGTGGGGCTTGAACTCAGGGCCTAGGCTCTGTCCCTGAGCTCTTTTGCCCAAGGCTAGTGCTCTACTGCTTTAAGCCACAGCTCCACTTCCAGTTTTCTGATGGTTCGTTGGAGAGAAGAGTCTCATGGACTTTCTTGCCTAGGTTGGCTTTGAACTGTGATCCTCAGATCTCAGCTTACCTGAGTACCAAGGATGTTCTTAAACTCCTGCCTCTGCCTTCCAAGTGCTGTGATTACAGGCATGTACTACCACACTCAGCTTAGACAGACTTTCTTCTTCCCTCCCTCCCTTCTTACCCTCCTTCCTTCCCTCCCTCCCTGGTGATATTGACTGTTCACCGGAGGTTGAACCCAGGACTTTATATGCTAAGCATAGACTCTACCTCTGAGCTGTACCCCCAGCCCAGGTCTCAGCTCTTTAAATGGTTTATTTCCCAGATTACTATTACAACGAATAGCTTCAGTTTTTTAATTTCTGCCAGCTGTTTGCCATGCCTCATTTTCCCTAACCCATCACACCTCAGAACCACTGTATTTCTCCAGATGTGAATGGCAGTTCCTGAGAATCTACCTCTTTACCTGCCAGCCTCAGAAAACTCCTCCGGAGACTTAGGATTGTTTCTTTGTCTCCTTGTGGGTTGGTCACGTTCTGCTCCAGGCAAGGGCCCTCCAGACATATTTTACACAGTAAACATGTTTGGGCTGGTTGCTTAGCAACAGGGAAGACTGTATGCAGTTATTATTATTATTTTGCCATGAAATTAGCATAGAGTATTTCAGGGAGATGAGCACATACTGACAATATTCGTTGAACTAGTCCCGTGTGGGACTTTTGTCTCTGCACCCTTGTGTCTGTCCCAGATCCTCACTGTCACATCCACTCACCTCTCCCAGAATGCCATTGTGACCTTTGTTCCCACATAGCCTAATATCTTTAAGATTTTCTCCATCAGAGCACAAATGAGGAATTTGTGTTTATGGCTGATGTGTCCTGTGGGGCACATACCTCCTCCAGGTGCAGTTCATGAACGCCTGGGTTCATTGGAACCTTTGGGTTCTTTTGAGTAGGGCTGTTCTGACATTCCTGTACCGATATTTGTCTGGTTCCTACCTTGATTCTCTTGGTTGTGCTTCTGGGAGTGGAGGGGGAGCTTACAATGTCTTGGTGGGAGCCAGGCTGTCTCCCACAGAGGCATTGTAAGCTCCCCCTCCCCCAGGGATAAGGGTCCCCTCACCCATCCTTCTTCTTGGTCATGGTCATGGGTCTTAATCTTGAACTCAGGGCCTGGACACTGTCCCTGAGCTCTTTCGCTCAAGGCTAGTACTCTACCACTTTGACCCATAGCACCACTTCGGTTTTCTGGTGGTTCATTGAAGATAGTCTCACAGATTTTCCTGCCTAGGCTGGTTTTGAACTTCGATCCTCAGATCTCAGTCTCCTGAGTAGCTAGGATTATAGGTGTGAGCCACCAGCACCCAGCCACCTCATCATTGTTTTCCTTACAACCGTAATAAGGGAATGAAATAGATGCCCTCCAGGGTCTTTTACAGTTTATTCAGGCACTCTATCTCATTTAAAAATTATTCTTATGCCTGTATTCTGATGTTCCTTCCCCTAAGTCCCCAAGAAATATTTACTGCAAAGTGAAGTAAGTCACCACCTGCTGCTCCCCTTTCCAGATAGTCTGAAGATAGCCACATAGTCCCACCTTCCCCCCTCCCCACCTTTTACCGCCCCCCCCATGCTTCAGCGATTATTCTCTGGAGCAGTCTAGAAGTCAAGCCAGGAAGGAACCACAGAAACTCAAACAAGAGAAAGTTCATTGCAAAGCAAAAATCAAAGGCCACTCAGAAGAGCAATTCTCAGGCCAAAACCACCATTGTTGTCAATTTAGGCTTCTGGGGCGGTGGGCTGTTTCCCTTCATTCCCTCATCTGAGTTGGAGTCCACCCCCAAGATCTATTGCTCAGTTTGAATTAGAGCCAGGGGCTTGGTTATGTAAGCCCACAGGCAAAAGGTTTATTGGTCCATTTGAAATACAGATAGGGGCTCAACTGGGTCGGTGGGTGGCATTGGGTGTTCTTCCAGGAACTACAGCCTTTTTCCAGAAATTCCCGTGGGCAGATAGGAACCTTGCAGGGGACTTCTGGGAAGGCTGGGTAGGGACCAGTGAGCCTCCAGGATTGCTGATGGGGCCCCTAGGGGTGGATCCCAGCACAGCTGCTTTAAGGGTGCCGATGGGTGTTTTTCCATCAATGGGGTTGGTCCCATACTAATACCTGAGCCCCCTGGGGTGGTATTTAGTGTTTCTGTGTTGATTCTCTAATTACACTGCTGGGCTGGTTCCATGTCAGGTGAACTTTGTGTCACTATGGGGTGGGGTGATACACACGCAGCCTCTTTACGCAGGACTTTGGCTAAGTGCTAATTCATTATGCAAAGGGTTTCCATTGCTTGGCCAATGTGTTGAAGGGTATCAGGGCAAGACTCTAGGAAGCCGATTGGGGATTTGGGTATGCATTAAGATTTCCCACAAATATTAATAGAGCACCACTGCCTGCCTCCTGAGACTTACTAGCCAGTACTATTCCAGGACCACATTAGAGTCCAGTAGCCAAGGGTGCTTGCAGATATGAATAAGGCTCGGGACCCTCAGGGAATTCTGCAGACTGAAACTGAGTCCACCTGACACAGAACAGGGCATTGTAATGTAGTTCATTGACTTCTCTGCTTGCTTCCATTACTTTCAAGGCATCCTTTTGCTTCTTGGAAACAGTGCAGGCTGAGCACATGGCAGGAATTGAGGAGGTCTGAATGGGTGAATGATTGCCTGGTATCTGCATGGGGAGAAAGGACCAGGGCAGCCATCTCTGCTTGCAGCTATTGTGAGGAGAAGGAGGCGCTGAGTTATCTGGGTGACCTCTGCCCCTGTCTTCAGCATCACCAAGGAATTAAATGCACTTGGGGTATGGGCACCGCACGCTGCCGTCCCTCCCTTCAGTCTCCACCCACTCGGTCATTATTCAACAGGTTATTGATGTGGAACCGGGAAACTGGACAAGCATCCTCCCTTGGCCACAAAATTTAACCTGGCTGTGCTGACAGCAGCCTGTGGGAGAGGTGTCCATTAGTTGAGGCAGGAGAACAAAGACGTTACGCTTCCAATAAGATGAAGAAGAATGTCCTGGAGGAGGAAGGGACAGTTAGGGAAGGAACTTTGGTGAGGCCGAAGGAGATGCTGGCAGAGGCAGCTTCAAGGCCTCTGGTTTTTAGCTGCCCCACCTTCTGCATTACACACAGCTTACCTTCCTCTAGAGCATCACCAAAGTCTTCAAATTCACTTCCATCTCGAGCCTAGTCTCTACCTGGAAGGAGGGGTGTGGTGAGAGGAGGCATGAAGGAAGTACTTGGATAGAGAAAGACAGTAAAATTGGTCATGTTACGTGGTGTGCGTGTCTGTGTGTCTGTGTCTGTGTGTCTGTGTTTATTGGGGTTTGCACTCAAGCCCTAGGCACTGTCCCTTAGCTTTTACACTCAAGTCTTGTACTCTGCCATCTGAGCCACAGCTCCACTTCCAGTTGTTGGGTGGCTAATTAGGGATAAGAGACTTATGAACTTTCCTACCCAGGTTGGCTTTGAACCACAATCCTCAGATCTCAGCCTCCTAAGTAGGTAGGATCACAGGCAGGAGCCATCAGCACCTGGCTCTGATGATGTTACTTTAAGTAGAAACATCAGCCTGAGTTGCAAGACTTTTTTTTTTTGGTAGTCTGCAAAAGCGTCATCTAATGAGTGCAGGGAGCAGATGCTTGAAGCAGCCACATGACTGCCACCTTTTGTGTGGCACTCCAGAACACACACACACACACACACACACACACACACACACACACACACACACGAGACAGGAGTGAAAGGAGTCAAGAGAGGGCAAGGATCCTGACCTAAACCATCTACCACCTTGTCTTGCATTCGAGTTCGGGGACCCAGTAGCATTCGCATTAGCTTTCAACCTTGAAAGGACTTGCTATGGTTTGGGTGTACCCCAAGGATTCAGGTGTTGGGAGCTTGCTCTTCCATGTAGCAGTGGTAAGAGGTGGGACCTAGTAGGTCTTTGGGTCACTGAGAACTTTGCTTTGGAGGGATTAAGGCCTTTCTTAATGGATCCCAGGGAAGTCTTCATGAGAGGCTCTCTAGAGAAGAGTGAGCCTGACTCTAAGTCACTCTCTGGCTTCTTGTCTTGCTCTGTGGCCTATCTCTGTCCTGCATGGTTCCACTGTGCTGGCTTCTGTTACAGAGCCCTTGTCAGAGCTCAGACAGGGTAAGAGGAGCCAGGTGGTCCTTCCATTCACAGGGAGGCAGGTAGGGGCTGGGGCAGGGTAGGGGGACAAACTATATATTGAGTGAACATTGAATCAACGAGCAGTCAATGGCAGAGGAGTCAGTAACCTGTCAGCCTGCAGTACATGTGCTGTGTAGCGTTTCTGAAGTCTAAAGAATTTTCTAGATTTCCTTTGAAGAGGGCACCTTGGCTCTGTAACCCCAAAAGTCCATGATGGTGCTGTCCAGCAGGGGTGTTCACAGCAGGCCACTGGTGTGTCTGGCTGTGCCGGTGGTTTAGAGTCTGGAAAAGTAGGTTAAAGCCACGGCCAAGGACCCAGCAATGTTCACCGCTGCATAAGTGTCCTGGCCCAGGCACCTCAGGACCTCAGCCTCCTGGCGGGGGGCACAGAAGGGGTGCTTGTGGCTGCAGCTTATGTGGCTGGGAAGAAAGCCAGCTCTGGGACTCTGACGGGCAGCCTTGGGGGACTGTGCTAATTGCCACAGTCAATGAAATGGTAATTGAACTAATAAACTGTTTGAATAATTAAGTTTCATTAAAGGACTAATACTGTGGGTTAGCTGAGCAGAGCTGGTTAGGCAGCTGGGCCATGAGTTCTAGTTCTTTCCTCTGCTCTTACTGTAAAGTCCATGGCACAGCCCGTCCACAGCTCAGTATGGCCACCTGTTAGTGCGTTCTCATCACTGAATGGTCATGGAGATGAGATCAGATGATCTACCAAACATGGTATCCATCATGTAGAGAGTGCTGGGTTAGGAATCGTCTTTTAGCCCTGCAAAGCTACTCTCTGAGTCCTCCTAATCTAACCCTAGGTAATTCCCTCCCACAGTTCTTTGTTTCAACTTTTCTCTTTCTTTCCTTTCTTCCTTCCTTCCTCCCTCCTTCCCTCCCTTCCTTCCTTCCTTCTTTCCTCCCTCCTTTCTTCCTTCCTTCCTTCCTTTTTTCTTTCTTTTGTTTTGTCAGTCATAGGGATTGAACTCAGGGCCTGGGCACTGTCCCTGAGCTTTTTCCTTCAAGGTTAGCACTCTATCACTTTGAATCACAGTGCCACTTCCAGTTTTCTGGTGGCTAATTGGAGATAAGAGTCTCATGGACTCTCTTGCCTGGGCTGGCTTTGAACTGCGGTCCTCAGACTTTAGCCTCCTGAGTAGCTAGGATTCTAGCCGCCAGTGCCTGGCATTGTTTCAACATCTTTTTGGAAGTCCTTTCCGAGGAGCAGCTCCTTGGACTTTTGATGCACGCTTTCCAGAACACTTGGGTTTTAAAGACTGCTTTTAGGGCTAGGTGCAGGTGGTTCACGCCTGTAATCCTAGCTACTCAGGAGGCTGTTCAAAGCCAGCCCAGACAGGAAAGTCCATGAGACTCTTATCTCCAATGAAACACCAGAAAACTGGAAGTAGTGCTGTGGCTCAAAGTGGTAGAACACTAACCTTGAATGAAAAAGATCAGGGATAGCACCCAGGCTCTGAGTTCAAGAATGACAAAAAATAAAGTGCTTTTAGAAAGTAGGGGTATATAGCTTAGTGGTAGAGCACTTGCCTGGCATATGGGAGGCCCTGGCTTCATTTTCTCCCACTGAAGAGAAAAAAAAAGCAAAAAGAGTACTATCTATACTTTCTTTGACTTATCTTTTTATAAGTATGCATCAGAAATAGCAAGTAGCTTTCCTCTTGCATATGAATTCGTATCCATTGTTGGTGGCTCTGTAGAACCCTGAGCTGGGAACACAGTGTCTCAGCTCAGCAGGAAGAAGTCTTGGATTGATTAGTCATGTCTTCCATGAGCACCGGGTCGGGGAGTTGCATTGTCTGTTCTTCCTCCTGCCCACGTATGGACTGTCTTGTCTCCCCCGTGGGGCAGTACCAATCCTGAAGGCAAGACTTATTCATGGTGTAGAGACTGGGTGAATCCATGAGGGGCATCAAATGTGTGCTGATTTCTGTTGGACTGAGTAGCAATCTGGTGTGGAGCGTAAAAGGGGAGTCCAGGGAAAGCGCCCCTGTCCTGTTTGCTGCAACTCTGCGGTGGACTGTGCTGTGCTGTCTCTGCGGCTCTCTGGGTTTCCCCCACCCCGACGTGGTCTCTGATCAGCCGACTCCAGGCTTCAAGAGTCTGTAGAACAAACTGACAAGAGCTGTGCAAACATGTAAAAAGGGGCATTGTTAAACGGGTAACCTTGAACGTCTCCAATCAATCTGTCTGTGGGTAAAAAAAGCGACGCAGTTTCAGCATTTCCCCCCAACATTTTAAAGAAATTGGCACAATGACAGGGGTTGAAAATTATTACCTTAGCACAATCATCAATTATCTGAGGATGACGGAATCAGAAAATCCCACAGCTGCTTTGGGAGAAGATTCTAAATTCAATGTCAAAGAGAACGGACAGAGTATCAACATTTTCAGCCTTTTAGTGCCAACATAATTTTCTTAGGAAACCCTGTATTAAACAGATGTCCACCACAAATAAGAAACAGGGACAGAAACGTCTGAAGGACTCAAGTGAGTGCTGCTGGTCCAACCACCCAAAATGGGGCTCCCCGGGTGTCTCCCCACTTGTCTCTGTCTCCCCCTCCTTCTTCCCTGGATAATGTGCATGGCCTACACTAAGTGCATCTTGATCGTTGGCTTTTTATTGGTCAACTTATTATAATACTACCCTGCTGTGCCCCTCCCCTCCCATATGCACAGTGCGGACAGTGACCAGTGTCTGCAATGCTTCTGTCATGGTGAAGGTCCTTAATATGGGTTGAATAGCCAGGCTAGAAGGATGGAGGTGAAGCCTAGCCCCCCTCACCCAGGCTGGCTTCACTTTACATTTTCCCTGCCTTTAGGCAGCTGCCAGACCACCGACTCTTTGGTCGTTTGGTCTTATCTAGGGCACCAGCATCCAAGGGCTCCCAATCCCAGCTCGATATCTTAACCATAGGACTTTGCACTAAAGCCTTCTGTGCCTCAGTATCTTCTTCTGTAAAGCAAGGATAACCATGGTACTGCCCTGCTGTGTGTGACATGTGGTGAATGCTGGACATGATCATTTTGGTTGGTTTTTAAATTTTCAGCTTCGTGGACTTCCCTCCCTCGTATCCTGGGCCACCTGGCCTGGTTGTAATAACGCTTATTTTATTCCCACCCGAAGCAGCCTTTTGGGGCTGTGCTGATTTTGTGCTCTGTGTACTGCAAATGTCCACCAGAAAGGACAACAATTAGATAGTGACATTCCTGTGGCTGACTAGTGCCTAGAGATGTAATAAACGATGAATGAATGGCTGAATGACTCCAGCAGAGAAGGGTTCGCCCTGGGGCTGTCACTCCCGTGGTGTCCAGTCTTACTGGGATGGCAGAGGCTCCTTCACTGGGCGGACAGCTGTGGACCTGACACCAAGTCTCCTAGTCTGCTCCCTGATGGGGTAAGGGGGGGGGAACTGGAGATGAGGGCGGGGGTGGGGATGGGGTGAGGTCCTGGGTCTACCACAAATGAACCTCTTAAGATTCCAACCTAACCACAGAGGGGAGAAAAAGAGAAAGCGGTGAGTCCCCAGGGAAGGGATGGAAGACAGGCTTGGAATTCACAGAAGAGGTAGTGATGGGGTCGCCATGGAAACACTGCTAGGAAGATGAGCTACTGGACCAGAAGACAAGCTACTGCTCCAAAGTGGATTTACCCAGCCTCACCTCAGGCGCTGAGGGTCTGAGCACTGGCTGTTCTTTGGGAGGTAGAGCTCTGCCACACCAATAAATATTTATGGAGGAATCAAAGGGACACCAACTAGAGGGGACAGGGAGAAGACTGCCTGGAAGCAGCTTCCCTCCCCCCACCCCAGGCATACATTTCTGCCTCTACCGGGACCTGACTCCTAGTCCAGAATGGCCCAAGGGAGGCACAAGGGCAACACAGGAGCTCCCTACATGTGCCGGGCCCCTGGCTCAGCTGGGAGACATGAGTGGTTCATCCCCCACGTTAATGAGGTGCAGTCTGGGGAACCGGTGGAGAGGGGCCTGGGCCTGGGGTTTGCTGCTCTGTGCACTGAGGAGGACAATGAGCAGAAGACTGCATCCCAATGCACCAGCCCCTCAATGACTCCGGCAAGGACCCAGCGTGAAATGGCTTTCACTTTTATTTGGTTATTTATTGGCACTATTAGGGATTCAACTCAGGGCCTCATGCTTGCTGGGCAGGTGCTCAATGCTTTAAGCCACACCTCTGCCATCTTTTGCACTGTTTCTCTCTCTCTCTCTCTCTCTCTCTCTCTCTCTCTCTCGCTACTAGGGATTGAACTCGAGGATTTATGCTGTCACTTGTTTCGTTTTGTTTTAGTTTTGCTCAAAGCTAGCTCTCTATCGCTTGAGCCACAGTTCTGCTTCTGGCCTTTTGCTGATTAATTAGAAATAAGAGTCTCACAGACTTTCTTGCCAGGGCTGGCTTTGAACCATGATCCTCAGATCTCAGTTTCCTAAATAGTTAGGATTACAGGCATGGGCCACCACTCTCGGATCAATGTCTGACAATTCTTGTCAACACTTTTGGAATTTTGGCCAGCCAGCCTCTATGCCAAGAACTCAACATGGGTCACTCAACCGAGCTTAGGAGAGAGGTGCAATCGTTAGCCTCCCCATTTCCAGATGAAAGAACTGGGCTCAGAGAGGGTAAGTAAGTAAGCAGACTCAAGACCACACAGCAAGTAACTGGATGAATGTGCCTGGTTATAACCAAGCTGTCTCATTTTAGAGACAGACTGACCAGCTGGCTGTATTTCAAACAGACTCTGTACCTTAAGTGTGCACAGAGCCTGAGTGACAGGCTCATCATCATTTTCAGTGGTATGTCCCAGTGTCAACAAACAGCCTTTTGGTGGAAAGTGAATCATATCACAGAAAGGTTGCCTGGCGTCCTTGGTTGGGCTTGGAGTTTGTGTACAGATCATTAGCTACACAATTAATTCTGCTTCCCTGACATCACCCATCAGGGGGGAAACCTGCCCACTTCAAGCCTGTGTTCCTGACGCTCTGTTGTACCAGGCCCGAGGTAGCACGCTGTCATTAGGTGGAAGCAGGGGCCACCTGTCCTGCCTGGTGCCATCTGTCTTGCTGGCTTCCGGGGGGGAAGCTGGATGCCGCCTCCTTAAGGAGCAGGAGGTGGGCTGAGGTGAGGACGGGGGAGGGCAAGCAGGGGTGAGCCACCAGTGCTTGGCCTCCCGAGTGGCAGCTGGGTCTCCAGGTGTCTTCTCCATCCAAGATCCCCTCGGAAAGAGCAAGAGGAGGGAGAAGATTCTTGTGACTGTCTTCCTGCTCACTGGAGTTAAATTATCCTCTCAGGGATACTGAGATTTTTTTTCTCTCTTCTTTTCTCGGTGACTCATGCCTATAATCCTAGCTACTAAGAATGATGAGATTTCTGAGGATCAAAATTTGAAACCAGCCCAGGCAGAAAAGTCTGAAAGAATCTGATCTCCGATTAGCCAGCCAGAAGCTAGACTGGAGGTGTGGTTTGAGTGATAGAGTACCATCTTAGAATAAGCAAGCTGAGCAAACTCAAGGCCTGGAATTAGCAAAAACAAACAAAGTGTGGGAGAATGATGAAAGATGTGATACTGATCAAGATTCATTAGTCATAAACTGACATGTTGAATGGTAACCCCTTTGTACAACTACTTAAAGATCATAAAAACATGATTAAAAATAAAACAGTAAGAAATTCTGACCTGCTGCAACATAGACAAGACAGAATTATATTATGCTTACTGAATGAAGCTAGTCCTATCAGATTCTGCCTATAGGAGAGACTCTGAACAGTGAAAATCCCAAAGACAAAAGGTAGAAAGATGGGTCCAGGAGCTGGCAATAGGAAGAGCTAAGTAGAGACAGAGGGAGACCTTGGTACATTAGGAATGGGTTACATTTATAATGGTACATTATACAGGGTTAAGATGGAGAATTTTATGTTCTGTGCATTTTACCACATCTTTAAAAAAAAAAAAGGAGCTGGGCACTGTTGGCTCACATCTGTCATCCCTAGCTACTCAGAAGGCTGTTCTAAGATGGTACTTGAACCACACCTCCAGTCTGGCTTTTGGCTGGCTAATAGGAGGTCAGGTTCTTTCAGACCTTTCTGCCTGGGCTGGTTTCAATAGAACACTGCCTCACACTGGTGGCTCACGTAATCCTACCTACTCAGGGGACAGAGCTGAAGAACATTAGGTTCAAAGCCAGCCAGAGCAGGAAAAGCTGTGAGATTCTTATCTCCAATTAATGCCCAGGAAACAGAAAGTGATGCTGTAGTTCAAAGTGATAGAGCACTAGCTTTGAGCAAAAGAGCTCAGGGACAGCGCCCAGGCTCTGAGTTAAATCCCCATGACTAACAAAAAAACACGAACACTGTTCCTCTGGCCTTCAGGGTAGACGTAGCCAGACAGCAGGTGGTGGACTTAGAGGCTTGCGGATATTAGCATCAGGGATGGAGGCTCTCTGTCTCTCTCCTCTGCCCGGTGTTATGTTGACTTCCACAGTGACTCATCTTGCAGTCATAAACAGGGCCACAAGCTTCCTGCCTAGGATGTTGGGGGGAGGAAATGGGGAGGGGAACTACAACTATCTGTACCAGGACAGGTACCACTCCAGAGCTACAAAAAGCCATTAAGATACTGCTGAGAGCTAGTAAGATCAGACCAAACAAAATTCATACCAGGAGCCGGGCATGAATAGGGTTCACTGCTATAATCTTAGCTACTCAGGAAGCTGAGATCTGAGGATCACAATTGGAAACCAGCCCTGGCAGAAAAGTCTGTGAGACTCTCATCTCGAATTAACCACCAGAAAACTGGAAGGGTGCTGCGGCTCAATGGTAGAACACGAGCTTTAAACAAAAAAGCTCAGTAACAGTGCCCAGGCCTTGGGTTCAAGCCCCAGGTTTGGCATACACACAGAAACACACACACACACACACAAAAGAATTGAGCTGGCAATGATTTTCACATTGAAAACATAAAATCAGAGTAAGGTGTGGTGCTACATGACAGTAATCCCCACATTCAGTAGGCAGAGACAGGAGGATGTAGAGATTCAGGCTAGTCTAGGCCACAAGGCAAGACCCTGTCTCAGGGAAAATAAAGAAACAAAAATCAAAAGAAAACAGTGAAAAGAAAAATAAACCCAAATCAGTCAAACCAGACCAAATTGGGAACTAAACCCAGCCCTCCTCTAAAACTGACTGTGTTGAAATAAAGCCAAATATAAACACACACAAATGCCCAAAGCTCCTGAATTGTCCTCAGTTGTTGTTCCAACAAGTGGCAGACAGGGTGACTCCAAGCCAGTGAGAAAGAAAACATGGGCTGTGTTTAACTTTGCTTCTGAAGAGGAAAGGGGTCAGAGGAGGACTCCCCACTCTACCCTCCCAAAATAAACTACAATAGGCCATCACTGGCATTGCCATGGATAGACAGAGGGACAGACAAAAGGATGGGGAAAGCGATGGATGCTTGAGGGACTCATGCATGCAAATGGTGGGTGACTGCCAGGCAGGAAGTCCCCTGCTAACGAGCCTGATTTGTATCTGCAGGTCAACATTAAGAAATCCACGGAGCCTGTCCAGCCCCGAGCCCTTCTCAAGTTCCCAGACATCTACGGCCCCAGGCCGGCTGTGACGGCTCCAGAAGTGATCAACTATGCGGACTACAAACTGGGGACCACCCAGGAGGCTACTGCGCCCACCAGCTCCCAGGCCCCCAGTGACAGCCGTCTCAAGAAGCGGGTCACAGAGGAGCTGTTCATCCTTCCCCAGAATGGTAAGGGTCTCCTGCCCATCATGAGCAGCACGCAGTGGGGACTGGTCAGTCAGTGTGTCTGGGGATAGCGTTCCTTGGCCTGGCTCTGGTGATGTGGCACTGGACACTGGGCAGGCCAGTGGGCAACAGGGCCTGTCTTCCTGTTGAACGCTGTTACTCAGCTTTTGGCCAAGCCTTTTAGCTCTCCACTAGGAAAAACAAGAGTCCCTTTCAAGTCATATGAAGGAGACACAGGGTCGTGGCTAAAAACAGGGGCTTCTGAAGCCTGGGTAGAATTGTCTGCCTTTTTATATATTTGCTGTGTGGCATCAACGCCATTAACTTCTCTAGGCCTCAGTTTCTTCACCTATAACATGGAATCCTATTAGTTAGGCCCTGCCAGTTAGTTTGGAAGTACCATATTGCCTATAAAACTCTCAGCTCCCTGCTTTTAAAAGTTATGGCTAAAGCCATCACTGGTGGCTCATGCCTGTAATCCTAGCTACTCAAGAGGCTGAGATCTGAGGATTGCAGCTCAAAGGCAGCCTGGAAAAGTCTATGAGACTCTTATTTCCAACTAACCACCAGAAAACCGGAAGTGGAGCTGTGGCTGGAAATGGTAGAGTGCTAGCCTGGAGTGAACAAGCTCAGGGTCAACGCCCAAGTCCCAAGTTAGAGCTCCACACCAAAAAGACCAAAAACCTCAAAAGGCATGGCTATCATTTATATTTCTTTTGTTAGAATGAATGTCTGAAAGGGGACAGCTTGGGACACTGAGGTAGGAGCTTTTTAGGAAGCCACGAGGACACCCATCACGTGACCTAGGTTTTATTCTATGCCATTGATGAGGGAGGTGGTAGAGTGAAAGCATCCTACCAGCTTTGACATTGACCTCACCTTGAACCATCTTCTAGTCATTGGACAGGTGCCCCACTGTTCTGGCTCAGAAGCACAGTGGTCAGCCTGGCATTTCTGGAACCGATTCAAGTCACACTACAGTGTGAACCAATCCTGACTGACTTTCATGAGCTTTGCTCATTTGGAGCATTCCTCCCTGACCCACACCTCTTTTAGGGACCACTAATGGAGTTGAACTCAAGGGTCTTGCACATGCTTTGCTTACTTGGCTCGGTTGATTGATTTCACTCTAGCACTTGAACTATGCCCCCAGTCTAGGTTTTTGCTGGGGATTTTGGAGATGGACTCCCAGTTTCTATCCCAGGTAGCTTTAAACCTCAGTCCTCTAGATCTCAGACACCTGGGTGGTTAGATGAAAGGCATGCATACTGCAGCCCATTCTAAATAGGCTTAAATGGACCCACTGAAGACTGGAAAGCTGCGGGGAGGACTGGCTCACACGAGGACCCTAGAGGTCACTGATCACTCAGGACCCCTTCTCCCAGGAGCCCAAGGAGGCTTAAGGCTTGGAGAGAATCAAAGGAACATGGGGAGCTGAGCAGCATCTGGCCTTTGAAGAATGCCTTAGAAGACAACAGCTTAGTTTTGATCATGGAAATCTTTTGTGAGTGGTGCCAGCCCCTGGCTTCTCCCTGATGAGATAGACAGTAAATGGCAGAGTCCACTTGCAGATGCTGACCCGAACCCCAACTACTATAAGAGATCCAAGAGGAGAAGAGGAGAGGTTCTGACAGTGCAGACTAATGGCAGCCTGAGAGCCGAGAGCTAGGGTACCACTAAGGCCCTCCTAACACTGGTGGTATTCTGGATGTCTGAAAGATGGAAGACAAGGAGGTCCTGGGCACAGGTGCATCTCCATACACTGGAACATCCTGGCTGATCTGTTCCTTTGTTAGATGCCTCAGGGACAATTTGACTACTTGCAGGAATCCCATAATAAGCCCTTTTGCGGGGATTAATTGTCCTCTATATTTGTACCCTCTGAATTTGTTCTGAGAACCAGAGTCTAATTCTAGTTTGCCTCAAGTGGCATCTGCTGTAACTGTAGCTCCTGTAGCCTTTTTTTCTTGTCGGTTGTAGGACTTGAACTCAGGGCCTTGGCGCTGTCCCTGAGCCTCTATGTGTTCAAGGCTAAAGTTCTACCACTTGAGCCACAGTGCCACTTCCAGTTTTTGAGTGGATAATTGGAGATAAGAGTTTCATAGGGACTTTTCTGCCTGGGCTGGCTTCAAACAGCTATCCTTAGATCCCAGCCTCCTGAGTACGTAGGATGACAGGTGTGAACCGCTGGTGCCTGGCTGCTACTGTAGCCTTTAATTGTTTCATTATGTTTGATACCTGAGAATCTTGGGATCCTGTTCAGGAGATGGGCAAAACGAGTAACACGGATGGTTTTAGGGACTTCCAAATTAAAGATAAGATCATCTAGTCACTCAGTAAGTGTTGAATATATATTAAAGCAAAAGCACGCTTACCAGCCAGGCACTGGTGGAGGAGTACACCTGTACTCCTAGCTACTCAGGAGGCTGAGATCTGAAGACTGCAATTCAAAGACAGCCTGGGCAGAAAAGTCCATGAGACTCCAAGAGGAGGTATGGCTTAAGTGGTAGAACTCCAACCTTGAGCACAACAGTGCAGAAATAGTACCAGGCCCTGAGTTTAAGTCTTAGTTTTGGCGTGTGTGCATGGGCATGCACACGTGCACGTGCACGTGCACACACACACACACACACACACACTTTTACCCTGACCCTTTTGCTCTTGAAGGTCTCTTCCCAGCTGTTTACCCTGGGGAACAGGAGGAGGTGGCACTGGGTATCAGCTGGGGACAACCATGATCACCAGGGCTACACAGACTGGGACAGCTTCCCTTACTGGGAACACTCACCATAAGCCAAGCTCTGGGCTAGGAACTTCCCCTGCCTTTATTCATTTCATGCTTTCAATGACTATAGAAAAGAGGAGCTCTTAACCTCTTCATTATACAGCTGAGGAAAGTGAGGTTCAGAGAAGTGCAAGACCACACTGGTACTATGTAGCTTCTCATGTCTGCCCACATCTTGACTACTGGGTGCTGATGTCCTTTGAGCTAAAGCCCCCTGTGACTGCTGCTTGCCCTGGTGTGGCTGCTGCCCGGGGCTGCTTGGGTTTGTGGCTTAGGTGGCTGCTGTGTGACAAGGGACTCATTGGCGAGCCCTGACTATCTTACAGGAGTGGTGGAGGATGTCTGTGTCATGGAGACGTGGAACCCGGAGAAGGCTGCCAGCTGGAACCAGGCCCCCAAACTCCACTACTGCTTAGACTACGACCAGCAGAAGGCTGAGCTGTTCGTGACTCGCCTGGAAGGTACTGCTTTGCTGTTGGTTTTTAGGCAGATGAGAGGGTCTACAGCCGGAGGAGCATGGTTAACACTCCAGGAAATATCCTCAACACAGGCTGCTCCAACACGGAAATAGTTTTTCTCCCTAACCATGTAAAATGGGGATTCTTACCTTTTTTTTTTTTTTGTCAGTCATGAGGCCTGAACTCTGGGCCTGGGCGCTGTCCCTCAGCTCTTCAGCTCAAGGATAGCGTTCTACCACTTGAGCCAGAGCGCCACTTCCGACTTTTTCTGCTTATGTGGTGCTGAGGAATCGAACTCAGGGCCTCATGTATGCAAGGCAAGCACTCTACCACTGAGCCACCTTCCAGCCTGGGATTCTTACTCTTTTTTTTTTTTAAAGCCGGTACTGGAGCTTGAACTCAGAAGCTAGGTGTTGTCCCTTGGCTCTTTCACTCCAGGCTACCCCTTTACCACTTGAGCCACAGCTCTACTTCTGGCTTTTTAGTGACTAACTGGAGATAAGTCTCATAGACTTAACTACCCATGCTGGCTTTGAACTGTGATCCCTAGATTTCAGCCACGTGAGTAGCTAGGACGATAGGTATGAACCACTGGCTTCCAGAAAAAATGGGGTTTCTTGATTGGTAGACATCTCTCATCCAAATGGTGATTTGAGGAGCAGGCTCCTTCCACCTACCCTGTACCTCAGCCTCCTGTTAACTCTACTCACAAGTGGATGGAGGAATGGGAGCACCAGAGGGCACAGCTGCTCCCAATTAGTCTAAACTGGATATGGCATAAGTCACTTTTGCTCACATCCCATTGGCCAGAGCCCAGTTGCATGGTCACACCTCTCTGTAAAGGAGCTTGGGAAGTGTGGGCCTATGGAGCTGCCCAGGAAGAAGGGATATGAGCTTTTGGTAAACAAAAGCAATCTCTGTCATAGGGGCCTTTGAATCAGACAGGGCTTCATGCTGGACAAGAGGGTCTTTGGAAAGTCAGAACCGGTCCATCTTTCTGAGGGGCCAGGATGTTCTTAGTATTGCTACCCCTGACAATTCACTTTACCATCAACAATCAAAGCTGGCTGTGGCACCAGATGTTTGATTTCTGTGGTTAATTTCCTTTTGTTTCTGTATTAGCTTTCTGTCACTGGGACCAAATGCCTGAGGAAATTAACTTAAAAAGAGAAATCAAGACTACATCCCAGTGACCTCACATCCAGAGCCTCCGTGGGCATTTGTGATCCAGTTCCTCACAGTTTTATCTTTGGCACTGGAGTTGGAATCTAGGGCCTTA
Source organism: Dipodomys ordii (assembly GCF_000151885.1). Taxonomy (NCBI): domain Eukaryota; kingdom Metazoa; phylum Chordata; class Mammalia; order Rodentia; family Heteromyidae; genus Dipodomys; species Dipodomys ordii. Next base: position 2,717,727 of record NW_012267341.1, read on the forward strand.
CACATTCTAAACATGTGCTTTGCCACTAAGCTATACCTTCAGGCTCTGGTTTCCTTCCTTCCTTCCTTCCTTCCTTCCTTCCTTCCTTCCTTCCTTCCTTCCTTCCTTCCTTCCTTCCTTCCTTCCTTCCTCCCTCCCTCCCTCCCTTCTTCCTTCCTTCCTTCCTTCCTTTCCTTCTTTCTCTCTTTCTTTCTTTCTTTCTCTCTCTCTTTCTTTCTTTTTTCTTCTTCCATTTTATTGTCTTTTAAGACTTTTTTATTGTAAAGATACTATACAGAGGGTTACAGTTACATGAGCAAGGTAATGAGTACACTTCCTATTGAACATTGTTACCCCCTCCATTGTTTTCCCCCTACCATCCCTTCCCTCCCTACTTTCCCCAAGGTTCTTTTTTTTTAAATTGTGATTAAGTGATTACATAATTTCCCAAATTTCACAGTATTGTGGAATAATGATGCTCATTTAAAGTCACAAGTTCATTCTAACTTTCCTGGAGCAGATTGTCTATCACAGTCTCTTTTAAGACTTTTAAGCTCTTTCATATGATTTATCACACTTGGTCTTCATCAAAGTTCCATTTTACAGACTAGCAAACTGAGGGGTAACAACGCCTTTGTATGACTTGTCCAGGATGATTCCGACCCAGCAGTAGGAAGCTCTGTCAGGAGCCTGGTGTCAGTTCTTCCCCTGCACTTCCGGTGAAATGTCAGCTCCCACTTGCCACATTTTCCACTGAGGTGCCAATCACCCAAGCTCCTCAGTAAGGGGAGGAGGGTGCCTGGGTAGATCACACTGTGACGTATCTGCCACGTGACTTACCCAGAAGCTATAGCTTGGCCCCTCAATGTTCCCGTAAAAGTACATGGAGTAAAGCCTTGCTCCCTGCTGTGGCAATATGGGGGGCGGGGCGGGAGTGGGCTTTAAGAGGTGAAGCCTAACTGAGTTCTGATGGCTCATGCATGACATCCTAAATACTTAAGAAGCTGAGATCTAAGGATGAAGGTTCAAAGCCAGCCCAGGCAGGAAAGTTTGTGATTCTTTTATCTCCAATTAACCAACAGAAAATTAGAAGTGGAGCTGTGTCTCAAAGTGATAGAGAGCTAGCCTGGAGCAAAAGAGCTCAGGGACAGCACCCAGGCCCCAAGTTCAAGCCCCACAACCACCACCATCCAAGTGATTCACACTGTAAGTGGCTGTGTGGTAAATATGCAAAGGACGGAACCTATAGATCACAGTGTCCCCAGTGGCCCTAATGACAGTAGTCAAACCAGGGCCCTGGGGGCTTGGGGAAATTGCAGAGTCTTCTGGTCAGAGGGGCCCCAGGAAGCAGTGATTCTTATCATAGTTCTCCAAGGAAGATAGAAGATGAAGTGTACTGATGGTGATCTCTCCTCCCTCCTTTCCTTTCTTCCTTTTTTTTCTGGGGCGGGGACAGTCTTGAAGTTTGAACTCAGAGCCTTCCACTCTCATTTGGCTGGTGCTGTGTCACTTTAGCTATGTCTCTAGTACAGCTTTATGCTGATTAATTAGAGATGGAGTCTTGCAGGCTTTTTTGTTTGTTTTTTAACCTAGGCTGGCCTCAAACTGCCATCCTTCATATTTGAGCCTCTCAAGTAGCTGGGATTACAGGTGTGACCCACCTGCACCTGACTCATTTCCCATTTCTAAATGTCTTGTTACAAGTCCACTCCTGAGATCCAAGGTAGTTAGTTATCCCTGGGATCTGTCGATACTTGAAGGCTGTTACCATTAAGGTGGATTCTACAGCTCTGATCCAGGATGTAGTTCATCTGAGTTCCCTTATCTTCTGGCCTGCAGCTGTGACCAGTGACCACGAAGGAGGCTGCGACTGCTATGTCCAAGGCAGTGTGGCCATCAAGACCGGCTCCGTGGAGGCCCAGACAGCCCTGAAGAAGCGGCAGCTGCACACGACCTGGGAGGAGGGCTTGGCGCTGCCCCTGGCGGAGGAGGAGCTCCCCACGGCCATCCTGACGCTTACCCTGAGGACCTGCGACCGCTTCTCCCGCCACAGTGTGGCTGGGGAGCTCCGCCTGGGCCTGGATGGGGTATCCGTGCCTCTGGGGACCACGCAGTGGGGCCAGCTGAAGACTTCCGCTAAGGTAAGTTCGCCTTGCGGCTGGAAGGCTGAAGCCTGCTAGTGGAGTACAGGAGGGGAGATCTCCAGGCTGGGCAGAGAGGCAGCATGGGGTCCTGAACAGGCCATCCTGGAGCTGAGCCAAGGCCCCAAACTCAGGGTTCCTAGCACCTGCTCCCAGGGGGTCCTCCTGCTTGCTCTGCGGATGTCCCTGCCATCATGGGCAGTAACGTGGTGTGTGCTCCAGGACTGTCCTTGTCTCCCTGCTCTGCATAGGCCCTGCAGGGATGAGTGCAGAGGGAGGGAGGAAAGAAGGGAGGAGGGTAGAGTCCCTCTGTTTGTAGAATTTCCAGACCAAGGGATGAGCTGATGCAGCTCACAGTGATCACGACAAACTAACCTGCCTTGACATATCTAAGAGGTGCTGTGTCTAAAAGGCTGTGATGGAGAATTCTAGAAGGCCTGAGGTGTGTGTGTGTGTGTGAATAGTGTGTATACTAGGCTCTGATGGAGCCACCTGGAGGCGGGGGGTAGGGGGGGAAGGGGGGGCCCCGCAGACCAGAGCTGGGTGGTCTAGGCAAGCACTCCTGGATGATTTCCCCTGCCCTGGAGGTCATGAGTGGCAGATTCTGCTGTGACACCACCCTGTTGAGAAAGGGTCTCCTGAGAGCAAACCCTGGCCTCCCCGCTCCACTGGCCAGGGCAGCAAGGGGCAGTGCTGTGTCTAGGGATGGGCTTGAGATTTCCTGTCAGAGCCTTCACAGGGGGTATTTTCTGTGTCCTGGGCTGCAGTCATCAACCCAGCCATCAGGTGGTGTTTCTGAGACGCCCTGTACCTCGGTGGTTACTCTCAGGACTTTGCCTGACTTTTTTTCCCATTCTCCCAATGAGCCACATGGTGATGGGGGTGGGGCTGCCAGCCCATCTCAGCCTCCCAAGAAGCTAGGATTACAAGCTTGAGCCATGGTACCTGGCTACATCTGGCCCACTTTGTGCCATCATTCCTTGTCCCATGTTTCTTTCTCAGTCTTAGAAAGTTGCTAGATAGCTCAAACATGCTCTTCAATGGGTGGGGAATTTGTGTGGGGGTGGGGAGGGCATGCGGGGGAGGGATTGGGAGGAAAACTACGACTTGGGTTTCCTATAATAGTACACTGGCTTTGAAGGAACAGAGGTTTCCCTGTGGGGTTTGAGGCTTTGGATGGCCCCAGCAGGGTTCTCATTCAGTCTAGGCAGCAGTCTCAGCTACCTTGATGACTTCTAGATCCCTTCTATTCCCCCAGGAAAGCCTTAGTGTGCATTTCCCACAAATCCCTCAGCTAGCTCCTGCAGTGCACTGGGCACCATGCCAGGATCTGGCAACGGAGCCGTCTGTACCTGGAGCCCTGCATCTCTACCTGGAGCCCTGCCCTCTGCAGCTCATCCCTCCTCATGACTCCTCATTCTCCTTGCAGCCGTCACTGCTCCAAAAATACCCAGTCACATCCACCTCCCCAAATGGTGTGTCAGGCAGGAGGGAGCCCCAGGCCCGGCCAGGGTGCCCCACCTGGGTGGAGGGAGGGCCTGATTGGCACTGGGGGGAGGAGGGCAGGGTGACTGCAGATGCTGCACCCTGAGGTGTTTCTTCCCCAGGCTACAGTGAGTTAACAGAGACGCCGCAGTGCCCTTGTTCTAGATGGAAGACATTCAGCCCAAAGTGGCATGTGCGTCATCAGGGACCACAGTACGCCCCACTTCCAGGGAGGCCTTGAATGATTCACTGAGAGGCATAGAAAAGGGAGGAGGACTGCCCAGGAGAAGAAGGAGGAAGAAAGGGTTATTTTTGTTGGCAGGTATTTTAAGCAGCTGCATTATCTGCTATCGATGCTGTAGCCAGCAGGGCTGGCCCAGGTGCTCACCCTGCACAGCCACGAGAAGTCCCTTGGGGTAGACAGGTGTAGGCTCCTCTTAGTCTGGAGGGGGAGGGAGTAGAGGCCTCAAGCCTAATCACTGTAGGGCCACAGCCAAGGCCAGCCATAGACCCACTACTGATAAATGGTAAGTAGGTGTCCATCCCAGCTCTACCACCCTGCTGGGAGCCTGGCACTAGTCCTCAGGTTCCATGACTTCCTTGTGAAATGAGAGTATGGGCAGACTGTTTACTAGGAGCAGAGCACACTGGATCTGGGACTGGGGTTTCCTTTTGTTGTTGTTGTTTTGTACTGGTACTAGAATTTGAACTCAGGACCTCATGATCTTGCTTGGCTTTTTTGCTCAAGGTTGGCACTGTCCCTCTTAAGCCATACCTCCACTTCTCTTTTTGTTGTTGTTGTTGGTTGATTGAAGACAAGAGTCTCCTGGACTGTTCTTCCTGGACTGGCTTGGAATCACAATCCTCAGATCTCAGCCTCCTGAGTAGCTAGGATTACAAGTGGCACTTACTCTTTTTAGGAGTATGAACTCCTTAAGTTTTCATAACTCCATAAGGGGAGCTCATCTATGCCCATTTTATAGATGAGGAAGCAGAAATGTCTAGGAACTTGCCCAAGGTCACACAGCTGTAAAGGATAGGACCAAACTTCTCAGTCTGTGCCCTCCCTCAACATTATGTCACCTTGCTCTGGATTATTGATAATAAAAATTGTGGTCTTGTGAATCATCATTTGAATTATAATTTATCACCGTTAATGAGGACTTACTAAATGAATCAATTCTGTTTTTCCATTAGCCGACATTGATGTATCACTTCCAGTCTGTCTCTCTCATGGATTGCAAGTTTCCTGGAGGCAGACTGTATTTTCCTCTCTGCTATTATAGAAGCATCTGGAACACAAAATATGTCCTTTAAGCATGTTTGTTGACTGGACAAATCCCCTTCCTCCTGATAAAGGACATTTGGAAAAGGGAAGGGCAGTGTTATGTGTCGCATGGTGCTGGGCTCTACCCCACTGTCTAGTTTCTTTTAAGCACAGAGGTTCTGTGAATCTGCTGGGAGCTGGGCCCTGGGCTGGGGATTGAGTCTTGCACTGGGGGTTTGGCCCTGGGCTGCGGGCTCCAGTCTTGGGCTGGGGCTGGGCCCTGCACTGGGGATTGAGTCCTGTGCTGGGGGCCCAGTGTAGGGTACACAGGAAAACCTATTGCAACCCCCCTGAGCTCAAAAGCATCACCTAGTGGTACTAGAAGGAGGCTTGGGGTGCTCTGTGCTATTGTCCAGGGGCCTCAACTACACCAGGAGTACAGGATGGAAGAGGACTCCCCAAATTATCATCAGTGTACAATGAGGAAGTCAGAGCTAGAAGGAGGGGGCCAGGCTGCACCGCCGCCTTTGAGGGAAGGCCATCTGCTCTCCAGTCAGAGGAAGAGCTCCACCATGGGCTGACTCCTTCTCTGTCCTGGAAGGGACCTTTTTTTAAATGTTTTGTCTTTCAAGGACTTGAACTTTCAAAGGAACTCTTGTAGGAGTTCATGGGTACACTTTAAATTTTGTGTGTGTGTGTGTGTGTTTGTGTGTGTGTGTGTGTGTGTGTGTGTACATGCGCTCGTGTGCGTACGTGCTCAGATGCTTCCTGGAGCTGTCAGCCTCCTCTGCTGCATGGGGTTATTGATACTTGGTTTTCTCCAGGGACCTAAGTGCATCATCTGCCATCATGGGTCCGCAGCACTATGTTGACATTTCTGGCCTCTCTGTTGACAAAGCAAACCCCTGCCCATTTGATCATGTCACTTTATTGACTCTCTCAGCCAGCAACAGCTGGCCAGGGCCATCTCTTCAAATAAAGAAATGAATCACACCTCCTGCTCCTGCCCTGCCCCCCCCAGGAGCCAGATGTCAATCAGTTATTCTCAACCTATCTTCTCCAGAGCCCTAGACTTCCAGAGGCACCTCAGATGCCAGGCGGCAAGGAGTAAGGGTTAAGGGGTCTCCTAGATGTCTCTGTCCCTCTGCTGAGTGACCACTCATTGCTTTTTGTTTGTTGGTTTGTGCTGCTTTTAGGGCTTGAACTCAGGGCTTGGGTGCTATCCCTGAGCTTGTTCTACCACTTGAGCCACAGCTCCATTTGTGGCTTTTTGGTAGTTAATTGGAGATAAGAGTTTTACAGACTTTCCTGCCTGAGCTGGCTTTGAACCACAATTCTCAGATCTCAGCCTCCTGAGTAGCAAGAATTCCAGGTGTGAGCCACCAGTGCTCAGTGTGTTTTTACGTGGGATTTAAATACATGATGGTAGGACTAGGGATTTGGCTTAGTGGGAGAGTGCTTGCCTAGCATGCATGAAGCCCAGGGTTCAATTACTCAGTACCACATATACAGAAAAAGCTGGAAGTGGCACTGTGACTCCAGTGGTAGAGTGCTAGCCTTGAGCAAAAAGCAGCTCAGGGACAGTGCCCAGGTAGCACGTCACCCTGCTTTGGGTGTTCTGCTGCCTTCTGAGAAAATGCAGAGCACCCTTAGGTGGGCAGTTTGCGGGCTGATGGGTCAGAAGCCACTGCTGGCACTGCTCCCTTCCTGAGTCCTCCTTGTGTTTCAGGAGCCGTCCACAGGAACGGGGGAGGTCCTCCTGTCTATCAGCTACCTCCCCGCTGCCAGCCGCCTCCTGGTGGTACTGATTAAAGCCAAGAACCTCCTCTCCAACCAGTCCAAGGAGCTGCTGGGCAAGGGTAAGTGAGGGGCAGAGGAGAGAGCTAGGCCTCTCTAGCACCAGGACAGTGATGTGGCTGGATCTTTCCTCATCAATATTCTTCCCCTGGTTGGAAAGGGTATACGTACTCTTTTGGGTTCACACCCATTCATTCCTGAACCCATTCCAGCCACAAGGGGCCTGCAGGTGACTCTGGGGTTCCTTGCTTGGCAAATCCACCATGAGAACACTACTGCATTGCAAGATGCAAGGGCAAGACTGTATAGTCATGGAGTGGAATCTTCTGGATCCAGGACAATCTAGAGCTGGTTGCACATACGCCCGGGCTGGTGCCAATGTGGGGTGTTCACCCAGGTTCTTTTGTTCGTGACACCCTCTGCTGGCCATTACTGAACCCTTTCCTGTGTCTTCTGTCCTCTCTGCCTTGGCCATCTGCCAGCCCAATGCCTGTTGAGTGTGGGGGGCAGCAGAGAATGTGTGGGAATCAGGGCTGAGGTGTCTCTGCCCACCTCTTTTCAAGGTTCTGGAAGCTCCAGTTTTTCCTTCTGGATAGCCTGGCACAGGTCCCACACCTTGGGGTTTGAAGCACCATTTCCTGTCCAAGCATGAAAGGAGTCTGGATGAGCAGGATCCCACCCAGGCTGAGAGCCAAGTTCTCAGAGCAACCTATAAATACACTTTTATTTATAGCAGAATACAAAGAATCACTATTATATTCAGAATCTTTGAGCAAAATATTTGGGGCAAATAAAATTGGAAGAGTTGAGCTGGCAGGTGGATTTCTGAGCCAAAGGTCGGAGTTCAATGCTTTCTCCCTGTTCCCTCAGGACTGGTTCTCTGAGGTCTTCCTTTTTCTTTATAGCTCACATCAGGACAATTACAACACAACTCTCTATCTCTCAACTGTCCCACTGAAATAACAAACTAACCACCCAGAGGTGATAATTATAGTAATAAATATCACGTAACAATTATTCTCACATTAACTTCAAGAACCTTGACTAATGAAAAAGCAATGTCCTGAATCTGAGCTCTGAGAGCTCATCTGGTGACCCGTTTGTGGGTTTCTGGGAGGGGACACCATGTGTAATCAGGGCCACCACTGCAGGACCCAGGTGCTAGGGGACAAGGCAATGTGTCTTGAAGTTAAGCAACTCCAGCAAAACTTAACAGAGTGTAAGAAGGCTCAGCCAGCCAGCAGGAGACCTTCTCTGTCAGTAATTAACAGGACATAAGGCTAACTTTTTTCTGATCCAAGTTTAAAAACCAATCTTCAGGGCATCGAAGCCATTGCTCTGAGGAAATGACCTATGGAAGGGTTCATGGCCCTGATTTCCTGGTGGCATAGAAATATGCCAGAAATATGCCCAGAATGGGCCATCCATAGTTGAGCATCCTGAACCAAAAATGCTAGTCAGGCACTGGTGTCTCATAAAACTAACTACTCAGAAAGCTGAGATCTAAGAATCCCAATTCAAGTCCAGCCTGGGTGGATAAATCCAAGACTCTTACTCCAATTAGCCAACAAAAAAAATCCAGAAGTGGAGGTATAGCTCAAATGGGAGATCTTCAGCTTGAAACAAGAAAAGCTAAGCAAGACCTTGAGGCCATGAGTTTAAGCCACAGTACTGGCACCAGAAAATAAAAATAGAATCCAGAATTTTCCCAAATCTGAAGCTTTCTGAACACAAGGGGAAAATTTCATACCCGCATTTTAGCATCATGCACAAGAATACTAAACATTACAGAATAAAATTATATTCAACACAGTATAACCCCTGCTTTCACTATATTTGATGTCAGTATAACTTGTGGAGGAGATGGGGAAAAACAAGTCGTTTAAGGATACAGGTGGACCTGTTGCAACAATGAGAAGTACAAGTTGTCAGGTCGAAAATGAGCTTTACAATGTTGGTGGGGGGGGAAGGATTGGGACTGGGGGGGAGGGGGGAGGCTGGGAAGGGATGTGAAGGATAAACGAAGGAGGAGGCTGCAATGCTTGGTAAGAAATGTACGCATTATCCTGTCCATGTAATTGTAACCCCTCTGTACAGTATGTTCACAAATAAAATAAAATAAATTTTTAAAAAAGAAGAAATCTGAGAAATTCCCACAAAGTAATCACAGCAGCAAAGCAGTCTTGCCCTAAAATTTTTGGAAATGTACTCAAATTTGTTTATGATGTCTTCAAAATTATACTAAGCCCTTGTAAGTATTTTTTATCCAACACCAGCTTCTTCTATTTCTAAATACTATAAAATAGTCACTTGCCTCTGTGTTGTCAACATGTTTTCACTGAGCAGCTGAAATAAAGCTCATTTTTTATCTACAAAAAAAAATTATATTCAAGTGGGCACCAGTAATTATACCTGTAATCCTAACTATTCAAGAGGGATCTAAGGACAATGATTCAAAGCCACCCTGAGCAGGAAAGTCTGTGAGACTCTTATCTCCAATAAACTACTCAGAAAATCCAGAAGTGGCATGCTGGCTCAAGTGGTAGAATACTAGCCTTGAGCAAAAAGAAGCTCTGGGACAGTGTCCAGGTCCTGAGTTCAAGCCCTAGGACTGGCAAAAAAAAAAAAAAAAACATTCAAGCTGTTTGTTTTATATATATATATATAACTATATATATAGATATATATATGTATACAGACATATATATATATGAAGCTTAAATGAAATTTATGTTTGTAGTACACAAACATATCTCATTATGCATATGCGAATATTCCCAAGTCTGAACACCACCCACATGCTCCAAGCATTTCAGGTGAGGGCTACTTAGTCTATATTGTCCATTTTCCACAGTTGAGGCAGGAGTGTTGTCTTGGTCCCCCTTTAGAAAAATGCCTGCTATTCAGTAGGTTCTTAATTATCAGGTGAACGCCTTGCCCAGTGGTCGAGTTGAAAGGGAGCCCCAAGAAGTATCACTATTCTCATTTGATCTTTCTCTCTCTTTCTTCTTAATTCATCTTCAGATGTCTCAGTCAAGGTGACCTTGAAGCACCAGGCTCAGAAGCTGAAGAAGAAGCAGACAAAACGGGCCAAACACAAGATCAACCCCGTTTGGAACGAGATGATTATGTTTGAGCTGCCCGACGACTTGTTGCGGGCCTCCAGTGTGGAGTTGGAGGTGCTGGGTCAGGACGAGGAGGGGCGGAGCTGGGCACTTGGCCACTGCAGCCTGGGCCTGCACGCCTCAGGTTCTGAGCGCAGCCACTGGGAAGAGATGCTAAAAAACCCACGCCGGCAGATTGCCATGTGGCACCAGCTGCACCTGTAAGCCAGCCACTGCCAACCTCCCTTCTCAAGCACAACCCATCCTCCACCCCAGCTGCCCTCTGTAATCTCCTGCTTGTGTCCCATCCTCATTCCAGCATTCAGAACACAGACGGATGTACTGGCCAACATCAGGATCCTATTCCTTTCTCAGCATGTTCCTGATTCTAACAGATGAGCAAAGCCAGCAGGGCAGAGTGTGGAAATGGGACATTTGGGTCATATTGAAGCCTATATTTCTCTCAGTTGTGTTTTACGGGAAGAGACTCTTCCCAGATATACTCCTGTGTGGGTTTTGCAGGTGAGCTGAGGCCAGATGCAGACAAAGCGCCATTTGAGAAACACAGATGCAAAGAATTTTTTTTTTCTAAATAAGCATTTCAAAAGTGGTAAAAGAGCTGGGCAATGGTGGCTCACATCTATAACCCTAGCTACTCAGGAGTCTGAGACCTGAAAATCCCAGTTCAAAACCAGCCTGGGCAGGAAAGGTTGTAAGACTCCAATTAAGGGGCTGGGAAGATGGCTCAGTGGTAGAGTGCTTGCCTTGCATGCCTAAGGCCCTGGGTTCGATTCCTCAGCACCACATAAGCAAAAAAAAAAAAAAGAAAGAAAGAAAAAAAGCTGGAGGTGGCGCTGTGGCTCATGTGGTAGAGCGCTAGCCTTGAGCTGAAGAGCTGAGGGACAGCGCCCAGGCCCAGAGTTCAGGCCCCACTACCGGACCCAAAAAAATTAAAAAAAAAAAAAGACTCCAATTAACCAGCAAATATCTGGAATTAAAGCTATGGCTCAAGTGGTAGAGTGCTGATCTTGAATAAGAAAGCTGAGGATATTACCAGGCCCTGAGTTCAAGCCCCAGGACACACATACACACAATACACTCCATGGTGAAGGAAATGAAATGATTGTGGATCGACTTACAGAATGAGAATGAGAGATGGGCATGAGAAAACTAGCCAGCCTTTATCCCAGCTGCCACTCTACACAGCAGTTCAGCAGACCTCAGACTTCAGTAGGAAGAGTTACCAGCAGGTTTCAGGGCCACTGTGGACATCCTAGACCAGTGCTCCACTTTCAACAAGCACACGGGGGCTTCCATGCAGTGCAGGGAGGGCTACTCTTGGAGAGACCCTTCTACAACATACCACCACCGGTTTGCAGACACCCAAGGAGACCTCGATACTAGTATTGGCCAGTTCCAATGCTGGATACCTCAACCACCAGCGTGAAAGTCAGGAGTCTTCTTTTTTTTATTATTATTAATTATTTTAAGTCTTAGGTTTTAATTTGTGCCTTTCAGATCCTGCTTTTGGACTGCATTGTGTGTTTTTTATGGAAGGATTTTATTATTACATCTTAAAATTGGTTTGTGTTCTATTTGGGAAGGCCTTCCCTAACAAGGCACAGCTGGGCTGGATTCTGAGTGTGTGCTGTCCTGTTCCCCAGCATCACCATGGCAACCTGAGTGACAGACCCTTCCCGCTCAGCATCCCAACCTCTCGGGAAGAAGTGCATGATGAACTTGGTCTGTGGCATCCGCTTCACAAAAGTGACAATGGGTACTTCAAAGAAGTGAAATGTCTTCCTCTGCCAGTTTGGGGATTTCAATTCATGATAACTGTCCACCGTGTCGTTCCCCATTGTAACAATGTCCCCATTGTTACTTAAATCTAAATGATGAACCTGGATACGTGGATATAATAGTCCCTGCCTGTGAACCCGAAGCCCTGCCCTCTGTTAACTAAGACCTGTGTCATGGGGGCCAGCCTGTGTGGATGCCATGACAGATGGAATTGTTTCCATGCTGGCAGGTGTTCCTTGGCTGGGAAGATGCTCCAAGGTTCCAGCAGAGCTTCTTTAGGTTAAAGTCTTTGACTTTCAACCTGTGGCTAGAAAGCTAGAAAGTTCCCGAATTATCCAGCTCTTTCCAGACCCATCGATTTTGCAGTATGGAACTCCTCTATGTCTACATCCAAACTCTGGGTCTTCAGTGGTACCCTAGTTCCCTGATCTAAGTGAGAATTTCTAGAGGAGATGGCTAAGATGTTGTCCTTTCCGTGAGTTGTGTCCCTCTGGGCCTCTCCCTGACAAGCTGAGCAGGACTTTGTAACTTTTGGTTCATGACTTGGCTTTTCTGCACAGAGAAACACATTCTCTGAAGAGACAGAGAGTATAGAGCTCTTCCATGGACAAACATTACAGATCGTTGGGAACTTTGGTCATTATAATTTTCCAGTCCTTGCTAAGTTTTTTTTTGGGGGGGGGAATATTTGTCCATGGTCCCCAACATCATGTTTATAAGGTTGCTCTCTCTACCTTGGCCCTTTCTTTTTGGTTGATATAGCAACAAGAGGATTAAATATTCCCCAGGGAAGCTGAAAGCTAGCCAGCAGCTCTCTTCCTGGAAACATCTGTGATTCTAATCTAGGAACATATGGGTTCTTGACTTTAAAAAAGATCAAGAAACCTGGGCCTATAAACCTGCACTCAGTCCATCTTATAATCCCACCAAAGGACTTTTGAGGTGGGCTGGGAAGGAGTCCTGATTCCAGAGTACTCATGCTCATTCCTTTCATTTCTTTAGCTCTCAAAAGCTCCATTGTTTTCTAGAATCTACGTTGCAGACATATGTAGTGCTAGTTCATTCTCCTTCACTGCTGTCAAATATTCCATTGTGTGGACACATCATAGCCTGGTTGGTGCCATATTTCACCATGGGCTAACTTGGGTGTGCTCCACCACCTCAGCTAGCAGATGTGCAGAGAGAAGACAGGGCTTGGTCTGCATATTCCCTTGTGTATTCCAAGTGCCTAGGATAAAGTTGTCTCATTAGGGCCCAGATGAATTAAAGGTGAAGAATAGATTTGGGGGGCATGGAAGGGGTTGGGGGGTGGGGGGAAAAGCCAAGCAAGGACATTGTAAATGGCTTAATCGTGAATCTTGGTGAATTATCTCAGGCACCTTCACAAGTTGCCTGGGAACTCATTACAATATCTCTATTCACTCCTGCTCCTCATTTACATGTAATGAGCAGAAGAAGACTAATTATGATACTTTCCCACCCAAACTTCATTTGGACACATTTAAAATTAACCCAGAGATGTCAGACTTCCAGTAATCTTTGCATTCCCTTACTTCATCCCAGACATGTTTGTGATTTACTGCCAAATGAAAGGAATTGAGTCTGTGCAAACACATCTGATCTTATTTGAAAGGCACACCATGTGCGTGCGTGTGTGTGTGTGTGTGTGTGTGCGTGTGTGCAGGGAGCATTTTTGGAAGAAGAGAGACAGCCACAGTGCTGAGACATTAAAAACCACTCTCATTCATCTGTGACCCCCCCCCTTGTATTGATCAAGATATACTTGTTGAGTGCCTGTCCATCAAGACCTTGCATGCAGCTGTCCGTTCCAATCCAAGATGACTTCATGTGGGTTCAATGACAAATCATCAAATCAGAACTAGGCAGAGAGCAAGCAAGGAGGTCAGTCCCTTCTTCAGGGTTAGTTCCTTTCCAGTGTGAAAGAGTCCTGGGTGGAAGGGAACTGTCGTCTAAACCTCACCATCAAAACAGAAAATTAGTCCTTGTGATTTGTTTCTGCCTTTGTGTTTCTATTGTCAAATGCCGTGTGTGTGTGTGTGTGTGTGTGTGTGTGTTTTACAGTCTTGAACTGAAGCACAAAAAGATGCATGAGACAATGTAGTCATGTCTGGTGTCAATCTTTGGAGCAAAACCCTTGCCGTGGTAAATAAATGATTTCCCAAGTCAGCAGTTTGATGTTATTTTTGTTTTATCCCCCTTTACATAATGTTTTCAACATATAAAATGTAGGAAAAAATCCTGTGTAAACGATGTGAGCCACCATCAACTTTACTACAACCTGCCAACTAGAGCTGACATACCTTCGGTGCCCTTCCCTCAGGAGACCAGGATCCTGAACTTGGGCTCACCACATTAAAACTCATTTATATTTGGGCTACAGACATGTACGAGCAAACCCTCAACAGTATGGAGTACTTTGTGAGTGTGTTCCTATGCTTATTTAAATCGTATCACCCCACTTTTGTTCAATGTTAAAATCACGAGCTTCATCTACACAGACATATGTAGTTCTAGTTCATTTCTCTAATGTAAGTCTGTGCAGTGGTAGAACAACTCTGGTCCACTTAGCTGAGCTCCATTGTTCCTTCCTCCCATACTCTCTTGGGAAGAAGAGAACCAGCACATTCCATGGGGTTATGGCATACCCTCACAGTGACCAGACAGACACTAAGAAGGCAGAGGTGAGGAGAAAGGAAGGGGGGTCGAACTACTGAGAAGAAGCTGGATGGGCAATGGTCTTAACATCTTGAGTGGAAAAAATTAACAACATGTAATTGAATGTAGGCCCGTCCTCTGTTGAAAACAATCTGGGCTAAGCTTCACTCATCCCCAGCAGCACCATTGGGAAACTGCTGGTGGAAGATGGTCCAATCAAGGCTCAGGCCCACACAGTGGGAAACATGGGAGATGTGGAGGAATGGTTTATCTGCAATGGCTGGAGGGGTTTTCTCAAAGAGATTCTTGTGGGGTAAATACATATGAAGGAGCCGTTTTATTATAAACTGTGTGGGCAATACTTCCCTCAGCCAGATCTGTAGACGAAGCCCTTGAATCACCTGCTGGAAGTCATGTCCAATGGGAGGAGGGGGTGAAGAGCAGGAAGCGGCTACTGAGATCTCTTCTAGTTCTAACCGGACACCAGGCAGGCTTTTCTTCCCTGCCATCCAGGTGATGGTCGATGGAGTCATTCAGAACATGGGCAATGAGGCAGGAATTCAACTTTGAGTAAATTTCAATGCTTTTATTAACAATCTTACAGGGATAATATGACAAAAGGAAAGTTTCTGCGTACATATTATGATAAACCAACATAGCTCTATTTGTATCCAGTGTTCTAGGCCCCCCCGCCACACAGGTACTATAAAGCGTAGTCTGAGGAAATAATAACATTGAATTGTTTCTTATTTAAAGAAAGAAAGTATTAACATATCAATAGGTATGTGATAATAGACTCCTAGGTGTCTCCCTCCACCCCCACTTGATATTTTTTCTTTGTGATTGAAATGAAAATGATTCAGCAGCGTGGGTGTGGAGAGGAGGAGAGAGGCCAGGTTGAAGAAGACAGAATCAGACTGCTTGTTCTTCCCAAGAGACAAAAGTTTAGACTGCAGGGTGCCCACAGGCAGCCTGGCTGTTGTCTTCTTGTAAGCAGTCTTGGAATTGGCTGTCCTCCTCCGCACAGAGGCCCTGGGCCCTCGATGCCCCGTGGCATGCGCTCTCCCTCTGAGGTACAGTGCATTGTGGGATTGCTACTGGGGATGCCCATCCTCCGGCCCGATGCTGACCTCCTGCAGTGGGAAGGCTCGGGTTGGGCCAGGGCCACCTTGAGCCAGGCACTGGAGGATGCTCTGACCTGGATGGCAGCCAGCTGTGGCTCCAAGGACGTGGGCACTGGCAGAGCAGACCTGGACTCCGACTGTGGTGCGGAGTGGGTCTGCTGGAGACTGAGGTATGTTGTTAGGATGATGAGGCAGAGTAAGACAGGGCTAGAGGAGGCTCGGGATGGGAGATGAGTGTCTCCATGGAGCCCAAGGGCAGAGGCTAGTCTGGAGTGCAAGCCTCCACCCTCGGGCTCCCTCCACCCTGCAGCCCATCAGACCCTCTCTTCTACCTCTAAGGGAAACGACAGAGAGGAACCTGAAAGTGAATGGGTGTCTGACTCCTGTCAGGGCTGCATTAGCCCTCCGTCATGCTGCCATCTGACCGGGCCCTCACCCACCTACCCACCCACCCACCCACCCAGCTCTGGGTGGACGGAGGGACAAGCTGAGGAAGTGCATGGGTTTGGGCATCACATCACAGAATGGGAACAGTGTATGTGAACTAATGCGCTGTTGCAGCGGAGGTGGGGGTGGGGGCACTGGGCCTCTGTGCCAGACTAGAGGAACAGCTTTGTCCTGAGTACAGCCAGCAGCAGCCCTGGCTGCATTGAGTGGGCGGAGCCAAGCCCCTGCTTCTGAACTTAAGTTGCCATTGACTTTCTGAGTATGTGGATAATGTCCCTCCCACCCTTCCCTGGGAGCAGGTGCCCCATGCCCTGGCCAGAAGTTTCTGGATGGAGGGCGACATTGCACTCTTCATCTTCCCCCTCCCCTGTTGGGGGCAGCGGTGGAATGGGTGGAGGCTAGAGAACGGCTGTACTTCTGAGGCTTGGCCTCTAGGGGGCAGCAGGAGCATTTCAACTGGACCACTCTTGATTCCCAGGTGCACTTTTCTTTCTATTGGCATGGATGCCAGTGCATTCCTGGAGGGGGAGGGTGTTGGGGAGTTTGTGCAGTGGTCCCTCCACCAAGGGTTACCCTATACTCTACTGCAAAGCAGTGACCACCTTAGTTAAGCATAGGCTTGGAGGGGAGGGAGGAGGGGGAGAAGGGACACTGCAGCTGGAGTTCTGGGGCTATCTCCTTCCAACCTCAGACCGAGCCTGTGGAAGAGGAGAGAAAGTGCACAAGAGGGCCAGGACCCAGCCACCCTCCTCTCCAATACCCTGGGAAGGAGGTCCCACTGCTAGCAAAGTCTGCCCGTTAAGCAACCCCACCTCCCTCCCTCCTGGAAGGGAAGACCCTGTGTCCTCCCCCTTTGCACACATAGCACCAGGCTTTCCTGCTGCTTTCCAGCTCTATAGACTCTATTTCTTATATCGATTTAAAACATAGAAATGTATAAATATATAGGATATCATTTATAGATATATAGACGTGATTTCATCTCTTACTCTGTGTGTATATGTACTGTATATGTCTGTATATACAATATATATGCTGTAGCATAAGTACTATGTACACTGCACCTACCCCTGCTTCCATGCATTGTCTCCTGGGGAGACTGGATTGCATAGGTATTCCCAGGGTGATACCACTTGAAGGGATATGGGGGTGGGGAGTGCCAGATGGAAGAGGAGAGCTGTACCATTTTCCTCCCCGAGGGGTACTCTTTCTCCATCTGGCAAACATGCAAAGACCACCTCAAAAGCTCCTTAAAATCCTAGCTCTGTCACCCTGACGGACAGAGGCAGGAGGAGGGCCTCACTTCAAGATAACAACCTTGCGTATCTCCTGACGTACCTTCTCCCCTGAGAACTGGAGGAGGCCAGACTAGAACTCCCCAGCAGGGATACGGGGAAAGGGCATTTCAAGCTCCTCTGTCCTCTGGTCCCCCCTTTCCTGCCTACAGAGGCCTGGCTTGCTTGCTTAGCCATCCAGATTAGACAGACAAGGCTGCTTCTCTAAGGGACCCAGGTATGCGTGAGTTCCAGTGTCACTGGAACCTTCTGCCAAAACGGGGTGCACTGACCAAAGAAAAGCACAAATCCAACTAAGTCACCCACACCACAAACCCAAAGCAGAGCTAGAGACACGATGATGCCTGTTCTTGAAAGTGGGGAAGGCTATGAGGGAAAACAAAGGGAGTGGGGACTCTGGAAGAGATATATTAGATTTCAACCCAGCTGGCCTTTTCCTGGGTCTCACTAGGCTTCAGGTGGGCAGATAACATAATGCCAGTCCCCAGGCCCAGACTGGGTAAGTCAGTGGCCTATTTTAGTCTCTCGTATTATATTCGCCTTTGTCCTGCTCTTCCCTGTTTCCTCCTTCTTAAGGATACCTCCAAACAAAAGGAAAACATTCAACATTGCTTTCAGTAATGACAGGATCTTTCTCTAAACCCAAGAATCAGCATAAGCAAGTCAAAGAGTGGAGGCTCAAAACCCAACGTGGAGCTGTACAGTGGGGGCTGAGGGCAGAGACCCTCCCCCAAGCCACAGACTCAAGGTCCTGACAATAAATTTGGCTTTCCAGGGGTCCTGGAGTCCCATGCTGCTCACACAGATGGACTCAGCGTTGTGAGATATCACAGGCAGCCAGTACAAAAAGAAAAAGTACAAAACTGCTCATTTTGCCTAGACTCTCCTGTCCTACCAGGCGGGCAGTGCCTGGGGATTTGAGGGGCAGGAGCATTAGGCAGGGCTGGGCAGGTCTCTTGCATTGCAGACATGAGTTGGCAATGGATTCTTGTTTTCCCCCCATTAAAGAAAAGGTTTGCCTTTTGTGGGGGGCGGGTACTGGGGCTTGAACTCATGGCCTGGGCACTCACTGTCCCTGAGCTTTTTGGCTCAAGGTTAGTGCTCTACCACAATGGAGCTACAGTTCCACTTGTTGTTTTTGGGTGATTAATTGGAGATAAGAGAGGTCACAAAGACTTTCCTGCCTGGGCTGGATTTGAACCACAGTCCTGAGTGGCTAGCATTACAGGTGCCAAGATCTCCACTTTGATCATGAAGGTTCCTTCCCCTTTCTAGCTCTGGAAATGTACACACTTTGCACAACTGATCACAAACCTGAGCCTCACAGTTCACTTCATCTCTCATCCTCTCTGTGACCCAAACACAATCACCACCAGTCCAAATAGGACAGATCTCAGTCTAGAGATGCATTTATTTTAAGTGCAAGCTGTACCTCCTGTGCCAGGAGCTGAGATATAGGGCTATCTCATCTGAAGTGAGAACCAAGGCCTGACTCTCCACAGGATGCTCTGCCATCCAAGATATTAGGCTAGAGAGATGTCTGGTTCCCCCAGGGTCCCATCATCTGAACCTGGGAGGTGCCTAGGACAGACTCTAGGGGTCATCACCAGCAGAATTTATGGAGGAGGAGAATCAAGGAGCCCTGAGCCTCCTAGGGAGCCTACAGGCCAAGAAAAGACCCTGTACACATTACAGCGGCATGCCACTCACATCATTGCCTGTCATTCCCTGTCTCAGAACAAAGCCGTCCACAGGGCACCTGCCGCAGCCCGGGCCTGCATGAATTCAACAGAAGCCATGAGCGCCTGAAGTTTCAGAGGCACCTGGCCTGACCTGAGACACCTGAGAGCTCAGCTTCTTAAAAGGCCAGAGGCCATCGGGGGCAGGCAGCCACATGCTTGCCAGAGGGCAACTTGTTCCTCCAGGCCTAGACACCTGTTCCCCTTGCCTAACTCCCTGTGGAGATTCAGACTAGGCAATGGCATAAGCTCAAAGCATCTCTTCCCTCTAGCTGACAGCTTGAGCTCATGTGGGCCATGGTCTCTTGGGAGGGAACAGTCACAGCCCTGACCACTGCTCAGACACAGACACAGATTCTGTCCTGGGTTAGGGTCCTTCCAACTGGGCAAAAGGCCCCCATTCAGCAGGTATGGAAGCGCAGAGGGGAGCAGAAGATGTAAGGCAACTGTTGGCAAGAACAGACCTCCAACTGCTATTTCTCATTCCCACAAAACCCACCCTGCCAGTCTCCCTTGCCCTCAACCTGCCTCAATCCCTGCAATGTTTGGTGAAACCTCCCAGGTTGCAGACTGTGTGGGTATGTGTGTATGTGTGTGAAAGGAGAGGATGCCCCCAGACTGGGGGTTTGCATGGGGGCGGGTAACTTTGTGTCTCCTTGACAACAGCATTACATTTGACCCCAGCTAGGCTTTGGTCTAGATGGGAGAAGTCAGGGAGGGGAAGAAGACCCCAGCTCAGGGTGACACAAGTGGAGATTTGCAAGCATCAGAAAGGGTCTTCCCTGGCTAGTTCTGCTGACACCCCTTGCTCAGAAGAGGAGGAGGAAAGGGTGTGAGTGTGACAGCAGTGGGTGGAGGGGGAAGGTCACCAGGCAGGGGTGCATTGACTTGTTGAAGAAGGCAGCATATGAGGTCTGGCAGTGGGACAGTTGGAGGAACTCAGGTTTGTGTAAGTTTTTCTTTGAACATGCTACATCACTGTTGAAAACAAATGAAAATATTTCAAAAATAATGTAATATATATAATATTTATATAATGAAAAGCTATCGACTAGCAGCAATGATTCTAAAGTTATCTTAGCACCAAGACCAAGGGGGCGGGGGAGGGATCTGAGGAATGACTGATAGGACTGACTGCAGGACCAAGAAAAGGAAAGCAATAGGTTCAGTGTTAATGACATTTCCACTATGTTTCTCCATGGTGGCACAAAGCTCCAGAGGCAAGGAAAAACTCAGAAGAAAAGAAGGAAATCATCACTGTCCAAGAAGGGGCCAAGCAGGTTGAGGGGATGAGGGTCTTGCTGGTGGCTAGATCCAAACACCTTCCACCCAACTGCCCACAGGCAGGGAGCGCAGATCTTCCTCACCCCCCTCCCTCAAAGATGACCTGCATCCATATTATTACAGGCTCTCTGCACATAAGATATGCATAAATCAGATGTAGAAACACAAACAGAAGTTTTGAACAGCTCACGCACGCTTTTGAAAACTCCCTTGCGAGGTATACTGGAGGTGAAATGAACGAAAGAACATTTGATCAACTCCTCTTAAACCATGGCCTGCCCCAGGGAGTAGGCAAATAGCCATTTCTAAAGCTTATCTGATGGGTGTGTGTGTGTGTGTGTGTGTGTGTGTGTATGTGTGTGTGCGCGCGCGTGTGTTGTGTGATCTTTGCTTTAGGACACCTCTACCTTGTTTAGGAAAGGAAGAGTTCACAGGTATAGGGACTTTGCCCATGCCCCCACTGCTTTCCTGCCAGGTCTGCCTTGTCACACAAGGATCTCTCTGGGAACTCTCATTTGAGTTAAGTAAAACCCAGGGCACAAGTTGCGTTGATACTTCTGCACCACATAGCAGATACACCTTGATTATTAAAGGAAAAAAATACCTCCAACACTATAGGATTATAAAGACAAAGTATAAATAATATATATATATATAGATATATTGGATATATTCATTTCATTTTACTTGTTTTTAGCCAAAAAAAATCACTGCCTTATTGGGGTCTGGATTTCTTGGCTCTTTGTCTCCCCAGCAGCCCAGATCTGATTATACTATTTTACTCTCTACTATGGAAAAACAGGAATGCAAGTAGCTCAAGCCTTCTCCCTTTCCCCAGATTTCAAGCTCAGTTGAAAGGCAAGACTGCCTTCAGTGTAACCGGTAATAATAGCTTTAGTCCCTGGAGCATGAAAGGAAGAAACCCAACTACCGAAGGATCAGGGGAGAAGCACTGGGGAGGAGTGAGGAGTTCACAGTTTGACCAACATTTATGCCTACAGAACAGTGAAAGAATTGTCATTAATAATAATAATAACAATAATAATAATAAGCAAAAATCTTTCAAGTCAGTTGGGGGAGGGAGAAAAATCAAGACACTCCAATCCAGACACACAACTCACCCTGATGTAAATGGACCAGAGTCCCTACATGGAGGCGGGGAAACACCCCATGGTAAAACTATACGAACAAAGGAAAGGTAAGAACATAAACCCCAGACCCCAACCGTAAACCCCTCAACCCCCAAATGAAAACATAAACAACATGAGCTACCTAAAGGTGACGGCAGAGAGCCATCATTTAGCTTATGCGGTTGATTGATGGTTAAGCAGGAACGTGAGTGGCTCCCGCACGTGCTCCTGTGAGTGAAAACGAGTTGCCTGGTCATTTTGAAGCTGCCAAGTGTAGACAAGAGTCAGTTTCCAACATGATTCCTTTCTGGAAGCTTCCAGAAGCTTCCGGTGGACATGTCACTTTTTTTTTTTTAAATTTCAGTGTGAGTTTATATATATATATATATATAATATAACATAATATATACTTATATAATATATCAAAGCCTATGAGTCTAGGTTAAAAAAATATTCGACAGCTTATTCTGCAGCAGGAGTGTCTTACATGTCTGGGTAGAATTCGGACCCGTGGTCCACATTCTGCAGCACTGGCTTCTGCTCAAGCGCTGACATCCGACTGAGGACCTCGGCCGACAGGGCGTAACTGTTGCCAGACTTTTCCTCAAACCAGCTGTCCAGGGCTCGCTTGGCATCGAAGTTGGCGATTGGTGGTCCGTTCACGGCAATTGTCAACAGGTCGCTGAGCTGCTCTAGGGTCAGGCGGGAGCGGTGGTTCTTGCGGACCCTCTGGAGGGCATTGCGGCCTTTCTCGCAGCAGGCTGTGGACGTGGGGAGGACTTTAAGGACCTGAATGATCTTGTTCAAGAGGGGGAACCTCTGCTTGTACTTGCAGATGTGGCTGATGAGGTCTTTGAAGCCATTTTTGGTATAATAATCAGCCTTGAGTTCTCTCCACTCCATCAGCAGACTCCCCCGGGGGTCCAGCCCTTCCCTGCAGACGTCCCGGGAGAAGGTGGGGATGGCTTCCAGGTGGTCAAATATCTGTACCATGTCTTCCTTGCCAAAGCTCACAAGCTCCTCGCTGCTCCTGGGCCAGGCGGCCAGATCAAACACCTGGCAGGC
The DNA here is from genome assembly GCF_000151885.1 of Dipodomys ordii. NCBI lineage: Eukaryota > Metazoa > Chordata > Mammalia > Rodentia > Heteromyidae > Dipodomys > Dipodomys ordii. The sequence goes on from NW_012267341.1 coordinate 2,740,060, forward strand.
CTTCACAAAGATCCGGCTGCGGGAATCAAACCTTTGGGCCAGGATGACTTGGGTCTTTTGGCAGATCTTCTCCCTGATGGACTGGAACTTGGCTTCAGCCACCCTGAGGTTCTTCATGGCGATCCCATTGAAGCTCTCCCGGAAGTTCTCTTCAAATTCCTGCAGATATTCTCCTGGGGAATCGGCCAGTCGGCTGATCTCCTGGATGGCCTCCTCGATCTTGTCATCTACCTGAGACACGAGGAGGTACTCACCTTGGAAGATGTAGGCCAGGCGTGAGAGCACGGCGATCACATCCAGGAGGAAGTAGATGAGCTTCATGGACTGGTAATCCATGAGGAACTGCAACAAGGCCAGCGCGATGGCGGAGGCGTCCGCCCGCTGAGTCTGGCTGCTGACATCCTTCAGGTGGGCCACCACCTCCAGGTAATCCTTGATGAGAGCATTGAGCACGTTCTGCTCTCCAATGATCCACTTCACAGCACGGATGTCCCCCAGGAACTCCGTCTCCTCGCACAGGGTAGAGGCCGTGGAGCGCAGCTCACACAGGAGGCGTGGCGAGTAGCGGTAGAAACTGAGCAGCTGCTTCAAGTTGTTCTCCAGCTCCTCCAGGCAGGGCAACTCCTTCCCACTGATGGCATCCAGGATCTCCAGGTGAGGCCGGTGCACCATGAAGGGCAGGCACAGGAGCCAGGGCAGTGTCTTGCGGATGGCCATGAACATGCTGGCACGCAGGCTGGCGGTGATGTTGGCCCCATCCACGCCCAGACCAACCGTTGGCTTCTCATCTTGTAAACGGATGCCCAAGGCAGCGAAGGCTCGGTCAAGGGCCTGAAGATAACTTTCCGTGCTGGAGAAACCCAGCTCCTGCAAAGACAGGAACTCGGTGGCCGGGGGCCCATCGCTGCTGGTATACTGTACATAGACGGCCACGGTGTCGGCCAGCAGGTCATCGCTCTGCCCATCCAGGATGATGCTAAGGCATGGGGACTGGCGGATGCGCTCCACCAGGTCCTCACGGAGCGCCCTGGCGATGTGGTGAATGAGGATCTGGCAGTCTCCCTCGTTCATGTACTGGTCCACCACCTTGAGCTCACACTTCCGCAGCAGCTCTGCCAGAGGCCGGAAGTCCAGGTAGGGTCTGCCCTCGAGGGCCAGGTGGTAGGCCGTGTTGAAGAGCAGGGTCATGTTCCGGCACATTTCCTCCGTCTTCTCGGGGTGCATGCGCAGCTTGTACAGCTGCAGGCACTTCTTGTGCAGGTTGCTCTGGCTGTGCAGCTTGATGGTGTGGATCTTGAACTGCTTGGAGCCGATGATGAAGGCGGATGTGCGGGAGGACTGCACCGTGTACTGGCGGCAGACGTGGCACCACATCTCGTTGAGGGTCGGGGAGTAGCGCAGAAACCAGAACTTCTTCAGCCACTCTTGCTTGAAGCGTCGGATCCGGCGCCCAGTGGCGGAGGACATCTTGGAGGGCTCATCGGCGGTGGTCATCATGTCGTTGGAGACAGACTCGTCTGCCGAATCGACTTCCTGGTCATCATCTTCTATGATGGCAGGGCCGGATACCATGCTCTCTGAGGCTGGAAGACAGATGGGAAAGAAATACTTACACCCGGTGGGGAAAACATAATGCTTCTGCAACAGGAAGAGGAAACGGACCTGAAAGTAAGTAGGGGCCACATGAAAGCATGTGGATGGACTGAAGCCCACTCTAGAATGTGTTTTCAAGCACTCTTGTGTGAGATTTCCCTCTCTGCGGGTAATCTAAGGCAGTCTTTGGTCACTACCCATTGTGCTCTAGGTAGCCAGCCTTTACTTCCAATCCCTGACTCCTCAGGGATTGAAATGGATCCCAAGCAGAAGAGGAGATCAGATGGAAGAAGAGACCAGATGGAGGAAGACAGGGTATACCAAACACTCTCAGGTTATACGTGGAGGACCTGGAGACTCCTCTGCCCACCACATATCTGGCCACAAGAGGCATGCTGTCCTCGAATGACTGTAGCTTGGATAAGGCCCCAAGCCTTTGCAGAATCAAAACACAGCTTCCTTCTGATGCATGCTTTGAATACCTGTGCCACCTCCTTCCTCCTTCTTCTAGGGGGGTGGCTAAGGCAGGAAGTACTTCCCACCCAGCTCCACTGCACGAGAGCACTGAGGTCTCTCTCCAACTCTCAAGAGACTCAGGATGCCAACAGTTAGGGGAAAACCATGTGGCTGAACACTTCAGGTCTCTGACCTTCTGAAACAGCAGGCTGAGGAACTAGCATAGCATGAGCAGCATAGATTGTGGAAGGGAAGAACAAGCCAGGATATCCAGCATGGCTTTGGGGACCCAGGAGAGCTCCTTACTGGACACCCCATTCAGGATTCTGGGGAAAGAAGTCGAACTTTAGGGTGGACACCAGTGGGACCACCAAAGAAAAGCAATGGGTCAAGAACACAGCACACACCCCCTCCTGCAGTGAAACTTCCTTTATTGACCAGGAGGAATACAGGGGTGACACATGAGGCCTTCCATCAGTGCTGGAAGTGAGCTGGACACTGGCACCTGAGGACATGGAACCCCACCCTGGGCTTGGCCCCTTCCACGCTGGACTCCTCTGGTCTGTCAGCAGGTGGTTATAACAAAGTGCTCTGGGCCACCTGCTACCTTGCGCACCGTCCACTCTTCCCTCTGACACTGACCTCATCCACACTGACTTACCTGCAGGGTCTGAGAACTCGGGGAGCTCCAGTACCTGCGGTGGTAGAACAGGGGGCTCAGGTAGCTTCCCAGACTTAAGCATATCTAGTTCTGCCTGCAGTTCCCGGACCTTCTTCTTCAGGCGGATACAGTTGGGGCAAAAGGAGGTGGTTGGTAGCTCATGAGGGTCTGAGGCGAGAGAGGCCTCCGCAGGACTGTCGGCTTTGAAAGACGAAGGCTCTTCTTCTTCATCCTCCAACGGGCCTGGCTCCTTGGCTACCCCTTGGGGGATCTTCCAATCTCCCTCCCCCTGGGTCCGGCTGACATTCTGCCCACCATGAACCATAGTCGCTGTGCATGGGTTGTAGGCATCATCCTGGTACTTGGGGACTTTCCTGATGACCAAAGAGGTACTCAGTGCCAGCTGGTGGGTTTCTACTTTTGAAGACTCCAGGGATGCCTCCAACACATCCTTGAAAATGAGGTCTATTTTCTTCTTCTTGGCCTGAGGGTGCACATCCCCCTCGTCAAAACCACGCTTGAAGAGCCTTTTGCCCTGTCTCAAGACAGGGATGTGAATGGGACCTCTCAGGTCTTCCGGGCTATCCAGAGCCTGTTCACACTTCTCCCTCTGCAACCTCTTCTCTCCTAGGAAGGAAAACCAGGGTGTAAGGAAGAGGGGAAAAGCCCCGAATGGAGAAAGCAACCAAAAACAGAACAGGCCTTCTGTGAGCGAGTTGCCCGGTGCATCCCTTCATCTCTGGCCTTCTGGGGGTAGGTGTTACAAAAATGGAGAAGTAGATCAGACAGTGAATCATGGTAGTTAGGGCCATGGGACCCTGAAAGTGGAAAGAACTTTGTTTTTAAAAAAAGCCTCATGGAGGTGAACTCTTATCCTTGTAAGCTGAGAGAGATGTATGAGGGAAGGCAACTGGAAATGCTTTCAAAGGGCCTCACCATCCTGAATCCCACTCAGCCATTACATACCTTAGAGCCAAGTATTGATTCCTTCCTCCCACCCCCATACATCTCAGAGGCTTTCCTGACAGCTGAGCAATTAGAAGACAGATGCTTTGACTTGGTAAAAGGTACACATGAAATGCCATGAGCCCCGCTCCTTCCTCCTCTCTGGCTGCACCAGAGGCAAGCTACTCAGGGAAAAGTCCATCCTATAGCAACTGTCTTTTGTTGTTGCTGTTGTTCTCCTAGCAGTCAGAAGCACAGGAATACATGAGAAAAGTTGATCTGAACTTCTGTGGTTCTTAGAAATGACTAAGGCTGGAAGGAGAGGGATGACAGGAATGAATACCTACAGGATCCAAGATGGCGGCTTCTGAAAAGATAAGGACCAGGTAAGCCGCAAGACCCAAAGCCACCTCCAAACACAACTAGGTTTCCTTACCTGACAAAAGACATTTCTTTTTTTCTATTTCATTCTATCTTGTAAATGATTTCAATGCACTTTTCATTATAAGGCCTTTTCTCCAAGATACCAGCCTCCAGTTATGAACAACCCTTCTATGTAAGACCTTAAGTGACCAGATCTCACCATCATGGTACTACCTGGCACTCTTTGCAAAGCAAGACTGTCTCACCATCTAAGATTCCATAAAAAGACCCAGAGTCTGCTAAAAGTGCAGGTTATAAAGACACATGCAGCACAGCTTCTGGGCTCCAAGAGTGAATCCAAGGGCTTCCTTCAGCACCATGACCTCCCATAAGCTCTAGTCCTCTCCTAATTGCCTTTTGGGTTCCTTTCTGCTGCTTACTACTCAGCCTGGCCAAGGACAGATGCCTTCCTTCTGTGTCTTCACATGACTCCGTGCACCTCCTCTGAGGCCTCTCTGACACACCTCCCATGAGCCTCCATTCCTGAAAGCTCACTCCCTCCTCTGAGCAGCTCCCTGGGTTACATGGCTCTCTGAGGACGATGTAGCTGTGTTGCTCTGGAGAAGACACTGAGGGACCAAAGGACCTCACAAATCCAGAAGAATTCAAGCAGGGATGAAACCTGTGTCCTCAGAGAATGACTTTCTCTTGGTTTTCTTTTCTTTGGGTTCAAGTGTCTTTTGGAAACTTCTTGGCTGTCTTCATTTACTTCTTCTTTTATCCATTCAACAAAGATGTTATTGAGCACCTACTATGTTTCGGGCACTTTGCATGAGGCATCTCCACAGGTCAAACGGAAGCCACTGCATCCTTATCATGGAAGCATGCCTTCCCAAGTGAAATCAGCATGGGCCCAACCCCCAGACCCAAAGAAGACAAGACATGAGGCTGTCTACCGAGCATCCTCTCACTGCCCAACCAATCACCAGGTACCTTTTACCAAGCCAGGCAGCCACTGAGCACTCAATGTGCATAGCAGACTCTTTTCTGCTTTGTCTTTAAAGAGAATTTAATGTTAATGAGTCACTCCTATCCCAAATGAAGTCATTTTTCCCCTACTAAGTAGATTCTGGTCAGGTACATGATATGTTGCGGTGAAGCCTTTACTTGGAAGACCAGGTGGATTCTGTGTATGTGATGTATGGCTTTAGTGAAAATGAAGTCCTTGAAAGAAGGACTTGGGGTCTCTAGTTTACCCTGGCCAGGCTGTGGATGGAATGAAGAGGTAAACAGCTAGAGGTTGGGGAATATTTCAAACCACTTTCAAGTAATTCATTTCAGTGGAGCCTGAGTGGACACCCATCAGTCTTCTCACACCTGGATCACCTTCCCACCCACTTCTTTATTTGATTTTTCTTTAAGACTTCCAGGAATGAGACGATGAAGAAGCAGAGAAGGGACTAGTTTTATCTGGGAGGCCATTGGAGGTTAGACAAGTCAGACAAGAGCAAGTTAGAAACCTAGCTCAGCTCTCCCAAAACACATGACCCTGGGTGAGCCACAATGTGATGCTGTTCATGCATCTGTAAGATGGGCTGATAATCCACAAAGGATCATTAGTTTTAGAAGTTTATGATGGAGGGCTTCCCTGGTCAAAGTAGGAATTGCTCATGGAATTCTCCTGACCATTCTCATGATGATTCTATAGGAATGTGTGGACAATCCAAGGAGCACATAACATACAAAGCTTAGCAAATGTTTTGTTATTGCTAGCATTATTGAAGCATGGACTGTTTAAAACATCCTTTCATCCATTTGAGTTGTGGAAATAGGATTAGTGCCGATTCAATTTAATTGCTTGGCTGTGAGGATTGGGATTTGTCTCTCTTGACAGTGCTTTGAAATGTGTGCGATGAGGATTTCTGGGAACAACTGCCAGGAAAGAGGAGGCTAGGAGACTAGTGCATTGCTCAGGTCTGGACCAATCATCTGCCTCTTACATTCCTGGGGACTCAGCTGGGCCTTCCCTCTATGGGCGTGGCCTCTCATCAGTGGGCATGTCCTTTATGGTAGGTGTGGCCTTCCTGATGGGCGTGTGGCCTTCCCTGAGCGCACACTCACCTCTGGCCAGGTTGCGGTGGATGGTTTCCTGGGACATGCTATGTAGACGCTTCATGTAGTCCTCACTGTACCACACCCGCAGTCGCTCCCCAGGTCTGATGTCCCTGCATGCCCGGAAGTAAATGCGCTCACTGTGCTGGAAAGCCAGGAGGTTCTGCTCCCTCTCCTCTCGGGAAATGACCACGTACCTGGGAGAGCAAGAGGACAGGTAAGAGGCTGGGCTACATCTGATTGAGTGCCTGCTAGTACAAGACACAGGTGTGGAGGGATACCAGTCACAAGTAGGCGGGCAGGTGAACAGAGGAGGCAGCTTTTTGGAGGAAAGAATGTAGCTATCACTTATCCTGTGTGACCTCCAGAATCTGTTTTCTGATATCAGAAATGACACCTGCCCTGCATAACTAAGTGTGGCTGGGACACAGATTACCTTGTTCTACTCCTTGCTAACTTTTTTTTGACAGTTAATGTCTGTTACTTATTGCTGGAGAAATGTGTAGCATTACAATGGTGTATATCACACAGCTTACAGGAGTCATTGTGGCCCTCCCAGAAACTGCTTATGGTGGTTCTAGCTAGTCCTAGATGTAGTTTCTCTTGGGAAGCCACACTTCTTTCTAGATCTCTACCCACATCTTATCCATTCACCACTTTTTTAAAAAACCCACTTACTTATTAAGTACATTATGATCAGTCATTACATGTATATAATATATAATAATCAAATCACAGTGACAAACGTTGACATTACTTCCATCAGTAATCATTTCTTGCTAACTTTTAGCCCAGGGACCTCCTCAGGCCTCTGACAGTGGTAACAATGAGTCCTTGGACAGTTGTTTTCCCATATTTCACAATGTTAATAGAAATAACCTATTCTAGAAGGGTGCCCAAGAGATCACTTAAGAAATGTTAAAAGATTAAAGTCTTTGCAGAGTGTCCAATGGGGATGGGAGAGGGGGTAAAGAATTGACAAGGAGAGCTTGGCAACCACTCTTTAACCTAATTAAATGAGTTAACGTGAGGAGAGTTTGGCCCAGAGAACCTAAGCAACTTGTCCAGGGCCACATAGCTCATAAATGGCAGATCTGCTTTGTGGCATGAACTTTTACCCAATATATCATGGTTTGTTATGTGGGGGCATGTAAATGTCCAGGTAACTCATAATGTTCTATCTAATTCCTAACCTATGCCCCCTCTCCCCAGTTTCCTTAAAATGACATTTGGACGTCTAGACTATCACCTTATGCACCTGCAAAAGGTGGAGTAATCTAAGGAAGCGGAGGTACACAGATCAAATTTAGGATCTGTGCTACTATGAACATTTAAGTAACTGCTATCTAAAAATAAACACATCTTTTGATTTAGGAGTCAAAGTTGGCTTGATCAGCATAAGAGAAGTAGATCTTAAGCAGTCCAGGGCAAATACTAATTCACAGCAAACAAACAAACAAGCAACCTCAAACAGATAATGAATTAATGCAAAGTATTCAACACCAGCAATAGCAATAATCAGTAATTCGTAAGCACAGAGTAGCATATGGTCTCATTGGCACAGGCTTTTTAATGATAGTATCTGCACTAGTCAATGTGATGGAAAGGGTGATTTTTCCATTCTGACACTGCAGAACGACCTGCCACAAGGGACTCGGGTGAAGCAAAGAATGCACACCATGCACACTTCTGCATCTACCTGCTGCACTTGCTAACTGTGCATTTGCTAACTGTGCTAAGTCTGACCATCTATTGGTGCCTAATGCCAGAGCAATGACATGGAATGTTACTTATTCATAGAAAAAGTGTTTTCAAAAGACTCTGTTGTGACACGGCAAAACAGAGGTGATGCATTGCCAAAGGTATTTATACTATGGTTGTAATAATGTTTTAAAAACAAGCCTTGGCAAACTGCTTAAAGGAAATACATCAATGTTTTTAACAATGATTATCCATTAGATGTGAATCTTCTTTGTAGTTTTCTGTACCTTGCAGGTGTTCTCAATAAGCAATTGGTACTATTTGTCCCTCCCACACACAGAAAGAAAAGGAAAATACGCAAACACCGATTACAGTATAAGGTAGCAGAAGTGACAGCAGAGCTGAGAATCTACATTGGAGACATCTCAGGGACACTTCCAAACCTCCTATCCATCCTGCCCTTATCTCCAATTTCCTAGATAGGCTTGGAGCAGGGGGCCACGGAGTCCATTCTGGCAACAGGATATAGCACAGACCCCAGAGGAACTAAGAAAAGGGCAGATGGGAACACAAACTTGCACTCTGGTTTCTTTGTCCCAGGGAAAAGAGTGAGTCACTAAACACCCATTAAGCTCTATAGGCTATTGTACTGTCACTCAACTTTAAGAGAGGAAGATAGATGAGGAACATATTATTTATTCCAAAGAGCAATGTCTATTTAGAGTGCATCCAAAGATTAGAATGATTCAAACCAACTCCTCTTTCCAGCTGTAGATTCTTTTCTACCCTACAAGAACTAATACACCATGCCCAAGTCTTTGTATCGATCACAAAGTATTTTCAAAGACCAATCAAAATCTGATCAGCATTCTTATGGGATTTGGTTATTTGGAACCTCAATGAATGACATAAGCTCTACATGGTAACTCTTAATGGACCACAACCCATTCTTCTTGACATAACAATGTTTATGCGATTTAATTACTCCAGTAAAGCTCAATGGAGCCAGCAAAGCCAACATCTGTCATCTCTTAGTTAGGTTCCCTCTTCTAAGTATCTTATGGTGACACATGGTAGTTAGACCCATTTCTCTATGAGATCCTATTAGCAATGTCTTTACAAAGAATCATGTCTGTCCCAACCCATGCTGTGATACAAAAGCCATCACTGAGAAGCACCAGGTATGAAGGGAATGGAAACTCTTCCTGTTCATTGGGCTGAGCAGCTTCTCTGGGGTAGGGGTGAAGGTCAGAGGAGATATAAAATCACTCCTTTGTTGGAGAAACAGCACCAAACACAGGATAGATCATGCTTAGCCAAACCACCTTGCAAAGTGAGTTCTCATTGGTCAGAACTTTAAACCCCACCCCCTCCCCAACTCTGGCACCTTTGAAGTAATGGAGGGTAAGTGATAGTGTTGATGAGGGCAGGGCTTCTGTGCTGAACCTCTCACGAAGATAATGCATTGTTTAATTGCTGATTCTGGGTATGAGAGCGAGAAGCGCAGAGGAAATTGTCAGACCTCGTCCACCGAGACTTATCAATTACACCAGCTTTTCTACCTGAGTCAGGAAATGACTATGGGTTCTAGCTGGAGAAAGTAATTCATAGGGCACCTACTGTGTTAGAGGAGACCAACCAAGGTCAGGTTCAGCCTCTACTGCAATCCAGGGGAAAGGATGCTGTTTTAGCTATGAAAGAAGAAATGGGACAGACAAACCAAGAAGAGGCTGGGCTCTGTGATCTCATGTGATTATGTCTCCAGACTGGGGGAAACTTTGGGCCATATAAGCACCTACTAGGCATTCACTTAGCCTGTGTAGAACACCACCCAGCCAGCCTGGGCACAGACAGCTGTTTCTTCTTCCTGCTTACCTTGCCAGCTTCCAATCCCCACTGATGCCAAGATTCAGAAACACAAGACTTTTTCATTCCAACGAGCCACTGTCCCTTTTGTTCTGACCTCCCTTGGCCTCTTGGTCTCCAGGATGAGAGGGAGAAACCAGCTAGTCATATTGACCTTGAGGACTAGAAAAGACCCAAGACTGGTGTCACCACAGCTTTGTGCCTCCTTGGAAAGTCTAGACAGGTCTTGAGTTACAAGGACACACTTTTTTTTTGGCTAAGAACTGCAGAGGATGGATAGCCTGATTCCAAAGCCAAAGATTAGAGATCACACACAAAGAGGAGTCCTGGTTAGGACTTGGGGATTCCTATGTGGAAGAAACCCCTGTGGCTAGCCACAGGCCCTGCACAAGTAAGGAGCCCATCCTTTGGAGGGGGGTGAGGACACCCTCCCAATGAGAGCCAGAAGAAGATTCTCTGTCACTTTGAGGGGCCTCAGATCTGAGCAGGCAGGGCCTTGCCTGCAACAGATAGGTCACCAAGGTCGGCGGGGCTGTGTGCAAAGCAAGGTTCATGTCTTGGGATGGTCTCTTAAGTGTACAGGCAACTAAATAGTGCCTGGCTTTTGAGAGTCTCCTGTCAGAAAAGATGATTTCCCCCCCTCCCCACCTCTTGGAACCCCAGTTTCCTTTTAGGGAACACAGAGTAAAATTCACTTAACACAATGCCACTTCTGATATGCAGAGAAATGAAATCGAGCCTGTGGACACTTTGCCTCCCTGAGCTCATGTAGTCCTGTCCTTCCCTCTGAGAGTCTAGCATGGGGCTGGACATGGGCACCTGTGAGCTTATGGAATGAGGGAAATGCCAGGGCACAAAGCCCTTCTCACCCACATGCTTCTCCTCACCTAAGCCCTGCACTGGGCATCTCAGATTTCCATTAGGAAGCGAAGAAAGAGAATACACACCAAAGAAAGATCCTGGAGCCTGGCTGTGTTCAAAGTGTGAGATCCATTTCTTTTTATTGCCATCTTAACAAAAATAACTTGGGAAGGCAATCTATGATTCCAGCAGAGGACAGCAGGGTAATTCCAGGCAATTATCAAGCCACTGGGCTTTGGACAAAACAGTGTTCCGTTTGTGGGGAAGGGGAGGGACAGGAAATCCCCCAAAGAAGAACTTCCATGTATAATCTGGGAGATGGAGCTCAGCGCACAGGGACATGATGGATGCCTTCCACTTTCCCTGTGTGGGACAATGCAAAGTCTGGGTTTATAAGCAGCTCCTAGAGCGGCCTCAGCAGGCTTTGGGGACAGGAGGAAGGTGGAAGGATCTCCCAGGACAAGCCCCATACCAGGGAGTGAAGAATACAGGAGAGGAGATGCAGCCAGGTGGGAGCTAAGCTTGCGCCTGCCACCTGCCACCTCCCTCCATGCCTCAGAACAATACAGTCTCTCATCCTGAGGTCCACAATGCAACACGCAGCTAGGGGTATGTGTTGCTGGTGCAAAGCAAGCAGAGGCAAGGCATGCTGGGACATGGGCCTGGAGACAGCCCTGCTGGGCTCTGGATTCTTTCAGAAGCCAGAGGAGGAGCTACCTGCTAGCTCCCTGAGACCTGCCCCTGCCCCTCCTCAGTCACAGGCTGCATACCTTAAGGCTAGTGTGGGATGCTCCCCTTCCCAATTTCCATGGGCGGAGGGGAGTTGAGGCAAGGACAGAGGCATTATGGGGAGTGGAAGAGGCCAGGTGAGAAGCAAGACCCCCCCCAGATGCTGCCACTAATTGAGATCTGGCTTCTGGCAAGGAAATGAGTCCCAACTACCTGCCTGGTTCATTTTTTTTTTGTCACCAGTGAAATGCAGATGATAATAATGATAAAGAAAAAGAAAACGCCAGACTTGTCTCCCTCCTTCCCCCCTCCCCCTCCCCATCTCCCCTCCCCATCCTGAGAACCTCCTCCTGAGACCACCTAACATCCTCAGGCACCTGACAAATGCTTACAGTGCACTAAGAATACAAGACCATCCCCTCCCTCTCCCCGATGTCAGCCCATCCTTCTCCCCCTCCGTAAAAAGCAAGCACAGCAGCTGAGCACGCGGGCACTGCACAGGGGCAAGCAAGGGCCAAGGCTGGGCACCACCCAAGTGGGGGGCTAAGCTCCCTGGACTAAGGGCTGCACTTGCCCCGCCCACCCTTAGGCCACGCCCCTAGGAAAGCGCAGACTTACTGAGGCCCTGAGATCCAAGGCGGGAATGCCCTCCGATGCTCCCCGCTCTTACCCCCCTGTCCAGCAAGGCCTGTACCACGGGATACAGACCAAGAGGAGAAGGACCCTCCAGGCCAAGCAAGCATCAAGCAGGTAGCTTCTCTTGCATCTTGAGCCTCTGCCAGAGACGCGGGAATGGGGCTAGACACGTGCTGTTACACCACCAGCAGCCAGCCTGCACCATGAGGGGATGGCAGTGCCCCAGTGTCCCCCAGCGCCATCGGTCCTGTTCCCAGACCCAAGAGACAGAACTGGTCCATCTCTCCTCCTCCTCATGCAGACTGCAGGTTAGAAAATGTGTTTTCTCTTCCGAGATCTGGTAGTCCGTGCTGGGGCTGGCATCGGGGTGACCTGTGTAGGGTCCGGTAGGGGCACCTGAGCCTGGGGAATGAGTCCCATGGGAGCTGCCCCTTCTGGCCCCCGCTGAGATGCCTGAACCCCATCCCGGATCTCTGTCAGCGTTTGGCACATCTGACCCACACGGCTGGTCAGCTCGGCCATGGCCTGGCCGATGACGTGCATACTGTTGGCCATGTCTCGGTGCACAGTCACCAGCTCCTGGCAGAACCGTTGGAACATCTCAGTCTGTTGTGTGTGAACATGGAGGAGCTGCCAGTCCAGGGTCCCAGGGGGCGAGCTGGGATGTGGCCGCGGGGTCCTGCAGGCCTGGGTCTGGGGTGAGGGATGCGGTAAGCCCTCTGTCTTGGAGCCCACAGTTTCCGACTGGTCTGAGGAGGAAGACGAACGGAGCAGGGCAGGTCTGGCCGGGTGAGCATCTTCCTCTGGAGGCCGTGGCAGGGGCATGCGAAGAGGCTTCCGAGAAGACCCCGGAACCTCCTCATCTTCATCATCTTGGAGGACAGAAGTAGAGAAGATAAATGATTACAAAAGGGAGGAAGAGTGGACCAGGAGTGGACCCACCCCTAAGAACACCATAATGTCCCCCTTCCCTGCCACCCTTCGGCTCACACTGGCACCATGCATGGAGAAGTGCCTGTTCTCCAAGTCCCCGGGGTGCCTGGATAGGGCACCTGGGAGAAGAGATCCCCTTGCTCTTGCAGGGACAGTTACACTGCAGGGGAGAAGCCCAGGCCAGGGGAGCTGAAGACCCTAAGTCCTGGCAGCACCATGGAACCCAGTGGTGCAGCCCCTGCGCTGTGACTTCATTTCTGCAGTTCATGTTCTACAAAGTGACAGTGTGGTGGCTTCGCCTACCCACCCATCCACTTGGCTGTCGGGCCTGGTTAAGAAGAGTAAATAAGCCAAGTACTGACGGCTCATGTCCTGTAATCCTAGCTACTCAGTAGGCTGAGATCTGAGGATCACAGTTCAAAGCCAATCCAGGCAGGCCTCTGTCTTTTTGCTGTTTACTTGGAGATAATATGAATCCCAAGCAGAGTGGAGCTGTGTGACTCAAGTGGTAAAGCACCAGCCTTGAATGAAAAAGCTAAGGGATAGTGCCCAGGCCAAGTTCAAACCCCACCCCCAACCCCCACACAGAGTAAATAAGATGCGGACACAGGTGCTTTGCAGAGCTGGGACCTGACACCTGCCAGAAGCTTGGGGAAGCTCTGTGTGTGTGAACTCCCAAATCAGCGAGGCCCTTTCTGAGTTGCTAGGGCCACCATGTGGCCTTGCTGGAACCTGCAACTTGAAATGACCACAAGGCCATTGTAACAGAAGAGAGAGAAGACATAGTACTGGATATTCTTGTATTCCCCCTTTGCCTTTCTTGGCCCCAAAAGTCGACTACCAGGTCAGGCTCCTTAGGACTCTACCCATGAGTTCTTGTCACGCAGGACTCATGGGGTAGGCTGCTACCTGTCACTGGACACAGGGACGTAGCCCCTTTCACAGATCTGAGCTTTCCAGTGATGGAGGTCATGGGCTGATTCCCATGGCATTGATTTAAAACAAAAAGTGATAGGCTAGTCCCAGTGTCAGGTAAAGGCAAGCCCTCCTTAATTCAGAGCCAGCCCCTAGGAGATGGCAGGGAAGGCAGCACATTTGCCCTGTAGGTCACCTTCTATTCCCCAAGGGTCCTGGGATTTCTCAGGCCAGGCACAGTACCAGCCAGTGTCTCGAGTCTGCTCAGCCTGGTGGCATCCATAGTCCCCTAGGATGGGAGGAGCAGGACCCACTGGGCCAATGTTGTTACCAAGACCCCCTGACCAGGCTGGAAACAGCTGGTGGCGGGGCGGAAGGTTGGGAGGGGCTTCTGCCAGGCTGGGTTACCTCTTACAATCTCATCCTTTGGAGAGATGGAGGGGTAAGCAGAACATGGATTCAGGGCATGGACTTTACGGGGTGCTGAGCCTCAGCTTTTTTTTCCTAACTGAGGGCGACTTAGGAAACCTGATTCCCAGGGAGCTGGGCCCACACGGGCTCCAGTCCCCGTTCCGAACAGAGCAGGGCATGCTCTGTTTCTGCCGTCTAGTGTCCTCGTCGTGTGGATAACAAAAAAAGTCAGACCATCAGAGGCTCCTTGTTCCTTTCCAGTGCTGAGAAGCTGACTCTGAGTGGCCACCTGTCAGCAGCCCCAGCCAAACAGGAAACAAGCAGATCCCTATGGCAAGGGGCCCCAGGAAGGGAGGCAGAATCCTGGGAACCACCTTCCCCACTGGTCTGCAGGACCCTGCAGGCTTTTCTGGAGCTCCTCCTCCCACCTTGCCCCTGGCCTCCAACGGGGGCAGTAAGAGAGGCAGGGGTGGATATATGAAGTAGCAGAAATAAAGGGGGTACAGCTCCACACGGGGCAGACCTGATTTGCCCCTTCTTCTTGGTGAGCCCCAAGATCTCTGCCTTGAAGTCCAATGGAGACACAGGAAATGGGGGAGGGGTGGGGGAAGAGGGACAACTGCAGAGGGAGAGGCAAAATAGACGGAGCAGGATGGGAGGGGGGAAGGAAGACTGAGAGAGGGGACTTACAACGCGGGGGGGGGGGGAGGCAGAAAGAGGCACGACTGGAAAGAAGAGGGAGAAGACAGCGCAGCACAGAAGAGTGCAGAACGCAATGCAGAAATAAAGTGATCAGGTCCAGACACGGAGACAGCAAAAGGATCTTTTCTATGGCAGCCAGGGCCGAGGCTGTGCCCCTCCCCCTGCTGGCTAGGCTGGGGCTTCCCTGCTTCTGCAGTTCCTGGAACGTGCCAAGCTCCTTCCTGATGTGGGCCTTGTACATGCTGTTCTCAGCCTGTGCACCCTCCCCTCCCCTCCGCTGCGCCTGCCTCTGTTCACATAAGGCCTGTTAACCCTTCCTGGGCTTCTCTGTCCCAGCATGTTAATACCCGAAGCCCAAAAACTTCAGAAGAGCTTTCTACCCAGCCCTGTCCATTCAGCTCCCCAGCACAGTAAATATTCTAGAATGAATGTATCAGAAGGATTGGAGGCAGGACCAGAGATGGGCGGGAAGAGTCAGGAGTGAGGGTGTATGTGAGGAAGGCCCGGAGAGGAGGCTGTAGGCTGATGAGCGATACTCACAGCTGGTGGAGGGGCTGTCGGTGCCGTCCAGTTCTGCCCTGGGGAAGCTGTGCCCAGACTGGGCGGTGAGCAGTGCAGACTCGATGGCCTTCTCGTGGGCAGTGAGCACAATGGTAGGAGCCCGGCTCCCAGCTCCAGGGCTGGACAGTGACTGCTGCATGAGTGCCAACTTGTCCTTCGTCCTCCGCTTCATGTCATCCCACCGATGCTTAATGTCCTTGATGGAGCGGGGGACCTGGCTGATGGAGGTGATTTTCCGAGCTATGCCTTCCCAAATCTTGTCCCTGTCAGCATGGGACAGCCGCATGGTCTCCCTCCCAAAGAGCAGTGCCTCGTGGTGGGTCACCTCTGTGACCAGAATGTCCAGCTCTTCCTTGGAGAACTTGGGCTTCCTCTTACGCTCAGCCAGGGGCGCCATGTTCCTTGGGTTGAATATCCCACAAAGTACAATTGGGTAAATGACCGTCAACGCAGGTGGTCCTCCTCCTTCCCAGGAGGCACCTGGGGCAACCTGGCCCCCACCACACCCTCCTCCTACTAGCGAGAGAGGGCCCACCCTGGACTCCTTGCTCTTCCATGGGGAGGGTGGGTGGAGAGGTGAAGGGAGTGCTGGCCTCAGTCCATTCATTGCCTACAGGCTAGGACCTGCCTTACCTCTCACCAATGGTGAGCACCAGGGCAGTTCAAGTTCAGTGAACTGGTCCTGCCCTACTGTCCCCAATCAGAATGGGAACAAGTACACCAACCTCTCCCAGCTGGTTCTAAGGAAGGAAAGTCAAATGTATAGAATGCCCTAGAAAGGAGATAACACAGCACTTACACAGAGACACAAGCTGGATGGATGGCTTGAAGGAATACTACTTGGACAGGAAGACTCCCCGCAGTGGGCTGCAGTGGCCTGTGGCATCAGCTGGTGGCGCCCATCATGGGGATGTGATGGCAGAATGCTTATTCGTCACTTGTGAGGCTCACTTCCTTTTCCCCACATGCCTCAAGTCCCCAGCTCTAGGTGTGTATGTTGGCAGGCAGGCAGGCTTCCCTCCCTCAAGGACCCCACTGGCACTGTTTTCCATGTGGCTACTGTGGCTTACTGGGAGAATAGCAGGGAGCATGAGGGCATCCTTTGGGCCACCTTGATGGATGCCAGATGTGGCCCTGGCTTCCATCTCCACAGACAGAGCAGACAAGAGGCCCCGGACAAGGGGCACAATGATGCTCTTCCATCTAATGGAGCATCCACTCTGGCTTCAGGATCCAATTTCCCCACACTGTGGTTCTATCTGGCTTTTACATTACACTGACAAGGTTCAAAAGGTCCCCCTTCAACAGAATACCAGGGTCTGGAGGAAAATGTGGGAGCAGGATTCACTCCTCTGATGGCTTCTAAAACTACAAGTCAGAGGCCAGTGACATTAAGATCCTCCAGCCTCACCTCCTTCCCCACACCACTATGGAAATGTTGAGGGCCCAGAAGTCTGGGAGAGGAAAGGCAGAGACTTTGACACACAGACACGGGGGCCTAGAACTCTGACACAGCTGAGACTAGAGGTCAAGTGTCCTTGGGTAGCTGAGGGGCCTCTGTAAACCATTCTAGAGCTACTTCCTGAGGCTGCCAGGAGAACCAAACACCCATTTCCCAATCATGTCACTATGGGCATCTGGAGCTGGAAGTTTCCAGTAACAGGGGTAGGGAGAGGAGATACTATAAAGAATAGACTGCTTGCTCCTCAGCATCTTTAGCGTCTTTCCCATGTAAACAAGTAGCACCCATGCACAAAGCTGTATTCATCCACAGTATCTCGGCATTGTCAAATGCCCACAGGGAAACAAAACAACCTCTGGTGGATAAATGATCACGGTGCCCAGCACAGGGTGGCCAGAGGGTCAACTAATGCCATCCTCTTCCTGCTCCATGACTTACTTTGTAAAGAAATGATCTGTCCCATCATTCCCAGGCCCCTATATCCCACCTGTGCAATTAATTAACAGTGTCCAAATAGTAGAAGGAGCTGTCCAATTAGAAGCCATACATGCACCCAAGCCTCACCTGCTCACTTCTCCAGCTGAGGTCCCACAAGTTGGAGCCACCTGGGCGCCATTTGGACCAGGACAAAACCATGCACATGAGGTGGGGGGAGCCCAGCCCAGCCCATCATTTGACCACTCATAGGCCAAGGAGCCATGCTTCACCTGGACCCCTGTACAGTATAGCAGAAAGAATCCTGGCTTGGTCCTTGCTCTGCTGCTGTATGCATGAACTTGGACAAGATCTGGCCCTGCTCTGGTCATTGTGGTATGGAGACCACTACAGAGCCATGAGAATCCCTATGGAGAGCTTGCAAAACCCCAGTGCCCTGGGCCCATCCCCAGCCCAGAAGTTCTGGAGTGCTGACCATAGTGGTTCAGATGTAGAAACTCCCCAGGAGAGTCTTGGTCCCAAGCTCAGAGCAGATGTGGAACAGGTTAGCTTGTTGGGCCTTAGCTCCTGGCACCTTGGTAGTTTTAACAGTGCAGAAGCCTGGTGCCAGGATGTCTTAGACACTCTCTCCCAAACTTGCCTGGCTGGAATGGTGAGATGGAAGAGCCCAGTGGGGCTCTGTGCTGCCCATATCCAGCTGGACTAAGAACCTCATGCTCTCTTGCTTACAATGTTCTAGACTTTTGAAGGCCCATACCAAGATGTTCTTCTAGGCCCTGCAGCACACTCCCTGTGACCCCACCAATAACCATGTTAGAGAGAGTTATTTCTTCATCTTTTCTGGGGAGTGGGGGAGGATGGTACCGAGACTGACTCAGGACCTTGTGCTAACAAGGAAGGCCTTGAGCTCACTTCACCTCCCTTTTGGTATTTGAGGTAAAGTCATAATTTAATGCCTGGACCAGCCTGGGCTTCTATCTTCCTCTCTATGCTTCTTCTCATAGCTGGGATAACAGACAGGTAGCTACAGTGCTCTGCCATTGGTTGAGATGGATTCTTACTAATATTTATGCCCAGGCTGACCTGGAGCCCCACTTCCCTGATCTCCACCTCCTAAGTAGCTAGGACTACAGGTCTGAAACCACTATGCTCAGGCTGGTGGTATCCTGAGTCAGGGGTGAGGGGCTGGTGGGGAGAGAGAGATGGGATCTGTTCAGAAGCAGGCAGTCAGCACTTGGGCATGAACAGCATGGGTGGAGCTGATCTGGGCCCAGGGGCCAGGAACAAGTCAGGGAGCAGTGTCAACCTCTTTTTTTGGGCTTCTTTCAGGAAATGGCTAGCCAGGTGGTGTGGGAGGCAGTGGCATAGGGTTGAGCTGACCATACTATAAGGCAGAAGTTCTCTCGCTGCTGGAGTCCCCAAATCTGTACCTTGTTAGAGGCGGTGAGGCCTACATGCTCTCAGCTAACCAGGCCCATCTGATAGATCACAGTGGTACTGCTTCCATGGAGATCTCCCTGTGATGCCCATCTTCCACATGCTTCTCCTCATTGGCTGGGAAATGCAGCCCTGAACCACAGCACCCTCCCTCATAGGAAGCCCCTGCAGCCCCACCCTTGTCTACTGCTTCCCCCAGCATCCACAGCTCATGGACCTCACCTCACCAAAAAGCCTCTGATCCACAGTGCTCAGCCAGCGGCCAGTCCCTGACACCTCCCTTCCTGCCCAGCCCAGATCCAACTTCCCAGTCACCACTTGCCCAGTCTGATCTCCTTTCTTCCCCACAGCTCACTGCCCTGATCCTGGGCCCTGGCTCACTGCCCTGATCCTGGATCCCAACTGGGCAAGGCCACCTGGAGTGACCTGGGTGGGTGGCCTGGCACAAACTTCCTTGCCACACACAGGACCAGGATAACACCACTCTTAAACTCAAGCGTAACAGTGAGTCCTTTGGAGAGAGGAAGCCAGGAGTCCTGCCTTCCATGGGAAGGTCTCAGCACCACTGCTAGGAGCTGGCCTGCAGTGGCTCCCCACCATTGTAGAGATTGTCTGCCCAGAGGAATGGGGGCACAGGCCTAGGCAGGGAAGCTCCTTTGCCCCCTGGAGTACTGGGGAAGACAGTGGCTGGTGAGCAGCCTCTGGGTTCCTGTAGCCACTGGCCTGGCCATTTCTAGAATTCTCAATGGAAGCCTCAGATCACAGGAAGGTTCCTCCTAGCTGGACTCTGAAAACAGCAGCCCTGGAGACCCTATAGGCCCAATCCAGGGGAATTGGTCCTCTGGCCTGTTCCAGGGGCCCATGAGGGTCCGGGAACTGGCAGCAGGCAGGACTTACCTCATCCAGTTGGCCTTGGTGTCGTCCGAGCCATCTATGGACTTGTACCGATTGTTCTTGTCCACAATCTAGAAGAGAGAGAGACGGTCTAGGATGGGCTGTTCCAGAAAATCTCGCCTCCCTGGGTTCCTCCAAGGCCCAGGGCCCAGTCCACCATGACCTCACCTCCTTTCCCTCTTCCTATGGCCACAAGGGTCAGGAATCCCTGCTACCTAGCCTCCACCCACTCCCATTATCCTAGAGCCCTGGCAGCATGGCTCAAATGTCAAAGCACTGGCCTAGCCAGTATAAGACCCCAGGTCCCATCCCTAGATCAGCAAAATAAAACAAAACCCTTCAAGGTGTTTTGAATTCCTGGGAAATAAGAAGAGGGAGATGGGAACACCTTTCCCCTCAGATTTGATGGAATACCCAGCAATATGAACAATGAGTGCCACTTTCCACCCACTACAAGGCTGTACCTGGAGCTAGGCACTATTTAGGAGACTGAGATCTGAGGATCACTGTCTGAAGCCAGCCCAGGCAAATCCATGAGACTCTTTATCTCTACCTAGCAAAAAGCTAGAAGTAGAAGTGTGGCTCAAGTAGTAGAGCACCAACCAGCCTTGAGCAGAAAAGCCAAGTAAGAATGCAAGGACCTGAGTTGAAGGCCCAGTGCTAACATAAGAAAAACATCAACAACAATAAAAATACTGAACATAGCCCCCCCCCTTCCAGTGTCTGTGGTAGACAGAAGCCACCAACTTCTAAATATTTAAGATCCTTGGGATTTGGGGTATGGCTACTTCTCTTCTATAAGAATGTCTTTATCTCTTCTTGAATTAAAAGCAGGGCTCAGTAAGACATGGAAGTCTGTCTAGGCTGGTTTTTATTTTCTTTGGACACTTTCAAAATCGAGAATAAGACTGATCTAGGTCCACAAGCAACCCACTGGGTCTAACTTGAGTCTTTTATGGATAATCTGTCTGATTTGAGGACTTTCCCCTTTTCTGTCATTTCATTCTGTGGCTTTGAAGCAGAGCACAGACTTACTTTATAGAATTCTCCTCATGATGGGACAAGCACTTGCACACGTATTTCTTGATTCTGGGAAATTTTAATGCTTTTGAATATTGTGTCTTAGTCATTTTCTCCAACTTTCTTCTGGCAAAATTTCTATTAAACACAAGCCCTATATCCATGTATGAGACTATCCTGTTTAATCCTTGATGTCATCTAACTACTCCCACATTTTTCTCTTTTTCTGGGCAGTTTCTGAGAATCTTTTCTCACTAATTCTCTCTTTGACAGTACCCAGTCCCACATGTTTGCCAACTATTAAATCTTTCCTTTCTTCCTTTGTTCCCTTTTTTAAAATAAGGCACTTTCTTTCAATGGATGTTTCTTGTCTCCAAAAATTTCTTTTTGGGGCAATCCTGGTGCTTGAACTCAGGGCCAGGGCACTGTCCCTGAGCCCATATGAAGGACCACACAGTTGGTTTCCTGAGGAGTAGATGATTCATTCAAGAGACTCATGGACTTTCAGGCTCAGACAGGCTTCAAACTGCAATCCACCATTCTATTCTTGTCTTGTCTTTCCTTTCCTTTCATTTTTTGGTCTTGGGGCTTGAACTCAGGGCATGGGCACTATCCCTGAGCTTTTCTGCTCAAAGCTAGTATTCAACCACTTCGAGCCACAGCACCACTTCTGGTTTTCTGGGTTAACTGGAAATAAGAGCCTCATAGACTTTCCTCCTGGGCTGGCTTTGAACCATGATCCTCAGCTCTCAGCTCTCTGAGTATCTAAGATTACAGGTATGAGCTACCAGCACCTGGCTTCGATCCACCATTCTTAACACCTTATCTATTCTCCCAAAGCAGCACAGCAATATTTTATCTATGTAACTCAAACCATGTCACTCAGCAGCTCAAAATCTTATCCATTGCGTTCATGATAAATTTATATTGAGGCCTCAGCCTTCCAGTCCTGTAGACTTATCCATGCCCTTAACCATTTACTAAAAAACTATATTCAAAAGCATTAAAATCACTCAGAATCAAAAGAGATAGGTTTGAAAGAGCTTGTCACATCATGAAGAGAATATTGTAAGATAAATCTCTGCTCTGCTTCAAAGCCACAGAGTGAAATGACAGAAAATCATGAGCAAAGCGAGAGTCCACTGACAGATTATCTATAAAAGACTAAAGTTAGACCCAGTGGGTTGCTTGTGATCCTAGACCAGTCTTATCCTTGATTTTCAAAGTTCCAAAGAAATAAAAACCAGCCTAGAATTCCATGACTGACTGAACCCTGTCACTTATTCAAGATAATGAAATAAAGATACTTTTTAATAAGGAGAAATGGCCATGCCTACCTACCCAACTGCCCTGTTCTCTGTCCTGTCACTTTGCTGCAGCCCTGTGGCTGCCTTCATTAGTTCTTTACCTAGGACCTCTCTTCTTTACACACACACACACACACACACACACACATACACACCCTTAATAAACACAAGCCTGGTGCTGGTGGCTCACACCTGTCATCCTAGCTACTCAGGAGGCTGAGATCTAAGGATAGCAGTTCAAAGCCAGCCCAGGCAGGAAAGTCCACAAGACTCTTATCACAAATTAATCACCTATAAGTAGAGCTATGACAGTGCCCAGACTCCAAGTTCAAGCCCTACAACCAGCACAAAAATTAATAATAATACACAAAAAATCCCAAGCACTTGGAAATGAATAAATAAATAAGTTGACAGCTTTGTATCCATCAGAAAAGCCAAGAAAACTCACATTTATCTCAGAAAATCCCAAGTGAAGACCATCTATGCCTCCAACTCCTCCCTCCCTCCTCCCTTCTTTCCCCCCTTTCCTGCTTTTTACCTCCCTCTTCTTCCTACTCTCCCTTCTATGTAAACCGCAATCATGATGGTGGTAAGACACCCCCCCACACATCCTATTTCACGACAGTATTAGGGCTTGATCCCAGGGCCTCACTGATGGCTGCTGCTCTACTACTAGAGCCACAGCTTTTTTTTCCCCAGTTAACTGGAGATAAGTCTTATGGACTTTCCTGCCTGGGCTGACATCAAATCAGGATCCTTAGATCTTGAAACTTCTCATTTTTGCCACACAAGGAATTTCTAAGAACAAATGTACAATACTGTTTGGCAATTGTACAGAAATGACTCCTAAGTAAATACATCCTTTCTTAACTTTTTTTTACCCACCAAGTTGTTTTGTTTTGTTTTGTTTTTGGGGTCCGGTCGTGGGGCCTGAACTCTGGGCCTGGGCGCTGTCCCTCAGCTCTTCAGCTCAAGGCTAGCGCTCTACCACTTGAGCCACAGCGCCACCTCCGGCTTTTTTCTTTTTGCTTATGTGGTGCTGAGGAATCGAACCCAGGGCCTCAGGCATGCAAGGCAAGCGCTCTACCACTGAGCCACCTTCCCAGCCCCCCACCAAGCTGTTGATGCCTGGTCCCTTTGTATTTCTTAGATCTATGACACAGACTACGTCACTTCCTCATCTGACCCTCAGGTGAGTTCTCTTCTGCCACACTCTGGCTTCTCTAGGCATTGGCTCCATGGCATCCTGCTACTTTCTTCAAAGTCTTAATTTTTTTTTGCCTTGTTTTTGTTGATGATGGTGTCTGTCTACTTGTTGTTTGGGGACCAGGCCACCTCTCTCTCACCAGACCTAAATGAACAGAGGCAAACATACATGTCTCTTTCATAGCAGTGGCCCACTCCCTAACACAGTGTACAACACATGATAGAATACTGGGTGGGTGGATGGATGGATGGATGAATGAAGAGCCTTTTAGGTAAAAAAGCAAGTTAAAGGGGGGAAAAAAGTATGTGCTATTACTGTTCACAGTAACAAGAAATAAGTGATAGCTGGAGCTGGCTTGTAATGACTCAAAAGTGTTGACAGTTAGCCAAGCTCTAGTGCTCATGCCTGTAATCCCAGCCACCAGGAGGTTGAGACTTGATCATGGTTAGAAAACAACCTTGGGCAGAAATTTTTGTGTAAGTCCATCTCTAATTAATCAGCAAAATGCCACACTGGAGGTGTGGCTCATCAGCCATGAACAAGAAAGCTAAGCGAAAGCACAAAGCCGTAAATTCAAGCCTCAGCACCACCACCCCCCAAAAAAAAACACAAAACACAAGAGAGTCAATTGCTAAATTTTCAAGAATTTTAGAAAGCAGTTGTTAAACACAGATATTATTTTTTTAATGATAGAAACTGGATATTAGTGGCTCACATCTGTAACCCTAGCAACTCAGGAGGCTGAGATCTAAGGACCAGAGTTCAAAACTACCCTGGACAAGAAAGTCCATGAGACTCTTAGCTCTAATTAAGCACCCAAAAGTCAGAAGCAGAGCTGTGCCCAAGTGGCAGAATGCTAACCTTGAGCACAAAAGCTCAGAGGCAGTGTCCAGGCCCTGAATTCAAATCCCAGGATCCCCCCTCTCCTGCCCCTCCCCAGACATACAAAAAGATAGACATTTATAATTCCAATGAATCACATATTCATTGAAGTGGTAGAGCACCTGCGTAGCAAACCTAGACCCTGAGTTCAAACCCCAGTAATAAAAGAATAGGTGGAAGCCGGGTACTGGTGGCTCACATCTGTAATCCTAGCTACTCTGGAGGTTGAGATCTAAGGATCACGGTTTGAAGCCAGCCTAAACAGGAAAGTCTGTGAGACTCTTATCTCCAATAAACCACGCAGAAGCCAGAAGTGGCTCTGTGGTTCAAGTGGTTAGAGTGCTTGCCTTGAGCAAAAGAAACTCAGGGACAGATCCTTGGCCCTGAGTTCAAGCCCTAGGATTGGCAAAAAAAAAGGAAGGTGGGGGCTAGTGGGGTTGGGGGCTAAGTCACTGGGGACATGCCATTGAAGGACTGGAGACCCGGGTCTCTTTTTCTTGCCTTATTTCCCAGTACCCATGAGAGAAGGAACTTTCCCTCCCTGTCTCCCCCACCCCTACCTCCCCACCCCTACCCCAAGGTCCCCTCTGACATGCAGCCTCACCACAAGCCCGAAAGCAACATGGCCACCACCTACCTACAGACTGCCATCTCCAAACCTGTAAGCCAAAGTAAGACTTCCCTCTTCTGAACGCGAATATCTCAAGTATTTTATTATAGTCACCAGGGCCGGGATGTACCTGAAGAGTACAGCAGCTGCCAGCTTTATGCAAAGCCCTGGCTTCCAGTCCTTACACTGCCAAAACCAGGTGTCTGCCACAGCCCTGGAAAGCTTGCCCAACACACACATCCCATCTAGAGCATCAGAATGTGCTGTGCCTGGGCCCTGGCAATACCACACACCAGAAACTACTGCAACTGAAGTAAGGAACTCAGGTCTGGCCAGAGCCATACTGGCCACATGGTGGATTGTAAGGTCTTGCATCTTGCCTTCATGCTGGGGGAAAGGAAACCCCCCCACTCCCCGCTCCCATCACCTGCTTCCCAGGTAATGGGCATGCCTGGACCCCTGAAGGCAGGGGCAGGCACTTGGCTGAGATGTTACTGAATTTGTCAGTCCAGGCCTGGGACTGGGAATTTCCTGAAGATCTGCCCCCTGCGCCGACCTATTTTAGGCCAGCCTAGCTGCCAGGGACAATGCCACGTATGTCTCTGTGATCGTGTCCTGTGACCTGTCTCCTGGCTCGTCTCCAGTCATCATGGCGTCCCAATTTAGCTCTCCATTGGAGCTGAATTGGCCTGTTGGTATTGTTTTTGTTATTTCTTTCTTCTTTAGCAAGTTTCCTAGCTGGGTTATGTGTATTTGCGTGCTGCAGGCCTTTGTAACAACTGGCGGCCTGCAGCCCATGAACAGTATATAATAAAGACTCTAATATTCTACACTTTAAAATGTGGCTTCTGGGATGATTCACCTTACAACACAACCGGCATTATTTCCTCCCAACCCCACATTCCATGATTGCAAGAAGAGCTGGAGCCAGCTGGGGAGGGCCGCTGACACATGAGACGGGCTAGCAGCCTGTCTCCTTCAGGTACACATGCCTATGTTGGCATGGCCGTGCCAAGTCTGGGGGACAGGTTTCAAACTCTCTGCTTTGGTTATCTCTAGAGGGAGGCTTTGTGTGCCTACTTATATGACCTGACTACCTTTAGTGCTGAAAATTCTCAGAAAAGACAAAACCCACAGCTCAGGTTTCCTATCCTTTCATGGTCTCCCAAGATGATATTCGTCCCAGTCTGCTGGGACCCTCCTGTCCTTCTCCAAGCATTTTCAAAGTGCATATCCACTCCCCTCTGGATAAAGGAATGGCAGCTCTAGTCTGTCAGCCAGTGGTAAGAGCACCTAGGGTATAGTCAAAGTCATGGGCCCAAGGGAAACGCCTAGAACCTCAGCTTTGCCATTAGCAGCCACTGCCCAGTGGTGTTGGATGGGTGGCTTTAGGGGCCAGCCTTGTGTCCTCATCTGTAGCATGGGGTAAAAAGCAGCCCACTGCCAGGAGCTGATGGGTCACGCCTGTAATCCTAGCTATCTCAGGCTGAGATCTGAGGGTCATGGTTCAAAGCCAGACCGATCAAGGAAGTCTGTGACTCTTACCTCCAATTAACCACCAGGAAATTAGAAGTGGAGCTGTGGCTCCACATGGTTGCCACTAGAGACCTCTGGCTTTGTCCTCAAGTTTTGTGAGGGTATTTCTCACCTTAGCCTGCCCACCAGTCAAGCTTTTCTCCCACCAAACCTTCATTCATTCATTCACTCACTCATAGAGTAAATCTCACTGGGAGAGAAGCCCCAGGGATGAGCTCTAGGGAGAAAATGGTAACTTGGAGCACAATGCCTTTGCTAGGCAGGTGCTGTACTACCTGAACCATGTCCTAGCCCTTTATGGTTTTTTTAAAGTAGTTGTACAAACAGTTTTCAACTGAACAAGTCAGATCACGAGTACAGTGCATCTTGATCAATGTCACGCCTTCCACCATTCTCCCCCATCTTTCTCCATCCCACCCCGACCCTCAAGTTACTTAGTGCTTTGGTTATTTCTGAGATAGTTATCTGTTATTTATGCCTGAGTTGTCCTGGACCATGATCCTCCTATTTAAGTAATCTGTAGCTTGGATGACAGACCTATACCACTGTACCTAGTTTTTAGTGGCTATGATGGGAGTCTCTCTCAATTTTTTCTTTGCCCAGGCTGGCCCAAACCATGACACTCCCCAAATTTGTCTCCCATGTAGCTGGGATTACAGGCATACACAACCATGCCTGGCTAACAAGTAAATTGGTATAGAACACACAGACTCATGTGTGATCATAGACCATGACGGGGAAGGGCCAGCTCTGCAGTGTGCTGTAGTGCTGAGCTGCAATCCTCAGTGTATCAGGTGGATTAGAGGCGGTTTGACTTGAGATATTTCAGTGTGCATTGGGCTTACAAAAACATACCTCCATAATAAAGACCCTGCATGGTCCACAAAACCTATGATTATTAGCTGGCCCTGTCCAGAAAAGCTTGCTGACCTATATGCTTTGTGTGTATGTGTTTGAACTCAAGACCTCTTGATGGAAAGGTGCTCTATCACTTGAGCCATGTTCCCAGTCATTCATTGATCGCTTTAAGTATTTTTCTGGTAGGGACTCACATTTTATCCAGGATTGTATCAAACCAAGATCCTTCTCCTATTCAGATCTCATACATAGCTGGGATCATAGGCACAAATCA
Organism: Dipodomys ordii; assembly: GCF_000151885.1. Lineage (NCBI taxonomy): Eukaryota > Metazoa > Chordata > Mammalia > Rodentia > Heteromyidae > Dipodomys > Dipodomys ordii. Next base: position 2,767,427 of record NW_012267341.1, read on the forward strand.
CCACATCCAGCTTGTTAGTTGAGACTGGGTCTTGCCAACATTCCCCCCGCCCCCCCCCAGCCAAGGCTATCCTCAAACTGAAATCCCCTGGACCTCTACCTCCTAAGTAGCTGGAATTACAGGTATGAGCTACCGCACCCAACCCAGATCCCTTTTATTTACCCCCAATTCTGAGGGCAATTGGTCTCACAGTAGTTGAATATATGTTATCAGTTATCACAACTTGCATGAGCCAATGAGGACTTCTCATATAAATAATGCCTCTGGTAAAGAAAGGCCAGGACACTTGGTGTGATGTGACAGTATTTGCCAACAAAGATTTCCCATTGTTTCAAATCCAGACAGATCGTGGAGAAATAAAGACATCACATAGCACATAGAAGAACAGGCATTCCCAGCTCAATGTATCTGGGTCCAGGACTCACTGCTATGGTGACCTCTGAACAGCTGTTTGTGATGACTATGACACTATCCATTATGTCAAAATGACTTTGTTAGCTGGACATTGGTGGCTCATACCTGTAATCCTAGCTACTCAGGAGGCTTAGATCTGAGGATCACAGTTCAAAGTCAGCACAGGCAGGAAAGCCTATGAGACTCTTATCTCCAGTTAACTACCAGAAAACTGGAAGTGGTGCTGTGGCTCAAAATGGTAGCGCACTAGCCTTGAACTGAAGAGCTCAGGAACAGCACCCAGCCTTAGAGTTCAAGCCCCCCTCCCAAAATATGACTTTATTACAGTCATGTTGGGGGCTTGTAGTTCCATCCATTCTGTATTAGAGAATTTGGGTTTTAGCCAGTTGGTTAAAAGCTATGAGAACTTCTGTTTACCCAGCTTATTATGTGTGTCCATCTCTAAGCAAGATTAAAATAAAATGAACGCCACATTGAGTCTCCACAAACAGCTGAGGGAATGACAGGTTGAGTGAAGACTGGGTCAGTGTCTGGAAATACTGGACCACTCATGAATTACGTTCTACTTTTCTTACGGTATTAATAGATTTTGAGAATAATAGACTCTAGCCAGAATGGGTTCTCTATCATGTTATATTTGGGGGGGAAAGCTTTAATTTGGTTTGTAATTCCATAACCCAATGACCCATGACCACCATTCCTAAAACATCTACACAACACTATAGCTGAGGAATCTCAGGATTGTGGTATGTCACGAGCCCGGAGATGCCGAGGTTGAATCGACATGGTTTATGACGGAGCACCCAGAAAGAATGACTTCCTCCTGGTATTATCTCTCACTTTCCCTTCAAGCACACTCTGCACTTCTGATGTAGCGATGACCACCCCACTTTAACCTTCCAGGGTGGGGCCTGGACCTTTGCTCTGTGACGCCATGTATCTTCAGTTTCAGATGTGGCAGGCCATGTGCTTCAACTCACCCCTCACCTCCTAGCTCAGGCTGAGAAGTGAGAGAACATCCCTGCTCACTCAGGGCCCAGACATCTTGGTTGCTAAACACCACCACTTCCCACTAGAAGAAATCACAACTCCAAAGAGACATGGCTCGAAGATGTTTATGCACCAGAGAGTGCTAGGGATGGACTATAACACACTGGGTAAGGAAGGCAAGGCAAACTGCCACCATGTCTCTGGACGGTGAGAACGACACCACAGGAGGAAGCAATCAGAGAAGTAGAAACCACAGGACATTCTGTAGGTGACAGGACGTGTCGATATTGCTGCGTCATCCCTAGCTTTCTACTTAGGAGACTGAGATCTGAGGGTCAGGGATCGAAGCCAGCCTAAACAAACAAATCCAGTAGACTCCAATGAACCAGCAAAAGGACAGAAGTGGAGGGATGACTCAAGTGGTACAGCACCAACCTTGACCAAAAAAAGCTAACAAGGGTATGAGGTCCTGACTTCAAGTCCTAGCACCAACACACACTCGTGAATAGAAATGAAACAAACAAGCATGAAATTCACTTGTTCCTCTGTATACACACATGCACCCTAACCTACCTCAAGGCCATTTTCTTTCCTTCCTGGAGAGCTTGTTACCCCTCCTTCCCCTGAGCTCCCCAAACATGGCAGAGCCAGCCTGCTTCCAGCTTACACCTGGTGTAAGCCGCTAGCCTACACCTCTTGTGTAGCCCACATACCCAAGGGTCTCTCAGACTCTGTCCTGTGATGCTGTGAACTTTCACGCATCCAAGTTCAAGTTTTAGAAGAGATTCTCATCTGATGGCAGCTGAGGTGTCATGTCTGCTGCCCCCCAGCACAGGGGTCTGGTGTGACAGCGAAGCCCCCTAATCAATCCCATCATGCAATGCACTCTTTTTGGAGGTCCCTGTCCAGGACAAATGATTCTGGAATCACTGGCCCTGGCTCATGAGCTCTCACTTTTCATGTTGAGGAGGGAAGGCACCAGAAACTGGCTAGGCTGTCTTTCCCTGTGGCTGCCAGATTTGATCCTACAAAGCCCGAATCCCACTACAAAAGTCATAATGGTATGCATTTTTTAGCTCCATTTCTGGCTCTAATTGGGATCTCCATCCTTGTTTCTCACCCCCCCCCCTTCCCCTCTCCTCTCTCTGTTGGAAAAATGCTATCCTGGTATATTTTATGTATCCTGCTAAGTAGACAGGGTCTGAATGAAAAACGTAAATAGAAACCCTGTGCCAACTCCTCTTTCCTTTGCCTCTTCAAGAAAGCACAAGGCTGCATAGCAGCCTCTGGCACCGGGCGCCTGTAGTTCATCCCAGCCGGAGCGTCTGCGGCTAGCCTGGTGACCTTGGCAATAGACTGTGGTGTTTATAAATTCAAATGGGGGCAGGGGGGGGGCAGGCAGAGAAAGAGGTATTTATTTTCTAAACAGGCAGAAGTAAGTGCAAAACTCCTGGGCTTGGGGCCGGGCAAGCCATGAAGGAGAGCTCCAAAAGGAAATGGGCCCGGGGTCCCTCTAAACCCAGACCTTTGCTTTCACTGTGCACGACAGGACCAGCTCTCCTCCAGGCTGAGTGGAGCCAGAGGAGCAGAATAGACTCAACCAAGGGCAGGGGGCCGGAAGAGGTCAGGAAGGGAGGTGGAGAGAGCCAAGAGGTAGGATGAGGGTGGGTTCTGGAACCTGATGGAACAAGGCTGAAACACAGCTCAGCTACGTGCCAGCTGTTCAACGTTGTGCAGAACTGAGGTCCCTGGGGCCTCCATTTTCCCTCTTGTGCAATGGACAGAACAATGCACGCAGCTAGTGTCATTGCAGGACTGGCTAAGACAATATTGCGAAGAATGGAGCCCGGCCCCAGACAGGTGCAAGGTCTCAATAAACATCACCAAGCTCATGTGACCACCCTGCCATCTCTCTTGAGTGCAATGCACAGAGATAACCCAGGGCTGTGCACAGAAAGGGCTTTCCTGGATGGAGGCCAGGGCTCTAAAGGCAAAGGAAAGGTCAAGAAAAGATAGCACCAGGGAGAGCTTGAGGATAGGATTTGACACATGAATGCAGTTCATGTAGGATGGGGGGGGGTTCCAGATCCCAAATCAGCGCCACGGTTCAGCTCTTTTTTTCTCTTCTTCTCTCATCCATCACCGAAGCAGGTGAAGCTGAGACTCCTGCTGGCTTTTTCCCAACTAAGGCCCAAATACCTGCTCCCCTTTACCAATTTTCACTTGGTGTTTATTCTCATCCTGCAGTCTCAGGAAACCCTCTCTGACTTCAGGCCATTTTGAGTCCCTCGGTTTTCACTAGCTCCCAGCCTCACTTGCCATCACCGTCACAGTGGTCATGTTTATGTTATAAGTGTTTACCAGATCCTTTGGCTAATCCCATGTCCTATTTGGTAAGCTCCATGAGAGTCAGACTATGTGCCTGGCTGGCCTCTGTACCCCCCTGGCCAGCAGGACACAACACAGAGGAGATGATCTTACTGCCTTTCCCTGTAGTGCCCTGTGCTCCCATCACTGCCTGGTGACCAGCTTCTCTCTCAAGAGTTGTCTAGGGCTCTTTTCTCCTCCTCCCTTTGAAAATCCCTTCTTCTTCATGGTTTGCATGTCATCTATCCACAAATCTCAGCGATCCTCTCTCCTAAACCTCTTCCATATCTGCTCACCTCCTCCAGCTGAGTTCAAGCCACCATCTCTGTTCTCACGAACCCCTTGCCCAGAGTCCTGTCTAGGTTCCTGGTTTTCCAAGCTGCAAGCTAACCAAGCTATACCTGCTTGGCCCCACCACTGGCTTTCCCTGTACTTTGGCCTGGGAAATACACCCCACTGGCCTCTCCTTTCCTCTCCTCCCGTTTCTTGCCACTTTGTCCCTTCAGCTCATTATTGCTCCCAGCAGGGAACATGTGACCATCCTTACAAGACTGGCTGCGACTTCTTTAAGTTCTGAGCTAAAGGCACCCTTCCTGATACAACAATAATGACAAATGAACAACGCTACACTAAGAACTTTACATTTACTCCCTTCATCCTCTCCAGAAGCAATAATTATGGATGTTACAAAACAGATGCAGAGAAGAAAACAGCTCTTCTGTGATCACATGTAGATGGGAAATACTGGACTAGAGACATGGCTCAAGTAGTACCTGAACTCAAGAGCACCTACTTAGTGAGCTCAAGAGCACCTGCTTAGTGAGCTCAAGGTCTTGAGTTCAAGCTTCAGTGCTGCCCCTTGCAAAAATAAATAAATTAATTAATAAATTAAATTAAATAAAAACAAAATCCTAGAATAGACAGGAAATAGTGATGTCAGATGACACTCTGAACTTGGGCTCCCAGTCCCAAGTTCTTGACATGTCCCTTCATGCCACAGTCCCAGGGCATTCTATGCTCTGGCCTCAATGATCGCTTGATCACATGTGTAATACCTGCCTTCCCATGAAAATGTGTGTTCCCTGGGGACAGGAATCCTATCTATCTATGAAAGGCTTGCTTCTCTAGCACCTGGCCTACCACCTAACAGGTTTGCTTTTTAAATTGAATATTGTTCTGACAGCCTTGACTCCAAGCCATCCATTTTGGAAGAGGGGTTGGCTGAATCCTTTGTAAATACCACCAAATGTCTCCCCCCGCCCACATACAACCCTATGGGAAAATGGCCCTTAGCTCTGTCTGCCTGGTGATTTACTGATCTTCTTGCTACTGATCTCCCTAAGCATAGGTCACCCTTAGGTCAGAAGTGCACACCAAGGCAGCTCTTTGGCCGGTTGATGGTGCCCCCTGCTGGTTTCTCTCCTCATCCCTTAAGCATCCTCTCCTGTGCAACAGCCAAGGGGGTACTCACCAGCCAGGAGAAGCCAGCTGATCGGTCCTGGGTGGAGATCTGCCCCTCATAGGGGCCAAAGATGTGGCCCTTGGGGATGACCTCGTTTATGCAGCGTACATCACTCTCCCCACTGGAGTCCTTCACCACCTCCATACCCTGTGGAATGGTGAGGGCTGCCCGGTCTGGGATGCCCACGGGCACTGGTGTGTCAGACACAAACACAGGTGGACCATGGTTCGGGCATTCATCCACAAAGTACTCCTGGCAGGACTCACAGACTGGAGGGATGCAAAGAGAGGGAAGCCTCAGTTGCAGTGGGTGGGAGGCGGGATCCTCATGGAGGAGGCTGAAGGGCTAACAAGGAAGCCCACACCCAGGACGTCTTAGGGCAGCAGGAATGCATACCACATGTACCTCTGGAGTACCAGACCTGGTTCTGCCCCAGCCAGTTAGCTGCATATCTGTGGGCCATCGGTCATCATAACCCATTATCCTCCCTGCCAAGGCCAAAGCTAAGGCCTTTTTTTATTCTAGTCATGGGCTTGAACTCAGGGCCTGAGCAGCACTGTCCCTGTACTTTTCTGCTCAAGGCTAGTGCTCCACCACTTTGGGCCACATGGCCACTTCCAGTTTTCTGGTGGTTAGCTGGAGATAGGAATCTCATGGATTTTCCTGCCTGGGCTGGCTTTGAACTGCAATCCTTAGATCTCAGCCTCTTGAGAAGCAAGGATTAAAGGCACGAACCACTAGTGCCCAGCTAGGCTAAGGCTCTTGACTCAAGTTTGAAAGGAGGAGAAGAAACAGCGTGGCTTTGGGGACCAATGGATTGGTTCTGAATTACGTGTGTGAGCCCTTTGATGTCTCTACTTGGAAAATTAGACCAATAATAGCCACTTTCCTGGCTCACAGGGAATTCACTGAGGCCTGGGCCAGGCCTGGTGAACCTCAAATGACTGAGTGCCTCTGGCTGCAGGGGCAGTGTAGGGTGCAGGAAGGATCCATCTGGAGCCCCCAGCTCCACTTACACCAGAAGTCCACTTGCTGGAAGCTTTTGGTCATGATGAGGTCACGTTTTCCCTTCAGTTTCTTGGGCTCAATTTCCATGGTCGAGGGCTCGGGTCTCCTAGAGCTGGTCATAACAGGGGCCAGCAAAGAAAGCAAATAAGTCATCAGTGAGAGCCCGGTAGGAAGAGAGGTCAAGGATATGGCCAGCTAGCTGGCCAGTGGAAAGTCCTGAGCCTAGGCTTCCCTGGGCTGCTGCTCTGGTTTGGGGGAAGCCTGAGCTCACCTCTGCCCTATGAGCTACCCCAGTAGCCTTAAGGAAGATGGGCAGGGAATGGGAACTTTTCTCTAGATCCCAATACACTCACCCCAGCCAATGCCTCCTGCCCGCCCCACCACCTCCTTCCACCGTCCAGTCCCCGCCAGAGGGCCTCACCAGGGCTGGCCATACTCCTGGTCTCGGAGTGGTGAGCAGACCTCTGTCTTCACCACGGTCACCATGTCCCCTACAGCCGCCTTGGTGTGGGCCAAGCACTCCTTCATGTTCTCAGTCATTCTGTCCTGGGGACGCAGGAGGAGGCGGGACCAGCACAGGAAAAGGATCAAAGAGACAAGGGAAGAGGGGTGAGTGGTGGAGAGGGCAAGCAGGGGTCCCTTGGAGTCTAGTTACCCTCCCTGCCATCCCCAGAGGAAGCGCTTGAGAACACAGACAACAAAAACAGCTGTAGCCTCGCCAAGAGGAAATGACATTTCTATCCCGGGCTGGTCTTGGGGACGACTGGAGCCACCAGCCCCATGGGGGTCAAGGGACCAGGGCAGCTCAGGCCAGGAGGCAGAGCTGGGAAGCACGGCCTGCACCCTGACACTAAGAGGCAAAGAGCCTGAGGAGCACTCCCCCACCCCCCAGGAGCTTGGGGACAAAACTCTGCTATGGGGGAACAGGGAGGGGATAAGTCAAGTCCAACTGAGGCCCAGGGTGGGGGGTTGGGGTGCAGAGACAAAGTGGGCCACGGTTGCTGGCGGCGAGGCCTCGGCTGAGGGACTGCCAGGGAGGGAGGCCAGGCCTCTTGGCCAGCCCCGAGCAGGTACAGGCGGGGGTGGGAGGAACTCAGGGGGGGGGGCCGCCACTGCACCCCTCTGTCACCGAGGGGAGTCTCTGCAGTGCACCCTGGCTTACCGCCCTCCAGCCCCGCGCCGGGCTTCAGCCCCTTCCGCGGCGCCCCGCGCTCCTCATGGCCAGCCCGGGGACACGCTCAGGGGGCCAGGGCCATGGCTCAGCCCGGGCTGCGATCGCGCTGGGCCCCGGGACTGGGCGAGCAGCGTTCGTGTGTGACTCACTACCCGGGGCCCCGCTGGCCACACCCCTGCTCCTCGGCTAATCAGCCCCCTGCTCCCCACCGGGGCCCCAAAGCCGGCGGCGGCGGCAGGGAGGGGTGTGGGGAACAGC
>NW_012267341.1:2775621-2803767 GCF_000151885.1 Dipodomys ordii
CACCCCGGCCGCGTCTCACCCCCGGCTCCGAGCTCCTAGCCCGAGGGGATGGTCCCTAGCCACCCGTGAAGAGACCCCCGAGGCAGGAACCTGAGGCCAGAAGCTGTCCCGTCCAGTGACTTGCCCAAGGTCACGCTGACCATGCCTGAGGGAGTCTTTGGAAACAGCCTTAAGTCCATGTTTCCGATGAAGTTCACTCGCATGCCTTCCTCGGCCCAGACCCTTTCGAGAACAGACCTAGGGGCTTGGCCCCTAGGTCCAGCACCAGGTGAGGATGGACGCCCAGTGAGCGCCACCCCCTGACTCAGGGCATGATTGCCACTATTGCATAGGCAATATTCACACATAGTGCCTCCAGGGAACCAGAAAAGCCTTCTGGTTAGCAACCCCAGCTTTGAGAGGCACTGTCTGGGCTCAGATCCCACCACTTGCTGGGCCACTCTGGAGAGGTACTTGGGATTGAACCTCTATCCCCAATTTCTAAGTTAAAACCCTAGGTCCCAATATGACTATTTGGAGACAGGGCTGTGAGGAGAGGAGAAAGATGAATGGAGAAACAAGCACAAGGATGCTGCTCTCTGCTCTAGCACCAAGCAAGAAGTAGGGTAGACTCAGAAAATGAAGCCTGGTAAAGTCAACTCAGAAATAAGGTATTCACAAACACAGAAGCATTATCTTTGCTTCTAAGACAGACAACTGGATGCATTCCTTACCTCAAGAATTAACATCTGTTTGGTTGCAAAATTCTTCCTGAGAGAAATGTTCAAAAATTAAAGAGTAAACAAGACCCAGGAACTTGACTTCAAGTCTCACAACACCAAGAGTGATTAAGAGCAAAGGTAAGTATTTTTGCATAACTTTAAGTCAGACCCTCGTGCCTTTTTTTTTTCTTCCTGTCCTGGGGCTTAAATTCAGGGCCTGGCCTCTGTCTCTGAATTCTTTTTCTCAAGGCTAGCTCTATCATCTTGAGGCATAGTGCCACTTTTGGTTTTGTGATGGCTAATTGATAAGAGTCTCATCAACTTTCCTGCCTGGGCTGGTTTTGAACCACGATCCTCAGAGCTCAACTTCCAGAGTAGCTAGGATTACAGGCATGAGCCACTGGTGCCTGGCTCCCCCTGCCTTTCTCATATAAATACCCTTGATGCCAAAGAGCTCTCTCTCCCTTTGAGAGGACCCACACCCTGTTCAGAGTATGCCTTTCTACTTGTCTGTTTGTCTGCTTTCTGTCTGTCTGCTTGCCTGCTTGCTTATTTACTCAATAAAGCTCTGCCAAGTTTTCTTACCATTGTAAATTGTCCAGAAATTCTTACTCTACTACGATCGAAGTCAGGGAGCCTAAGGGAAGAGTCCCTACTTTTAGAAGGGCACTTCACAAACCCTCGCTTGCATTCTGTGACAGTTCAAGCCTCATGGTCTGTGGTTCTGCGATGGCAGCCTGAGCTTGCAGTAGCAGAGTTACTGGCAAAGGGACTTAGCAGCATCCAGCTGAGGGAATGTGGGCCCCGCCCAGTTGCCAGCAAGTCACCAGGTAGGGCTGTTCTGGAATGTAGGTTGTGTGTGTGTGGGGGGGGGGGGATGGCAGACTAGATAAGGCTATCTGAATCCACAGGGATGGGGGACCGACAGACATTATTTTCATAACAATACAGAAGGTGTAGTGACAGGATGTTCCCATTTCTGCACAGCTAGAAAGCAATTGCCCACCTGGCTCAAAGCTGGTGTCAGCCTGCCTGACCTTTTGTAGATCTGATTAATGCCTAGTTTGTGTGTAACCAGCTTGTATAAAACCCAGGGTCTCCCCTCCCAAGGGATCTGAAGTTCCTCCTGACACTACCCTGGAATGGGTCACCAGCCAGGCAGTGAACTCCTTTATCCTCTCTAAAATGTGGTCTAGATCTTTGCGGGCCTACAATGCTGCAACAAGCTGCCCTATACAGCCAGCGGCCTATCTAACTCCTCTGTGCCCCCATTTCTTCATGTGCAGAACATGGCTAATCATAGCTCCATCTCAGACGTGAGTGTAGGAGAGGAGGGGGAGGGGAGACGTGTTCACTGCACACCACTGGAGAAAACTGGAGGGGATTTGAATCGTTTGTTTGTTTGTTTAGGTCCATCATTGTCAAGTGTGCGCATTGTATTAGGTCACACTACTTGGGGATAAATCATTTGCTTAGGGCTCCCCTACTGTGACCCTTCTGCTCCCTTCCCCAACCCTACCTATATTCCATTCACAGTCCTGCCACAATCCTGCTCATCTATCCTTCCACCCCAGTGCTCCTTAGGACCCATGGCAGACAGAGTTCGCTGTACTTGTTGCATTGTAAGGGTCGTTTGCTGGCACAAATATTAGATTGTTTCCCATCATGCACTGTAAGTTCCCTAGGGGCCAGAGGAGGGCTCTGTGTCACCACCTACTCCCCAGAAACCCTACCAGGACCTGACACCCAGGAGAAGAGCCTGGATATTAAGGAGACCCTTAATATCCAGTGCAAGACCCTTGCACTGGCAGCGCTGACCTGTGAGAATGAGAGAGCTTCCTTAAAGTGTCTGGCTCTAGTCTCAGCTCTGTCTCTGCATATCACAGTTCTCAACTGATAGTTGACAAACTAATGATCAAATGTTCTGTCCCTCTCCAGGATGTCCCCTGAGAACCTCGACTCTGTAAGAACCACCAGAAGGAATGACAGTGTGGGTGAGTTATGAGTTTGAGTCCTTTTTCTAAGGCAGCAGTCCCAGCGATATCATGGGGCAAAGCAGATGGTGAGAAAGACAGTAGAAGTAGTAGGAAGGCACAGTGGGTGAGAGCGGGGAGCTTAGAGGAAGACTCTGACATCTCACTGTAAAGAGTGAGCTGTGAGACATATAACTTTAATTCCTGAGGCCTTGGAGTCTTCACTGGTAAGATGGGAATAATCGCAGTAGCAGGTTCTTCTGGCCAGAAAGCGGGAAAGAGGCTAAGACAAGGTTTTGGAAGATCCTGGTGTTCTTGATTTGTAAGGATATTAATTTAGCTGCCCAGAAGCCGGGGGAGGGGAAGAGAGGAGAGACACAAGAGGAGAGGGAATAGAAGAAGAAAGATTGGAAGAAGGCCAAGGAAAGAGGGAAAGCAGGTAAGAGTAAGAAGGTAGAATATGGAGAAGAACAAGAGGGAATGGGGGAATGTGGCTTACACCTGCAGTCCTAGCTACTCAGGAGGCTGAGATCTGAGAATCAAGGTTTGAAGCCAGTTGAGCCAGAAAATCCAAGAGAATCTTATCTCCAATTCACCAGCAAAAAGCTGGAAGTAGAGGTATGGCTCAAGTGGTAGAGTATCAGCTTTGAGGGGGGAAAAAAAGTCAGCAAGAATGTGAGGCCCTGTGTTCAAATCCTAGTACCAGCACCAAAACAAAAAAAGAAAAAATGAAAGGAAAAAGAACAAAAGGAAAGGGAAGGGAAAAAGTGAAGAAGGAAAGAGGGGAAATTGGGACTGAGCAAACATTCTAAACTCATGTGGACCCCAGCAAATCACCTTCTGCCTCAAAGAAGAGCTGTCTGTGGGCCTGCTGGATTTGTATCTTACTCGGTGGCCTCTTTCATTGGTGTCTCATTCTGTGGCCTCTTGCTTCTGTGTCTTTTTCTGTGAACTCTTGCCTTTGTATCTTACTTTGTGGCTGATGCTCTCATGTCTTACTAATTCATTCTGCTTTCTTGTCTCATTCCTCTTTACATCTACTATCACAACGTGAAATATCTGCCCTATTGTCCAACACAAGCACAAACAGCTTGAACATCCTGTAGCCAAAATTGCACGAGACTTGGGAGTTTCTCAGAGTTTGGAATGTTTGCCCAGCCTTTTACCAGTTGAGTATCCCAAATCTAAAAATCCAAAAGGCTCTAAGATTTTTTTTTAAGTTTCTGAGTTTCAGGTAAGTGCTCAAAAAGTTTCTGAATTTTGGATTTTTGGATAAGGCATACACAAACTGGACTGTTGTATGGTAACTTCATCTCGAGAAACAGAGAATCTACATTTTGTGAGGTCGAATTGGGAGTCTTTATTGGAAAGCCGGTGACTGTAGGTGAATTCCTGTCATGAAGACCTGCAGCCCCTCAGCTACACTTGACACTGTCAGAAAACTGAGCCATGAGAGCAAGACAGGAAAGAAAGTGCAGAAAAACAATAGCAACAAACCAGATCAGCCCCAATGGAGAGCTGAAGTGGGATTCCATGGTGACCAGAGGAGAGCTAGGAGACAGGAGACATGGAAACACATGGCATGACATCATGGTGCCTAAGCTGGTCCAATTCTACATAGGGCCAGGGGCAGGGGGCAGGGGCACAGGAAACTATAGAGTTTTGAGACTTCAAGGCACAGGACTGACAGGACCAGTAGCCTATCGTCCATGTCCCTGCCCCTTCCTCTAGGAATTCAGGCATCCCTATTCCCTGGGGGATGTGGGGTGGGGGGACTTCCCTGCCTCTACCCTGAAGACAAGATGGCACCAGTTAAACCATGGTGGTGCTGGTGCTGGTTAGATCCACTATCCTTATTTTAGTACCAAATAGGACAGTTAAGAAAGCACTAGAGCCAAGCATGGTGATGGCACCTGTAATTTCAGCATTCACGAGGCAAAAATAGGGGGATTATGAGTTCAAGTCCAGCCTGGCCTGCATAGTGAAACTGTCTCAAAATAATAACAACAACAACAACAATACACACACACACACACACACAGAGGAAGTAAAAGAAGATAAAACAATTAGAGAGTGTCAGGAACCTCAAGGAGAAAGACTAACCAATTTACCAAAAATTTGTTGTGAGATGGATAAGTAAATCCAGTCTTCCATATTGAGCATCCTGGCAGCCAAGGCAAAGAAAGAAGATATATGCTGAGTTACAGCTCTCTCATTATTTGACGCCCATATATTGACTGCATAATTCAGTTCTCTTCATTCTTGAGAGGGCTCAGCTGCCCAGAGTGCCAGGACCAACCTTGCTTATATGACAGATGTGTGTTAAAACTCTGAAATGGACCACAGATATCTCTTCTCTGAAACAGACTATGGACGGAGACTAGAGTCAGTTGAGACCTGGGCCAGATGAAGAGTTAGTAGTCTTTCTTGCAGACTTCTCTGACACTACTTGTCCAGTGAAAGGACTTGGGACAGAGTGATAGGCGGTCCCGGGGAGGACTCCAGGCTGCTGGCAGTGCTCCTCCGGCTGGCTCCTGGGAGTCTGCACACACAGAGATTAAGGCAGTGGCAACCCCAGCAATGAGATGCAAACCCAGAGGAGGGGTAGAGAGAACCCGGGGTGGCCCAGAAGCTCTGTTTTCACCGTTGGCAGGGGGCCAGAGTCCTGGAATGCCTGGCAGCCAGTGTGTCAAGGGACCCTGAGTCTATGCCTGCTTGGTTTCCCTAGAGCCTGGCTCCATGCAACCTGGTCAGTTTGTACACCCTTCAGCACCCCATATCGCCCCCTTGGATAAGTAGAAGGCAGCTGGGAGCTGAGAGCTGACATCTGTAATCCTAGCCACTCAGGAGGCTGAGATCTGAGGATCAGGTTAGAAGCTAACCAGGGCAAGCAAGGCCCTGAGACTCTTATCTGCAACAAACTACTCAGAAATAGCGGGAAGTATTACCATGGCTCAAGTGGTAGAGCACCACCCTTGAGCAAAAGAAGTTCAGGGACGGAGCTCAGGCTGAGTTCAAGCCCCAGGACAGGCACAGAAAAAGAAAAGAAAAGAACCTAAGGCTAGGGATGACCTAGATCACACACAGCCCTGGTCCTCAGCTCTGGTTGTGCTATAAACATTTTAAGTGATCTGAGAAAGGCCCTGCCTTGCTCTAAGCCTCAGTTTTCCTCAAAAGAACCAACTAATGGTTCTGAACAGTGAATTGAGAGGATAAGAATTATTCTCTTGGGCTGGGAAGGTGGCTCAGTGGTAGAGCGCTTGCCTTGCATGTCTGAGGCCCTGAGTTCGATTCCTCAGCACCACATAAGCAAAAAGAAAAAAGCCGGAAGTAGCACTGTGACTCAAGTGGTAGAGTGTTAACCTTGAGCGGAAAAGCTGAGGGACAGCGCCCAGGCCCATAGTTCAGGTCCCACGAACGGACCCCCCCCCAAAAAAAAAGAATTATCCTCTTGGAATTATTAAAGGGAATGCCTGAATTTATTTATACATCCACCAAGTATCACTTACAGAGAATACATTGCAGATGGTGGCTCACACCTATAATACCAGCTACTCAGAAGTCTGAGATCTGGGGCTGGGAAGGTGGCTCAGTGGTAGAGCGCTTGCCTTGCATGCTCAAGGCCCTGGGTTCAATTCCTCAGCACCACATAAACAAAAAGAAAAAAGCCAGAAGTGGCACTGTAGCTCAAGTGGTAGAGCACTAGCCATGAGCTGAAGAGCTGAAGAGCTGAGGGACAGCACCCAGGCCCAGAGTTCAGGCCCCACTACAACAAAAAAAAAAAAAAGAAATCTGAGATCTGAAGATCTTGGTTCAAAATCAGCCCGGGAAGGAAAGTCTGTGAGAGTCTTTTTTTGTTGTTGTGGTTGCACCACTTCTAGCTTTTTCTGCTTATGTGGTGTTGAGGAATCAAACCCAGAGCCTCATGCATGTAAGGCAAGCACTCTACCACTGAGCCACCTTCCCAGTCCTGTGAGAGTCTTATTTCCAATTAAATCACAGAAAAAGCCAGAAGTGGCATTGTAATTCAAGTGGTACAGCACTTGAGCAAAAGGAGCTCAGGGACAGTGCCCAGGTCCCAAAATTCAAGCCTCAGGACCAGCCAAAAAAAAAAGAAAGAAAGAAAGGATGGATGGATGGAAAAAAGAGAATATATTTCAAACCTTAAACTTACTGTAAGACAGCTCTGCAACACACGGATACTTCTGGAATAAACACAGGGTAAGTTTAGGAGAAATGTAATGGAATTCACCTAAGTTCTCTGTCATTGTACCTCTTATTTAATCAACTCATACCAGCACAGCCACTCCACAGCCATGTGATCTGGAGAAAATTAATTAGCCTCCCTTACATTGGGTTCTCCATTTCTCCAGTAGGACTGAAGTCAGAACCTGCCTTACAGGGTTGTTTTACTCAGCATGATGTCTGACCCATTGTGAGCATTTTACAAGCATTAGTCCTTATTATGATTATTTAAGGGTATAATAAGTCAGGTAGGTATGGTGCTGGTGTTCACTTGTAAATTTCAGCTACTTGAGAGGCTGAGATTGGAGGATGGTGAGTTCTAGGCCAGCCTGGGGAGCACAGCAAGACCCTACCTCAAAAAAATAAATAAATAAAAGTACAAAAAGACATGGATATGGTCCATTAGAAAAAATGTAGGAGCAGTCTCTTACCTCCATCCTGGTATTTCGTGAAAGAAGGCAATCATACTTGAGGGAAAGCTCTCCTTTGCAACCTGATCTATATTACAAAGGCAAAAACTGGGAAACAACAAACTTCTAACAGTAGACTAGTCAACACATACCATATAATAAAATAGTGGTCAGCAATTCACAATGCTACAGGAGATTATTGACACAGAAAAGCATGTTCAACGTATTATTAAGTAAAAGAGAAAGTATTTACTAAGAGAAACAAGTCAGTGGTACTGGACAATTGCAGCTATGTGTCATTCAAGAAAAGTAAACAATGGAGATAGTAAAAAGATAAGTAAGGCCAGGCAAGCTACATTAGCTAACACATACCCCGCTGTACCTTCCAGTCAGTTAACCCCTTTGGCTTAAAACTTCCCTCAAAAATATAGTCTTATTTATTTATTGTCAGTCATAGGGCTTACACTTAGGGCCTGGGAGCTGTCCCTGAGCTCTTTTGCTCAAAGCTAGTGCTCTGCCACTTTGAGCCACAGTGCCACTTCCGGTTTTCTGGCGGTTAAACTGGAGATAAGGGTCTCACAGCCTTTCCTGCCCAGGCTGGCTTTGAACTGCAATCCTTCAATCTCAACCTCTGAATAACTAGGATTATAGGCATAAGCCACCAGCGCCTGGTAATTTTCACTTTTTATTGTTCTTACAAATGTGATTTACAGAAGGGTTTCAGTTACATAAGACAGGTAATAAGTGCCCCCCCTTTTTTCTGGACAATATCATCCCTTTCCCTTGCTCTCTAATATTTTTTTAAATGAAATCTATGCCAGGGTGTCAGACTCACACCTGTAACTCAGGAGTTTGAGATCTGAGGATTATAGTTCAAAGCCAGATGAGGCAGGAAAGCCTGAGACTCTTCAATAAACTACTAAAAAAAAAAAAAATCCAAAGGAAAGCTATAGCTTAAGTGGTAAAGCACTAGCCTTGAGCAAAAAACTCAGGACACCACCTAGGCCTTGAGTTCAAGCCCCAGAACTGGCACACACACACACACACACACACACACACACACACAAAGCAGTCTATTTTTTAAAAAAGAAATATATAATAATCATATTTAAAAATCTCTCACTATAACATGGGCTTTCATGAACAGGTGTGGAAAGATATATTTCAGGAGTATTCCCAGTTAGTGGAGAAGACTATGTGTTTCTGTTGTCTACTTTTTACAGGTAGAGGGGGGAAAGTGTCACTTGAAAAGTTCTTCAGGGGTAGAGGCATTACCTGGCTTGTGGAAGGTCCTGGGTTCAATCTCAAGCACTAAAGAGGGAAAAACGAAAGTGGAAACAGAAAAAAAAATACTAAAAGGAAGTCACTAGGGAAAACTGTTGTGAAGGCCTTCCTACCGTCACCCATCATGCTATTGGAGGCTAGGGTCCAAGCAGAACTCCAAGCATAACCCCAAGGGAGAGCCTGAGTGCCAGCACAGAAATGGAACTAAGCTTGCTCATGATGAATGATGGGATCAGCCAAAGGGTCACGAGAGCCTCTGGATTCCTCCTGGGAAGCATCCTGGCTTTCCTTTCTCTTTTTTTACTCTGACTCCTAAAACACTACTTGGTTTTCTCTTCACAGAACACTCAGATGATCGATGATCTGGAATAACACAGTGCTTAGTAGTTTGCATCTTAATTTCTGTGAGTGAGTGTGTGTGTGTGTGTGTGTGTGTGTGTGTGTGTGTGTGTGCACGCGAGCGCCAGTTTAGGACTTGAACTCAGGGCAAGGGCGCTATCCTTTACCTTTTTGCTCAAGGCTGACACTCTACTACTTGAGCTGTAGCTCCACTTCCTGTTTGTATGTTAAGCAAACACAAAGAATGTTGGCATGTCCATTCATGGGTCCTGCATCCTGTCTGATCCCAAAGCCCAATAGACACTAAGCTTCTGCTTTTTTGTTTATTTGTTTTGGTCTTATTTTCAGATAGGGTTTCTCTCAGTAGCTCAGCCTGTCCTGGAACTTGCTTGCTTTCTGCCTCAGCATCCCTACCTAGTGCTGGGCTTACAGGTGTGAGACACTGCACTAGTCTTCACTAAGCATTTCAACAACAACAACAACAAAACTCTGTGGATAGGATACTGTGCAAAAATGAGACTAAACCAGCAGCAACCATATGCTATACTATGGCCATGTTATAATGAAGGATAGAGGGTCACGGTTCAGACCCATCCAGTCCTCTCATGGTGCCTGGGGGTGAGTCACCAAGGACTCAATGTCAATGCTCCTACTGTCTGCTGTGTGGCTTGTAATGAAGTGGGCGCATATCCTTTGTGTGTTAGTATACACTTTAAGTCTGGGATTCTCCCTTGGTGTGTGTGTGTGTGTGTGTGTGAAGTGTGTGTGTGTGTGTGTGTGCTGTATTCAGCATTGATAAAGTACATAGAAAGGCTCAAACACAGCTGGGCATTGGCGGCTCATGCCTATAATCCTAGCTACTCAGGAGGCTGAGATCTGAGGATCATAGTTCAAAGCCAGCACAAGCAGGAAAGCCCAAGAGCGTCTTATCTCCAATTAACCACCAAAAAGCCATTAGTGGAGCTATGGCTCAAGTGATAGAGTGCTAGCCTTGAGCACAAAAGCTCCGGGACAACACCTAGGCCCAGAGTTCAAGCTCCAGGACCAGATGAAAGAAAGAAAAGAAAGAAGGTAGCCGGGCGCCGGTGGCTCACGCCTATAATCCTAGCTACTCAGGAGGCTGAGATCTGAGGATCGTGATTCAAAGCCAGCCCGGGCAGAAAAGTTCATGAGACTCTTATCTCCAATAAACCGCTAGAAAACTGCAAGTGGCTCAAGCAGTAGAGTGCTCGCCTTGAGCTGAAGAGCACAAGGACAGCGCCCAAGCCCAGAGTTCAAGCCCCACGACAAAAAAGAAAAGAAAGAAGGAAGGAAGGGAGGGAGGGAGGGAGGAAGAGAGAGAGTCTCAAACACACACATATTCTCTCTTACTAAGTCCTTGTTTCCCACAGGAAACGTACTCTTCCCAGTGTAGTTGGCTTTCTCCTTACCATGTCTCTGCAGAGTGGGCCCCCAGAGCTCCCCTCCCCCACCTTCTTCCTGCAGCCCAGGGAATCAAAGCCCTGCTGGCAGCTCCATCTCCAAAGCATAGCAGATGGTATGAATCACTGAGCCCCAAGCAATGAAGAGTGAGATTGCAGGGAATAAATAAGCTATGGAGTCACCACTATATGGTGTGTTGATCATGATTACAGGTGACAATGCAGAGCACACAGGAACTCTGGAGCAGCTCTGCAGAGCTGTGACCTTCCAGGAAGGGGGCCCTCAGCTGGAAGCCCTCCCTCCAGGAAGAAGGGGGTATGGCAGGCATCTGTGGATGCCACTGGGTGGGAGGGACACACATGGTCTCCTCCCCACTTGAATTCCTGTAATACCAATCACCAGCACTGTCCTAAGGTCTGGGCACACAGGAGAATAAGGCCATGCCTTTGTGGCTTGCACCTTGACTACAGTGTCTGAGCCTATCCCTTCTGACATTAACTCCAACAGTGTCTTTAGGAGCCTCATCTCCAAACACTCCACCCCCAAAAAGGGGCATGTGACTAAGACCAACCAATCACAGTCTGGATTTGCAGGCTGGCCACAGTGATTGGTACAGGAGAAGGTAAGGGACTAGCCAATTGATGTGCTGCAGTTTGAGGCTTGGACAGAATCCTGGGCAGAGAAGAGTCCTTGACTGCCAAGAATACAGGCGTGCTGGTGGCCACCACACACAGCAGCTGTCTGTGAATAGGACCAGTAGGGAAGGAAGCAAAGTAGGACTGAAAGGCTGAGACCAAGTATGAGTCCCTGGATCCAACTGTGCCTGAAGCTCTCAGGACCCTCTTAGGCCTTGTACTGAGCCCATACATTTCATTTCTGCCTAATCCCACTTGAAAGTTTCTCAGATTACATTGCATCTTCTGCTTTACCCTACCTCGAAGTACCTCTTACTTCATTTCAGATAGGAAATGGAAGTTCAGAGAGGTTAAGGATCTTGACCAAGGACACATATCAGGAGTTTGCCCAACTCAAAAGCTTATACCTTTGCTAATGTCCCAGGTGACATTCTAGGATGGTGGGTGACAAACTACGATGGGAGGAGTCTCCCAAGGCAAACAGGGGCTTCCTGAGAGGGGGGCCCTGGGGAATAATTACAAAAACCATCTGCTATACCTACCATTGTCACAGAGGGCTGGAGGACAGGGGGCAGATTGGTGACTTTCCCCACAGATTTCATTGTGAAAATGTAGCTGTTTGGCTTTCCTGGGAGACTGGAGGAGACAGCAAGACCATGCAAGGAACTCCCACAAGACAGCCAGGTGCCAGAACATGGTGGTGGCTCTGCCCAGTGACATGTTCTGACTCCCCAGGGGTGCACTCAGCCACCGTTCCCCATCATTCCTGTCTAGGTGCTCAAACTGGTGACCTGTGTGGCAGCGACCAAGGTGCTGTGTAGCTTTATCTCCCCTGAGGTCCCATTCTGTGCCTACTGGGGCTCCTCCCATGCACCACCAGCAACCCCACACTGGGTGGAAGATGAAGAGAAATATCCTGCACACAGAAGGAATCCAGGTCCAGCTTGTCAACAAGAACAGACATCCCCAGGAGAAGGCATGCTGGCCAGGTAGCCCAAGAAGCAGCTAGAGACCTAGGCACTGGAGAGAGACTCTCCTGTTTACCCACTGTGCCCCTGCCATGCCTGCCACTGAGTGGAGGGGAAAGAATCGATGTGTGTGGTGCTGAGCAGCCAGGAAATGAGCATTGTTACGTCTGACTGCCTCTACTGATGTGCTGGCCTTGGATAAATCTTTGCCCCTCTCCGAGCCTCATTTTACTCATCTGGACAATGAGTTTGACTTTACCCCAGGACTTGTGGGCTTCCATACTCCGCAGCCAGGAGGGAGACCAGCCTTTGTGCCAACAGGCCTCAGGGGATCTCTTTGTCAAACTTTTCCACCATAAAACCACTGGGTTCCAAATCCCGTCATAACACAGCCCAAGTTACAGCCCCAGGACGTGCTGTGGCTCACTTGTGCCACATCATGATAACCTTGGGGTGTGGGCATGTGGCTGACAGGAGGCTCTCTGGGCCATGGGTGCCCAGGCCCAAGAGGGGACCCAGTGCCGATGCTCCCCTACGGCTGGCTCCCGTGCGTCCAACTTGGACGGACATGCCTCTCACACTCCTCCAAAGGGAAATGATTCATGAAAATCAGGAAGGTAAAATTAGCCCAAAGGCCTGCCGGAGTCTTTTATGCAGCCAGCAGCCCCAGGAGGAAGGGAAGGCGGTGCTGCCAGCTCAGGGGAGACCTCCCGGG
Organism: Dipodomys ordii; assembly: GCF_000151885.1. Lineage (NCBI taxonomy): Eukaryota > Metazoa > Chordata > Mammalia > Rodentia > Heteromyidae > Dipodomys > Dipodomys ordii. The sequence goes on from NW_012267341.1 coordinate 2,788,314, forward strand.
GCTGGCAGAGGGCAGTTTGGCCATCTGGAGCCCTATCTCTGAGTTTCCAGGACTGTTGGCCCAGCTTCTGGAACTTTCCCAGCCTCCTCCCTGTCCCCCACAAACCTCCTATGCACTGGGTCCACACACCAAGTGCCTGACTATGTGTTCCTTACCTCAGCCTTGGAGAGGAGCATGCCACCTCCCCCGCCCCACAGGGGAGGACCCTACGTGGGCAGTTCCAGGTGGGTACGCGTAGTATGCCCTCCACGGGCGGTGGGCACCTCTTTGCGAACTCAAGTCTTCAGCTGAGGTAAGAGGAGGGGACCTAGGCTTCCCCCCACCCCCCAGTCACCACCCCTCACCCTGCCATGAACTTTCCAGTCTCAGATGAGTCCATATCAGAACCTGGCTTCAAATCCAAGCTCACATGGAAGTTTCTACCAGAAAGGTGGAGGGTGCCTACTATCCAAGTGTCTTTAAAAGACCCAGAAATTGTCCGTGTGAGCCTGGAGGTCTAGTTCCTACCCCAGAGGGAGAGGGGGACATAACCGCAGTCTTATGGTCTCACAGGGCGAGGTTGCACATCAAGGCCCAGAGAGGGTGGGACTCAAAGCCACCCATCCGCTTTGTGGCTCTGCCCACCAGGACTAGAACTAAGTCCCATTGTGGACACCCTGCTGTTGGGGATATGTGCACAGTGAGCAAATATGGGGAGCCCTGCATGCTGGGCAGCCGAGGTGGGGTCATGTGCTGAGCCCAACAGGGCTCAGATGAAGGAGGTGGTCCCACCACAGCCACCCACAGGGGACCTGGGGCCATGGAGGGGCTTCTCAGAAGGCAGGAGGTGAAGCAGACTGGGACCATGTGGGAGTCCTCCTCTTCCTTCCACCACCTTGGTTAAAGATGGGGGGAGGCGTGGCTCAGTTGGTAGAGTGACAGCCAATGAGTGAAAGCAGCAGGTACTGACCTGGAGACCTGATCTCAGATTAAAAAGAAAAAAGATGGATTTACGGAATGGACCAGAAAGCATGTGTGTGCATGTGTGTACATATACACACATGTACACTGTGTATATGTGTCGTGTGTATATGTATGTACTGCATGCGTTTGTGCATGTGGTATGTATGTGTGTGTCTGTGTGTGCGCGCACACGCGCATCACCCAGAAAGCCCTGAGGGTTCAGTGAGGACCGGGGGTCTGGCATACAGATGGTCACATGGCCTTCCCCTAGCCCTTTTGGCTGCCCTGGCTTTGCCAGCACAGGTGACTACAAAACAGCACCACTACCCCCACCCCCCATCCCCCGCCAGCCCCAGTATAGAGAGAGTGGACCTCCATTGGGGCATCTGCAAACAGCTGGGACAGTTCCACCCAACCCCCAGGACATGGGTCAGAGGGTCTTAGTGGCACCATTTCCCAGAGTGACCACAGCTGCCACCGCCAGGCCACTACACAAGACCCTTCCATCGAAACCGGCACGTTCATCACTGTGCCTCAAGGAATTATAAGTCGCCATGTGCAAGAGTGCACAAGGCTGTGGCTGTGTGCATGGCCCTCCACCCCAACACGGCAGAGACCGGCGGTTCTCACACACACTCTGGAGCTACATACCCATGATCTGTGTCCTGACTTCACTCCTGCGTGGCCTTAGGAAGCTGCCTGGCCTTCCATGCCTCAGTTTCTGCCCTTCTGAAGGTGAGTTAAAAGAAGTAGCAGCTGGTATGTGAAGACAGTAAATACAGTTACTGTTGAGTCAGATGCAACAGGCCTTAACTCAAAGCAAGGCCGAGACCAGACCTTCAGTATGAGCCAGATGAAGGTCTATGGCAGATGGGGCTGCAGACGGCCTCCCTGTGTCCCCCGCCAGAGGCAAACCCCTCAGCCTCTCTGGCACTGGCTTCTCCACTCTAAGAGCACGTGGCTCGGGGCTGGGAAGGTGGCTCAGTGGTAGAGCGCTTGCCTTGCATGCATGAGGCCCTGGGTTCAATTCCTCGGCACCACATAAACAAAAAGAAAAAAGCTGGAAGTGGCGCTGTGGCTCAAGTGGTAGAGCGCTAGCCTTGAGCTGAAGAGCTGAGGGACAGCGCCCAGGCCCAGAGTTCAGGCTCCACGGCCAGACACCCCCCCCCCCCCCAAAAAAAGAACACGTGGCTCACACCGATAGTCCCAGCTGCAGGGACTATACGGGATCACGGTGTAAAGCCAGAGCAGGTGGTAAAGTCCATGTGATCCTTACCTGCAATTAACCACCAACAAGCCTTAGTAGAACTGTGGCTCACATAGTAGAATACTAGTCTTGGGCACACAGCACTCAGGCCCGTGTTCAAGCCCCAGGATTTGCACAAAACAAACACACAAAAACAGGTCAGATGGTAGCTGCTGTCCTGACTCCCTGGAGAAGTCACAGGGTGCTAGGCATTACTAAAATGCCCTGCCCACCAGGCAGACTGACAGCTAAATCCTCTCCCTGGCAGGGCACACGGGCCTCCACTGTAGCAAACACACTGCTGCCGGCCATCTTGGCTACCTACAAGGGCTTGTGGCCAGCACAAGGGAGGTCTGGGCCAGGGCCAGCTGCCCTGCATCTCACCTCTTAAGAAGTAATCCCAGCTGGCTGTGATGGCTGACCACACAGGCCACTGCCCACAGAGGGCAAGCCAAGCAGGGCTTCCCAGTCAGACACTTTCTGCCAAGACCATCAGGTCGGGTGGCCATGTGAGAAGGAACTGGATGGGGAGCCAGATGGCCTGGCTTCCACCCCTAGCCCTGCCAGTGGCCACCTGAGTGGCTTTGGGAAAGTCACTTAACCTTTCCAGAGCCTTGGTTTCTCCATCTGGGCACAGACAGGGGCCAAGCTAGAGGTGTCTGGTCCGACGGTAGCACAAAGGTAGTTTGAAATCCAAAAGCTAATATAAGAAAAAGAGCCAGAGCCAGACACGGGTGACTCAAGCCTGTAATCCTAGCTACTCAGGAAGATGAGATCTGAGGATTATGGTTCAAAGCCAGCCTGGGCAGGAAAGTCTGTGAGACTTTTATCTCCAATTAAACACCAGAAAACCAGAAGTGGAGCTGTGGTTCAAGGTGGTAGAGTGCTAGCTAGCCTTGAGTGAAAAAGCTCAGGGACACTGCCCTGAGTTCAAGGAAGGGAAGGAGGGAGGGAGGGAGGGGGGGAGGGAGGGGGGGGAAGGGAGGGAAGGGAGGGAAGGGAGAAAGGAAGGAAGAAAAAGGAAGGGAAGGGAAGGGAGGAAAGGAAGGCAAGGGAAAAAAGGGAGGGAGCCAAAAGGCTACTTTCCAGCCCTAAGTGACCAGTGGCAGGGGTGATATGTCCCGGGGACTGAGGCCAACCCCCCACCTTGGCCAGCCAGCATGGCCCAGAGGTACCCAGGCTCCCAAGGGAAAGGCTGGCCCCAAGGCTGCTTTCTTCTCCTGTCCACCCTGCAGGCCACAGTAGATCTAATTCGCTGCCACAAGGACTCCATTGAGAGCCAGTAACTCTGCCCGAGGTGTAGGGTTACATGACCAGGCTCCTGGCCACTTCGCCTGAGCAAACGGTGGGCTGAACCTCTTGATCCTTCTGTATAGGCCCCAGTCCAGAACCTTCAGGGCCAAACAGGGGAGAAATCTGATCGCCCACCACATTCCCAGGCAGCAGCCTCCTCCGGGATCTGTGGACTGGGGGAAGATGGAGTATTGTGACAGCTAAAGTCAAATGGGGCTGCCCACCATGGGTGTAGGCCCTGGGTCCAGAGAGGGGACTCAGAGATAATGAGAGGATGGCCCAGGACAAGAATGCTCCTGGGCTTCCCTGCACCAGGGACCGACCTTGGTACTTTGGAGGCAAAGGCTTTCTGCATCTTCTAGGTAACACTATGATGTGGGTGCCCCAGAGGAGAGACCAAGCCACAGAGAGCTTGTGTGGTTTCCCAGAAATACACAGCTTAGAAAGGGCTGAGCCAGGACTTGAATAAGGCATGCTGATTTCTCTGAGATGTGGCTGGAAATTGTGCTGCTCACACAAGAGCAGAAAACTCAGGGTATGAAGGAGAGAAGGCTTGGAGGGCCTGGACCACTGTTCTCATCTCTTGAGGAGTTGTCAGGGGTCAAGAGAACAACTCTTTCTCTCTCTCTGGCACCAAAGAAGATAGCCAGGAATAACAGGACACTCACAGGAGGCAGTTTGCTCTATATAAATTCTCAACTGAGGGTCTGGGAAGGTGGCTCAGTGGTCGAGTGCTTGCCTTGCATGCATGAGGCCCTGGGTTCAGCACCACATAAGCAAAAAGAAAAAAAAGCCGGAAGTGGGGCTGTGGCTCAAGTGGTAGAGCGCTAGCCTTGAGCCGAAGAGCTGAGGGACAGCGCCCAGGCCCAGAATTCAGGCCCCACGACTGGACCCAAAAAAATAAATAAATAAATTCTCAACTGACAAATTGTAAATGCCACATGATACATTTTTTAAATCAGAAAGAAAGGAAAAAGAGAAAAAAGGAAGGAAGGAAGGAAGGAAGGAAGGAAGGAAGGAAGGAAGGAAGGAAGGAAGGAAGGATATGATGGTAACCATGTAAGAACAAGGTAACATCAGAATCATCTTGGCTACATGAAATCTGTTGTTTAAACATACACGCATCCCCATGCAAGTGCTACACATTCCTTTACATTATGTGTGTCCATAGATAGAAAAGAAATCTAGAAGGCTATACCAGAGTAATAAACTGGAGTCATGTTTCACCTGGTAGAGGAATCTGGAATATTATGATTGCTAAAAAAGACCTTAGAGATCTTAGCTTGCTAACGCTAAGAGGTTATATGAGATAGCCACTCCTCACTTAGTGTGACCAAGGTCACTGTCAACACTAAGGAGCCCCAGTGATTCCCACTTTGCTGGCCATGAAGCCTGAGCCTGCCCAGCCCCATTCTGCAAGGACCTGAGTGGTGACACTCCCGCTGAACTGCAGCCAGACGCCACCCTGCAGCCAGGGCCCAGCCTGTTTGGGAACCCTCAGGAGAGAGAAGAGGGCTAGGTAGCCTGAAGTGGGGCCCCAGTGGAAGGGGTGAGGGTGGGGCTGGTGGGGAGATGTTCCCCACAGTACTGTCCCGGGCATGCCCATGTCCCCTGGGCTTGTGGCCGCATGCAGGCCCAGACACACCTGGCTTTGTTCCCAGAAACCTCCAAATAAAGTGAGTTGCTCAGCTCAGGGCAGAGACTGAGGTAGAGCCCAGGGCTGTGCAGCAATTCCTGGCATGATGCTGTGTTCCCAGTGGCTGGCGGTGTTCCCACAGGCAGGCGGTGCTTCCCCAGGCTGGCTGCCCCTTCGCAGGCTGGCTCGGTTGGGACCTGAATGTCCCTTGCTACCACAGTCAGGTGTTTATTGGCATCTGATTCCACAAACGCAGGCCTCAGCCTTACCCATTAGCGGGTCCACACAGGAAGCAACTGTAGGCCACTGTCCCCCACTAAACTCCTAAATAGGCCTAATGTCATCATACACCAGGCTCCCATAGCTGGCTAACCCCATCCTCTGCCTCCCACTTCTACCCCTCTCCAAACACAGCCTGGTATGGTGGCTGCCCAGACTGCACCTGGGCCAGCTGCTTGCCTGGCCAGCCAGGATGGCCACACGACAGGTAGAGGCCTGCTTCCCTACGAAGAAACAGTGCCTCTGGGGCAAAGTCCTTACTCCTTCTAACAGGGTTCAAGGCATTCTCTAGCCTCTGGCTCTGTACCCCTAGGGCCAGCTCCACCAAAACAGCAGATATCACCCACCATTTCCTGAGCCACCGGATCCTCCCACTGTCACCTTCCCCCATGCTGTTCCAGATGCCAGAATGCCCTTCCTGCTCCTCCACGCAGGATGCCCCTCCTTTCTTCCTCTGGGACACCCCCCCCACACACATCCTCTCCTCCTGGGTGCCCAAGGCAAGCCCTTGGGTCTCTCCTCTCCCTCGCCTAGAGTTCCCCACTTCCTGCCTTCCACCACAGTTGGAACCTGAGCCACAGCTGCTACTCTAATGATTTGTGGCAATGGTACTTTTTTTTTCCAATCTGATGCCAAATGGTGCTTTTATAAAATACAATACAAATGATGCTGCAATATGAGTTTCTCAGTGCTTCCTTTGGGTATCTGTCCCTGTCTTTGCAGACTAGTAGAGTGTGGCTTCAGCGGGTGGCACCGGCAGGACCACCCTGTTTCTGATGCCCGAGAAGAGACTGCACGTGGAGCTCACTGACTGTCCCAAATTTGTGTATGGCCTCTCAGTCACTTGCTGATCAAATATTAGAAGGAAAAATCCAGAAACCCCATAACATGGCAGTCACCAACATCAGGGCCCTTTTCCCCATTTCCAGGTGACTAGCCTGAGTCCCAGCTGCCCAACTTCTGTACTGCCTCTGCTCACCCAAGGGCCAGCAACTCGGAAGGTTCAAGTTGTCCAAGTCAATTCCACTGCTAGCATTTCCCACAGTGACAGTAACAGGGGATGAAGCTGGCTCAACCTTTGCAGCTGTGGGATCTAGGGTAAGTCCCTGCACTCCCCACCCCTCACGCTGCAAATTCAGCTGTGTCTACCAGCTCTAATAACACCAGCACCATGGGTGCCTCAGGGAAGCCAAAAAAGAAACATGCTATTCAGGATCTGTGTGCCCCAGGACCCTTAGTAAGGCTTAGCTGGGGTCTTCTAGTCAGAGACCCGGGCCTGGGTCCTCTCTTGCTCAGCTCCTATCCTCTCAAGGCCCTAGATCTTTTCTTTGGGGAAAGTGCTGCCCTGGAGGCTGTTGGCTGATTTCTTTTGCAAATTGCACCTCTTATGCTGGGCGCTGGAGGCTCACACCTATAATCCTTGCTACGCAGGAGGCTGAGATCTGAGGATCAAGGTTTGATGCCAGCTTGGGCAGGAAAATCTTTAAGACTCTCAACATCAATTAGCCAGCAAAAAAAGTCAGAAGTGGAGCTGTGGCTCAAGTGGTAGAATGTCGGTCTTGAAGGGAAAAGCTAAGGGACAGTGCCCAAGCCCTAGTTCAAGCTCCAGTACTTACACACACACACACACACATACACACACACAATTTAGAATTATGGCTATATCACCTTGAAGCAGTCACTGAACCTGAATCGCAACTTTCCCTTCAGTAGCAGCACAAAATAAAATAACAACAATAACAGTAGTAGTAATTTCTTGCCCTGCCCCTCTCTCTCCTCTAGTCTCATAGATCCCTCCCTGGGACACCTGGAGACTCTTCTTCCATACATCAGTCCTTGGAGTGAGTCTCCTTACTTCTCTGGGACCCAGCTGTTCTAGGGAGGGGCCGTGCATGCCTGTGGGGTATGCACACACACACATATACACACACACACACACACACACACACACACACACACACACACAGAATACTGTGGATTAGGGCAGGGAAGGGAGGAAGGTGGTATCAGGGACAGCCTCCCTCCCCCCAGTCTGCTGCCCTCCTGCCTCCCAGAGGTCATTTACACCATGACAGTGCTGACTTCACCCTAGCTGGGGACTAGTCAGATGTCCCTCCCTCTGTGGCGCAGCTCTCCCCAGGCTGGGGCTGAGGGTCCAGTGGCTGCTGTCCCTGTCCTTCAGCTGGCCTTCTCCATCATGTGGACAGCAAGCAGTGATATCCTTTCCTGGCCCTCACCCTTCCCTTGGGGGTGGGGGAGGGTGTGTGTGTTCGCTTGGACCCACTCTGTCCCCAAGTCACATGGATCCTCCCATCTGCTGGCCCTGCTTTTGCCTCTGACCTGCCCTGAGCGTGGGACAGAAGCCCACTGTCACTCTGCCGCTGGGGGAGGGGCTGTGGCCTTTGTCCCCCGTGGCAAGGAGCAGGCTCCATGTCACACAACATTCAAGCGGCAGCCACAACCTCTTCACTTGGTGACAGACCACAGATGCCAGCCAAACACCCTCGATGTCCTCATTGGCTGTTTTAGTTCTGAAAAGGTTGGTACAGAGGAAAGGGTGCTAGATTTGGGTTCAAATTTCACCTTGGTCACTTTGTAACATCAGTCACTTGCCATCACCAAGCCTGCCTCTCTCAGCTGTATAATGGGGGTCCCTGGGGCTGGCCTGCTGTCTCAGGGCACAGGAGAAGGGCTATGGGTAAAGGGTAAAGCTGGGAGGAGAGTCCTGAATTCCCCTATGAGTCAGGTTAGACTAGCAGGGAAACCCCAGAAAAACGCAGAAGGTTCCAGAGACCTAGATGGACCTCACTGCAAAGAACAGCCCTAGGTCTGAGGCTGAAACCCAGGGAGAAGTAGGGAGGGGAGACAGGTGACCCCCCATATCCACACTCCTCACTGCTTATCACTTAATTGGAGGCTTTTGGTCTATGTGAACATGTCTCCAAGTCTTGGGCCCTGAGGTTTTCAAGGAGGCAGGGTTCTGACACCAACTGTGAAAGCAGACTCCACTTTTAAGGTGCCTAAGCAATCTGCTGAGGATTGTCAGGCAAAGAAAAAAGGACCAAGTCTTTCCTTATTAATGTGTGTTCCTCAGGGTGGCCAGAAAGATTAGACTAAGAGGCAAGGTGCTAGTGGCTCACGCCTGTCATCCTAGCTTCTCGGGAGGCTGAATTGAGGATTGTGGTTTGAAATCAGCCTGGGCAGGAAACGTCCTGAGACTCTTACTTCTTAATAAATTACCAATATGGCAGAAAGTGGAGCTGTAGTTAAAGTGGTAGAGTGCTAGCTGAGGGGAAAAAAAAGAAAAGCTCAGAGGTCTAAACCCAGGTCTGATTCACACACACACACACACACACACACACACACACACACTAGAACATGGCTGTGTGACTTTGCTGTCATCACTGAACCCCTCTGAGCCTCAATTTCCTTCCTCTAAGTGGACATAGAGGCTTCATGGGGATGTGATCAAGGTCCAGAAGCTTCCCATGCCAGTGAAAATGGGATTTTCAATTAGGTCCAGAAGACCCAAGGACGATGTTGTCCTCCACAGCACATACAGCAACTCCATGTACAGAAAGGGAAACTGAGGCACAGGCAGTGTAACAACGGGCCTTTGACACAAGCCAGTGGGAGGAGAAGAGTGTCTGAGGATGCAGCCAGGTGACCTTTAAACCCAAGGCCACCGATGCCCCACTTTCGCATCTGCAGGCTGTCCCCGGTCAGGGACACAAGATGACCTCCACGGCCAGGACATGTCCCCGGTGCCCACTGCCCTTCTATCAGGGGAGGTAGCCCTGAGCTGGCAGGATACCCATCACCAGTGCCCAGTGCATCTTTCTGAGGGCTGTCTGTGCAGCCCTGAGCCAGGCGCCAGGTGGGGACAGCTGTCCCAGGAGAGGTGGCCTTGTGTCAAGAAGGCCTTGTGGCCTTCTTGGGCTGCCAAGTGGCAGAGTCTGGAGGAAACTTCAGGACCTACCCAGCATGCTCTGCTGGCTCCCACCTGTGGGTGGGTCCTGGTCTAATTAGGAACAGAGGCCAGCCACATATTAGGAGACCTCTGACCTTCCCCCTCCCCCAGAACTGAGACCCCACTGTCGGCCCTGAACTGCAGTATGGAGGGCCAAGTCCCTCTCCCTATCTTTCTCCCTTGGCAGCATCTCATCCTCTTCTTCTACTGCAGCAACCTCCTACCCAGCCTCCAGCCATTACTGCAGCTTTCTGGACCTCACATCTGCTTCCTCCTTATAAAACCCTCAGAGGCTCCCTGATACCCACAGGATGTGAACTCTTGAGCTCAGCAGTCAGGACCATTACAGTCTGGCTGGGGTCAGGGACTGGGGTGAGGCCGAAGGTCTCAGGAGTCACAATGATCTGAGTTCAGATTCCTAGTTGTGCTGTTTACTGACATGTCTCTGAGCCTGTTTTCCTGAACTGTACAATAAGGAATAATGGTGCCAGTATCTGGGCACTCTTGGGAAAGGTGGGTATAGCACTGTGCACAAGAAAAGCCTCCAGTTCAGCCTCATTCTCGCTATTCACACAGCAGTGCGGGTAACTGACATTCTATAATGAAGACAGAAAGAACACAAATGAAAAAAGAAAACCAAATCATGCAGTACCATTGCAAGCCGAAACCAGAAAGTGCCCAGTGCCCACGAGAGGGGGATATTTATGCTAAAGTCTTGGTGGAGGCGAGGTAGCTTGCCATGGGAGATAAGTAGAGTGAGAGTGTTCCATGGGGGGGGGGGGCAACCAGTACAAAGGCCTTGAGGCTGGACCACAACAGGTGTGTTCATCCTATGTCCTGTCCAGTCTTCTCCATCTCCATCACACCCACTCCACACAAAAGACAGGGACCATCACCCTCCCCGAAGCCTTTCCCTGTGCCCCTGCCCTGTCCCAGGCCAGATGGCCTCTTCCCTATTTTGCCCTCATCCTATCCAGCCATCAGAAGCCAGCCTACAGGCCGCCATAGCCTGGGACTGCCTGGCCCGGGGCTCATGTCTGGCCTGGGCATGGGAGCTCTCTGAGGGCAAGGACTAGGCGATGAGTTGCCTCTCTGAGCCTGGTGCAGGGCCTACCACAACAGTGACAGCAAACATACACTGTGAGTGAATGCGAGGTCCCCTCCCCGACAGAGCTTCTGCCAGGGACAAAGAGTGTGGCACATTGTGGGGGAGGGGAGGGACGGGCCGAGGGGAGAGGGGATGTCAGCTCCTCTAACACCGATACAAATCTGCAATCGGAAATAAGCTTTTTAACAAACAACAGCTCAGTTTTCTCTTCTTTACTGTGGATGCTTTCTTTCTCTCTTCTTCTTCTTTCTCTTTCCGCATGGCTTGATTTTCCAGCTGCTAAGCAGCCCCTCCCAGACCCCTCTCTGAGACCCAGAAGACTGGCAGGCTGCAGGGGGGTGGAGGGTGGAGGAATCAATCAACAGCCCAGCCAGCTTCAGAGCAGCTGTGGTGTGAAGGCCTCCAGACTCCTCCCTGGGCCAGGCACCCATTTGCTCAAACCCCAGTGTTAGGTGGCTAGCACCATACTGGAAGCTTGTCACAAGGGGTGAGATTTATCACCCCACCTGACTCTTCTGAAGGGCGCCCCCTGGTGGTCCTCTGCCCCCATGCTGAGGGCACCCTCAAAGGAGTGTCATGGGACCAATACTGCCATTCTCCCGGGATCCCTCCCCTGGCCTCTCATGGCTTTGATTTCCCCATCTGTGAAGGGGAAACACCTGTCTCAGTTCCCCAACATAAGGTGGGAGGCGATGGCTTGGATGGGGTTCGTGTGTTTGAATCTCAGCCCTCTGTGTGTAGGGGGTCACTGGTCATGGAGGGTACAGCCCTGGAAGACATGAATGTAGTTCTTCCTAAGATCCTAATGAGCTCTCGAGAGGGAGTTATGGTAGAGAAGACAGCCTGACCTTTCCATGCCCTCTGGCTTCCTGTCTTGGCCCATGATCTCTCCCCGTCACTAGCTCCATGCCCGACGGTGCCCTCTGCCATGATATGACACACACAGGGAGTCTCATCAGAACCATGTGGTTTGCACTTTCACATTCCAAAACTAGTAGTTCAATAAACCTTTTATTTTCCCCCTTATAAAGAACCCAGCCTCAGGTGAACTGTTGTAGCTTTGGAAAATGGGCCTAGACAGTATGTGGCACGCTTAGTACTGTACTGGCACACATAAGCCCTCAACAACCTTTGGCTGCCATGGCCACCAGCATCTTCATTATCCTTGGGTCGACTCTACAGCCCTTCCAAGGAATTCTATCCTTTGCAGATCAGTGGGGACATCAAGAGTCTTTCCCTCTCATCCCATCCTCTCCTGCCCTCCAGGATCACTCCCTCCTGCAGCCTACCTGCCCACATCAGACTCCACCTACCCACAGCTGAGGGAAGTGGTAGCCCTGCCTCCTGTCAGGGCCCTGTCTGTTGCCCCGTCAAGGCTAAGGAACTCAGAAGAAGGCATTGAGGGAGCAGCTTACTCAGGCCAGTGGACAGAGCTGATGGAGGTCTGATGGAGGAGAAAGGAGGAAACCAAATCCAACATAGCAAATGGAAAACAGCTTTCAGAGATGAGTGTACAAAGGAGAGGATGGGGAGAGCAGGAGAGGCCTCCCTGGGGAGGTGATAGGAAGCTGAAGGGTGAAGAGACCTTAGCAGGAGAGGGAGAGACTAGAATGCAAGGGGGAGAGGGAACAGCATAGAGAAAGTGCCATGATTGACAGCACATTGCAACGGAGGAGGATACAAAATTGTGTTCCCACAGAGACTGGTGGACTGCAAAAGATTTTCTGCCTGCTAAAGGTAGGGAGCCCCTGAAGGTTTTGTAGACAGGAAGTAACATCAAATGTGACGTTAAGCCAGGCGCCAGAGACTCACACTTGTAATCCTAGCTACTCAGGAGGCTGAGATCTGAGGAGCACAGTTCAAAGCCAGCCTGGCAGAAGAGCCCAACTCCAATTAGCCATCAGAAAATTCACAAAGTGGTAGAGGGTGCAATGTGGCAGAGTGTTAGCTTTGAGCAAAAATTGCTAAGGGACAGTGCCCAGGCCTTGAGTTCAAGACCCATGACTAGCGACAACCACCACAAAATCTGATGGCAAAAAGGCCTCCCTGGCTGCTTTCCAAGCCATGGTCCTTCCCCTGTGTGCACTAGCTATGTGCATGCACAACTTGTCTATCTGCCTGTCAGCCGAGCCCTGCAGCAGTCAGGACAGGACAGGGGATGCAGTGGTTTCCAAGCACAGAGAGGTCTGGTTCTCACTTGTGCTACCTGCCTACCATCAGCCATCAAGGGGCTCTGCTCAAAGAGTGACAGAGGAACCCTGGCAGAAGAGTCACCATCCTGCCTACCACTAGATGCCACAGGGAGGTGAGGGCTGAGGGGATGGTTCCAGAAACAACCTTACACACATCACTGGAATTCCCAACACACTAGCCCCACCTGTGCATGAGAGGACCTCCATTCAACCCTGCCAGTACCTAGAAGAACTGGAAATCTCTGTTCTCTAACCCAACAGCCCACTCTCCACCCCATCTTGCCCTTCTTTAACCTCCATCCATTCACAGATGACAAGGGGTCTGGATTCCAGGGGGAGGGGATAGCCTGGCAGAGGGTTTGGTACACAGCACAGAGATGCCTGGGAGGGCAGGAAAGGGAAAGGGTAAGGCTGAGAGGATTTCAGGTCACCTAACAATTTGGTTTTCTATCAGACGTGCACCGAGAAGCGGATCTCTGGCTGCAGTGGTGAGCAGGTGGGGCAGGGAGGGACAAGGTGGTGGCAGTCCGTTCTTGATACTGTCCTGGGGAAAGGCAGCATGGTTTAACCCAAGATGCATGCTAGGGAGGGAAAGTTTGCGCTAGATTTGCTTGGGAGGAACACATTCTCTAGGCCTGTAGACTGGACTGATGTGAGGGAAGCAAACATCCAGCTTCTGCTTTAAGGACTGATGAGACTCCATGCTGTTGGCTAAGATCAGAGCCCTGGAGGAAGGCTGTGGACAGCCTGGGGCCTTCTGTGTTTGTCCTGATTCAGGACAGCCAAGAGGGCAGCCCAGGAACAAGCAGGTCTGATCCTTGACTCCTTGTCCAGTGCTCTTAAGAGTCCATACCTGGGAAAGTCTTGAGAATCCAAGAGAAGGAAGGGGCAGATGCTAAGATCTTCCATACCAAGGAGAACAAATGTGAATCATGTGATCCCAGTAGGCACACAAGTGAAGGCAAAATCGTACAGAATTAGGCGTGATTGCTGGTCAAGGGTTCCTGGGGACAAGTCAGGAGAGCCCCTCATCTTTAGAATGACACCAAGGAAGAGAATCTGAGCCTGCACCAGCTGCTCCTTGGATGTTGGGGGGACCTGTCCATCAGGGACTGAGTGGCAGTTCTGTGGTCAGGCAGTTCTGTTGTTCCCAGAAGGGTACCTCCAGAGGGAGAGACCGAGGCTTATGAATCCACAGGCCTGGATTTGATCTCTGCCTGTATTTAACAATCCAGTTGTCTGCAGACTGGCTGGATGCTCCCCCTCCACCCCTTTAAGGAAGGGAAACTGAGTTCAGAGAGGTCAAAGGTAACCACCCAAAGTCTGAAATCAAATAGCTGTTCTGAGTAGTAGTGACTCCAAAGGAGAAGCCCTCTCCAGGAAGCGAAATAAAGCAGGGGGGCTGGGCTGTGTTCCCAGAAGGGAAGGTTTGTAGACACAAGCCCCCAGTGTACAGTGCCCTCCCCAGCCATGTCCACTCCCCAGGGAAGGAGAGACACTACAGCTTGCTACTCCTGGTCTGTGGTCCTCCACACACCTCCAATCAGGACCCCAGAGGCTGTCCCCTCCCTCCCTCCTCCTTCCTTCCTCAGAAGCCAATTTGTGGGGAGGGCAAGCTTGGGTGCCACAGGCATTGCGCGCATGGAAAATTCTTTTACTTCAACCCAGACAAAACCCTTAAAGTTTACGGGGTTTCATCAAGAGCCATCTCGCTTTACTGAGCCCCTCCTTCCCCTCTCTCTCCCCCCACCCCCACCCCAAAGAACTGGGTGTGCCTCTTTTCAGCCACCCTAAATTATACCCCACAGCCTTTGGCCACATGGAGGAGAAAGTATGAGAAAGAAGAGAGCTTTCATGTTTGTCTCTTCTAAGTCCAGCCCACCATTGGGGTGCGAGTCCCCCCCCGCCCCCCTCCCCAACCCGGCACAAGACACACAGCAACTTTCCACGGGAGGGCATCGGCAGCGCCTCTGCATTCTCTTGGCCGCCACTGGCCTAGGGCACGCCGGCCTTGACGGAGAAAGGTCGTCGGCCACCAAGAGCCTGCAGTTTCTGCTTCCAAACACCTTGGGAGCGCGCGGCGGGGACGGGGGGCGCGGGGGGGGGACAGTCCACCCCTACAGTCTACCCCGTCACTGAGACTTTAAAATAGACTCAAGAAACGCCTTGGGGTCGACCGAGATTATAGCCAGGAAACCAAGGGGTGAGAAGCAGCAGACCTCAGTGTCTGCCGCAGGGCGTCCCCTATCCAAGCCACCCCCCCATCTCCATCTCTCGTCCCCAAACTCCCCATCCCCATCCCCCCTCTCCCCAAGCCCCCCCATTCCCAGCTCCTCCTCCAAGCCCCCATCTCCATCCCCCAACCCCTCATCCACTCCCCAAGTCTCCCCGAACCCACTTCCCAAGCGCCCCCCCTCTCCCCCCACTCTCCATCGCTGTACCCGGAGAACTAGGCCGGCGGCCGCGGTGAACCCTCCCCGCTCGGCCCCGCCCCCCTCATGTCACCGCGTTCTAATTCCGAACGCTCGGGCCCGGGCGGCTGCTCCCATTGGTCGGCGGCCACGTCCGTCAGCCGGCGGAACGAACGCGGAGAGAAAAGGCTACATTGTAACAAGGCGAGCGAGCGAGGGAGCGAGCGAGCGAGCGTTCGCGGAGGAAAGAGGCGGAGGCGGCCCGGTCCCGCGGCGGCGGCGGCGGCGGCTACCTGCCGAGGGTTAACCCACCTTGGGGGACCGACCAGCACGCCCCTCCGCCCGGGCCGCACCCACCCCTCCCAAGCTCGGCCCCC
>NW_012267341.1:2803926-2851739 GCF_000151885.1 Dipodomys ordii
CCGGCGAGGCAAAGTTTCAGCGCCCGCCTCGGCGCGGCGGCGGCGGCTCTCGGCTGCTCTCCTCCCCTGCTTTGACCACCATCTTATTAGTACAGGAAATGACATGGAAAACGGAAGAAAGCGGCGTTTGGGGCAGACGCGGACCCCCCAATTCAGGGGCCGGAGCCGGGACTCACCAGCCGCGTCCCAACCCGGCCCCGGGAGAGAAGTCTCGGGGACCCCTCTCGCGGTCCCGCGCCTGGCGCACGGGGGGGACCCCGAAAGGAGAAGGAGAGCTTTATAATCAGCCCGCGGAGAAATCGAGAAAAAAAATAATAAATGGGAAAGAAAAAAAAAAGGAAAAGGTTGAAAGAACTTTCCAACCGCGATACTTTCGGGGGGTCGGAATTAAAAGTTGCCGAGGCTTCGAGAATCATTGGGGGGGGCTTCGCCTCGGAATTCCCGTCCGCCCGCTGTCCTTTTGGGGACAAATCGGGGGGGGGGATGATAAATGCGCTTATAGTGTTAACCCTTTCGATGTTCCAAAGCCGGTCCCCTCCCAGTCTCCTTTAACTCTTTGAATGCCCGGTAATTTTAGAGGTGCAACGCAGAGCTGTAAAACATAGGCACCCTGTCCAAAGTTGGGGGGGGGAAGGGGGC
The DNA here is from genome assembly GCF_000151885.1 of Dipodomys ordii. Taxonomy (NCBI): domain Eukaryota; kingdom Metazoa; phylum Chordata; class Mammalia; order Rodentia; family Heteromyidae; genus Dipodomys; species Dipodomys ordii. The sequence goes on from NW_012267341.1 coordinate 2,804,566, forward strand.
TGAGGGGAAAGGGGTAGGGTGGAGGAAATACTTTTTTAAAAAGTTAATGATTTATGGTGAGGCTATAGTTTTAAAATCATGAACCACAAGTTCTCAAACTTCATTACAGAGTTGACAAGTTGGCCAGGCTGGTCTGCGGCAGGCTTGGAGAAAGATGTTTGGGGTTCCACTCGTTTGCCTGGTGCCTCAGTTTCTCCATCTGTGAAATGGCCCTCAAGCTGGAGGAGAGATGAAAGGTCCTGGGGCAAAAGTGGGCTGGATTTTCACAAAGAAGGCGAGCGAGTGTGGAGCCTGATAGGCTTCCTCAGCAGCATAGCACCCCCACGGACTGTGAAGCTGGGGAGGAGGGGGAAGCCCTACCCCCACCCAATACCCCTTTCACCCTGCATGGTCTACAGGATGAAGGAGGCTTGCTGGGAGGGGAGGGGGCAGGGGAGAAGGGGAGGAGAGCCAGGGACTGTCAGCTCTAGCCAGGGTTCTACCCTACCCCAGGCAAAGGCCTGCCCAGGTCAGGAAGGCGCTTGCCCCAGATACCGGAGGATGCCCTTCCCCAGGGGGCCTCAGGAGCTCCCTGCCCACATCTGCCCCCATCTGCTCCCACGAGTCTGATTGTGGGGCTGGTGAAGGAGGGAATTCCATGTAATTCCATGTAGGTATATCTGGGTCCCCTTGACTCTGGCCCCAGGGACATTTCTAGGAACCCCCCCTCTCTTGCTCTGTGATTTTGAGTGGTTTTACCTGAGGCTTGGTGGTCTCATCTGCAGTGTGGGGGTCGGCCCTACACTGGGGTGGGTGCATGCATGTATTTAGAGCACCCAGCACCCTCCCTGCACACAGTCACTGCTGAAGACACAGAATAGCGCCGTCACTGTTTGGCAGGGGTCTGGATATAGGTGTGCTGAGGGGTTCTGCTGTGTGCCATGGGGGGAGGACATCGAGGAAACAGCCTGGCATTGCTATCTTCATGGAGGTTGGAGCTGGCTCAGAGACAGAGATCTTCATGGCTACCTCACCTTGATACAGGTAGGTAACTCACATTGGCCAAGGGCAAGGCAGAAAATGGGCCCCAAGGAATCAAACACTATTCCTTCTGAGGAGGGGAGGCCCCTCCTCAAAAATGACATCAGAGGCCAGGAAGGGAGAAGACCTCCAGGTGTCAGTTTCCAGGGAATTGACCCAGCCTGAAGAGAGAAGAGGCCAGAAAAAGAAGGTCATGGAGGGGGTGGGGCTCCTGGCAGGCCTGGTTTGCTCTCAGGGTCAGGGACAAGACCCAGGAGGCACTCTAGAGCAAACTGGGGGCGCACCATGAAAGCCATCTCAGGAGGGCAACACAGGCATACGCTCTGGACAGGCTAAGTCCTGTGAGCTTTGCCTCAGTTTCTCTGAGATCCAAAGGGAGCCTGAGATCCAAAGTTGGGGTGTGATGGGAACCATTGGAGTCCCCGCCTGGGATCCAAGGAAAGACCATCCTCACCATTCTTATCCACAGAGGAACTGTGCTTAGAGAGGTTGGAGATTTGCCCCAAATCACATAGCCAATTAAGAGGCAGGGTGAATTCCAAGCCAGGTCTGCCCACCTCCTGTGACTCAGGGTCTTCTCCATCATTTCTGGCTCTTCGTCCTTTCTGATAATTCTGCTTTTCATTTTATGGTTGGTGAAATGCTTCCCTAATTTTCTCTCATGTGGGTATGTCACAAAAAGGGAGCCTGAGCTGGGCTCCAGTGGCTCAAGCCTGTAATCCCAGCTCCTCAGGAGGCTGAGACTGGAGGATCATAGTTCAAAGCCAACCCTGGGCGGTGGGGGGGGGGTAGGGGGGGGGGGGGGGAGGGTCAGGGAGGAATGTGGACTGTGAGATTCTTATCTCCAGGCTAGCAAAAAGCCAGAAGTGAAGCTGTAGCTCAAGTAGTAGAGCACTAGCTTGAGTGAAAAGCCCTAAGTTCAAGCCCCAATACCAGTATCCCCCCCCCACACACACACAAAGGGAGCTACCAGGGACTTTAAGACAGGGACAGGACACTTAATGACCTCCCTTTGTAAAGTCATTGCTTGCATCCAGCCTCCTCCCATTCTGGTGGAGACATTCAGATGCTCTTGCTCTCCCACTAGTAATGGTACCCAAGCAATATTTGTGTCCAGTGAGGGCCTCAAGACCTGGAAGGAAGGACTCTGGGAATGCATTTCATACTTCTTGTAAAACAAGGACCTTGTTTATTCCACTAATTAATCTCTCCTAAAGCCTCAAGGAAGACATTTCACTCTGGATTTACTGCCTGGAAAAAACAAACAAAAACAAAAACTGAAACTGACACAAACGACATCTCCCCTGAGGAACCCAGTAAAGCATCTTCTTTGCTAAGAACAGAAGCTCTGTAACTCATCAGGCTTCCGTTTTTTGCCTTGGCGGCCAGGACGCTCCAAGCCAAATTCCACCCTCCTTTCAACTTTGGCAGTTGCTTCCTTCTCATTCTTACTCTTCCATCCACTTCTGAACCCTCTTGGCTTAGCCTCTTATTAAAGGATGTTCCCTCCCTCCCTTTTAAATAGTAAAAAAATAAATCCTCGGAATAAACCCACATTTGGAATAGCTGCTGAAGGGACTTGGATTCCACGGACCATGTGCTAAGCCAGGCACAGTTGTGTTCTGGTCCCGTCCATTCCCCCAACAGCTGGGTGATCCTGCTTTTGGAAAGGAGGGACTGGCTGAAGACCAATGGGTTGTTCATCCGGCTGCCGCACAGGCATAAAATCAAAATGCCCAAAGTCAGATTGTCAGAGCTATGGGCAAGCAGCTTCCCTCTTTCCATCCACTCTCTGGGAGCGCAGTGTCCCCTACCAGCTCCCCAAATAACACCTCCCCCCAGTATCCTTGTCCAGACAGTGAGGAAACTTGAGTTTGTATGATGTCTCCCTGCCTGAGGGTGATTTTCCATGAGGAGCAGGGAATGGGGCCCATAACTTCACAGGCACCCCTGAACCCAAATTCTTTGGCCTGTGATTCAGAATTTGTCATATAAAACTTAGCAATTGCAGGCCAAACATTTCCTCTTGAACGTCTACAACCCCCCACCCCCAATTATGATGGCTTTTTTTTTTGGTTGTTTTGTTTTTAAATGGACTTTTTCACCATGCCTAAAAAGGCTTCACACAAGCCAGGCACTGGTGGCTCACACCTGTAATCCTAGCTACTCAGGAGGCTGAGATCTGAGGAATACAGTTCAAAGCCAGCCCAAGCAGGGACGTCCATGAGATTCTTATCTCCAATTAACCACCAGAAAACCAGAAGTGGTGCTGTGGCTCCAAGTGGTATAGTGCTAGCCTTAAGCAGAAGAGCTCAAGGACAGCACCCAGGCCCTGAGTTCAAGCCCCATGAGTGACAAAAAGAAAAAAGTTTCACACACAAAAACTTGTAAAGTGGATTCGCTTTCTGTGGTTGTACCAAAATATCTGAGCCACTGTCCTTAAGAAGAGAAGAGGTTTCCTTAGGCTGATGGCTTCCCAGGTTTCAGTCCATGGTAACCTGGCTGGTTGCTCTGGGCCTGTAGGGGTGTCTGGAGAAGGCGGCTGCTCACCTCGTGGTGGCCAAAGAGCAGAGAGAGTGGCCAGGAGAGAGCCTGCATCCCAATACCCTCCTCTAAGGCCTCCTCTGAATGACCTAATCTCCACTCAGCTCAGCCTTTTCAAGTTTCCATCTCCTTTCCAATAGCATCTCAGGCCAGTGACCCAAGCTCCAATACATGAGCTGCTGGGGGGAGAGGGGGGGTCGTACATTTAAAATCCAAATTAGCAGCATGATCATGGCTCAGCCCTGTAATCCCAGCTACTTTGGAGGCTGAAATCTGGAGAGTGGAGGTTGGAAGCCAGTCAGAGTAAAAAAGTCTAAAAGAATCCATCTCCAATTAACCAGCTTAAATAAAACCAAGCTGGAGGCATGGCTCAAGTGGTAGAGCATCAGCTGTGAGCACAAGGCCCTGAGTTCAGACTCCAGTACCAGAAAAATTAAATTTTAAGGAAGATTCATCTCAGAAAAATGAGGTACTACAGACTATACCCCTCAGCAATTCTTCGCAGCAATACACCTTCCACTGGTATGGTGTATTGGATGCAGCCAATGAACAAGTATTGCTACACTCATGTGAGCTAGCATTCATCGTTTGCACAGATTTTCTTCATTCTTGCCTTAAGAATGGAGAATTCTTTTCTCTGTTCTGGGGTCCAACCAGTGACCTACTCCTAGATCTCTTCAGCCCCTCTTTGGCTGAGGAGGCTCTCCCTTGTTTCTGACAATCCCAGTTATGAGGGAAAGTGTTGGATATTTTCTAGACTACTCCTCTATTATAGTTCTTCCAGTGTTTTCTTCATGGTTGGGCCAGATGTATGAGTTTGAGGGAAGAAGGCATTGGGATTTTTTTTCAGTACTGAGATTTGAACTCAGGACCCTTGTGCTTGCTAGGCAGGTGCTTTACCACTGAGCCACACCTTCAGAGCACCAGTGGGATTCTGATCAGTGTGCTAAGAAGCTGGTAGGACCATTCACATACCATCCATACTTCCAGGCTGTTTTCATTGGCCTCTTGGATGGGTATCTTCTCCACAGTGTTCAAGTCTGTTGCACTCTTAGATGAGGTTTGTCCTGTGGTTTTATTCTTCTACAATATTTCTTGTTAGTTTTTTGTTTGTTTATTTTTTGGTCTAGGTTCGTAATGACTCTTGCTGCTATTGTGGCTGGACCTTTTTCAATTAGATTTATTTCCCAAATTATCTCTGCTGCTCTACTGGAAAGGTATTGATTTTTATAAATTTATATTCTGACCTGCATTTCTCCCAGCTTTACATACTGCCTGCATGGTTTCTGAGTTGAATCTCTCTTTTTTTTTCCAGGGCTGAGGACCGAACCCAGGGCCTTGTGCGCAGCTGGTGGGCGCCCTTCCGCTGGGCTAAACCCCCAGCCCCTGAGTTGAATCTCCTGACCTCTTTTGATAGACTAGAGGATCTCCTGCAGATAATTACTTTGCCTGGTCCTTTTTAACTGTATGTGAACATTACTTCTTTTTCTCACATGGTGGCATGTATTAGACACTCCAAAACAAAAGCACCTTTGGTACTTTTGGATGGCACTGGATCAGTGTTTTCTGTTCTCATGGTGCTTGCTCTGGGTTTCTGAGTATCTTTTTATCCTATTTAAGAAAGAAATGTCCTTCTAACATTGATCAAAATGAACTAAGCAACTTAATGGCAGTGATCGGAGGGAGGGGATGAGTGGGAAAGAGGGAACGGCTGACACTAAGCAAAAGGAAAGAAATGTACATATCACCCGGTGTGGAAGAAATAACTGTATTGTCAAAGCTCATGGAACTCATAACCTTTTTTTTTTGTCGGTCGTGGGGCTTGAACTCTGGGCCTGGGTACTGTCCCTGTGCTCTTCAGCTCAAGGCGAGCACTCAGATCTCAGCCTCCTGAGTAGCTGGGATTACAGGCGTGAGCCACCAGCACCCGGCTGGAACTCATAAACTTTATAGACCACAATAAAGACAATTTGCCCCACGAGGGTTAGAATGTGTTTGTGACTTTAACTATCACTATCCCACAATACTGTGAATTTTGTGAAATTTATATAATCTCTTAATCACAATAAGAAAATTGCAAAAAAAAAATGTCCTTCTAGCTAGGTGCTGGTACTCATGCTTGTAATCTTATAACCTTAGCTACTCAGGAGGCTGAGATTTGAGTATCATTCTTCAAAGCCAGCCCAGGAATGAAAGTCTGTGAGACTTTTATCTCCAATTAGCCACCAAAAAACCCCAGAAATAGTTATTTGATTCAAGTGGTAGAGTACCAGCCTTGAACAAAAAAATGCCAAATGAGAGTATGAGGCCCTGAGTTCAAGCCCAAGCACTGGCACAAACAAAGAAATGAAAGAATTGTCTTTCCAGTCTTAGTTTAGCAGTTTATATGTATTAGGATGTAAATTGGATTCTGTCAAAAGCTTTTTGTGCTATCTGTCAGTATCAACACCTACATTTCCACATTAACCTCTAAATGCAATAATTATTGTTCTGCAATGATTTGTAAAAACTGTATCCCATTACAGGTTTTGATAATTATTTAATCAGCTTTGCATTCTTAGAATCAAATGTATCAAGGTTAGTTCTTCAGACTACTGATTGCTATAGTTATTGACATCCAGGTAGACAGTTTTTAGAGACTTAGAAACAAAGTGTATTTTGGTGTCTGCCATTTTTGGTTTCAGTTGTAATAGCCTGTGAGGTATGTTGTGTGTGTGTGTGTGTGTGTGTGTCCTAGTTTGGACTCAGGGTCTGGTCATGTCCCTTAGCATTTTTATTCAAGGTTAGAGCTCTACAACTTGAGCCACAGCTCCACTTCCAGCGTTTTGGTGCTTAATCAGAGATAAGAGTCTCATGGACTTTCCCTCCCCAGGCTGGCTTTGAACTGCAATCCTCAGATCTTAGCCTCCTGAGTAGCTAGGATTTACAGGTGTTGAGCCACCAGAGTTATCTTGTGAGCTATTTGGATCAAGAGATGGGAGAGGAGGCTTTCACTTGTTTAAAGAATGGGAGAAAATCAGGCCTATTTCCAGCCTAGGGGCATGGAGCCTGAGAAAAAGGCAAGAGCAAGAGTAGAGTGGTAGCACTAGAGAGAACTTCCATGCTCCTTTGGAGGTGGTGACGAAAGAGGTACTCATCTGCTGTGATCTGAATCCCACCCCTGTTAAAGAGAGTGGATCCCTGATGAGGTAGGGTTAGCCGGTGGAGATTGGAGATTTGGGGTGATAGGCAGGTCGTGTGGGTGGGGCCCTGTATGGAAGAGAACAGAAGGGCCTTGTTTGCCTCCCTTCTTCTGTCATTCTAGGACACCACAAGGCACTTACCTGTGTGAGTTCTCCCCAGACCGAGCCTGGAACTGGGGACACCTGTGTCCTTTGGAGGGTCCCTCATGCAGTCATCCTGGATTTGGGGCCCTCTCCCCAGTCAGCAGGTGAGCTTGGGTCAGCTGCCCTCCTGGGCTTCCTGTCTCCTCTGTCCAGACTCTGAGTAGGCATAAAAACAGAAAAGAGGAGATGGTGACCACCTCCAGGGTAAAAGCTAGGCGCTGGTGGCTCACGCCTGTAATCCTAGCTACTCAAGAGGGTGAGATCTGAGGATTGCAGTTCAAAGCCAGCCCAGGCAGGAAAGTCTGTGAGACTCTTATCTCTAATTAACCACCAGAAAACTGAAAGTGGTGCTGTGGCTCAAGTGGTAGAGCACCCCGCCCAGAGTTCAAGCCCTATGACCAACCAAAAAAAAAAAAAATCAGTGGTAAGACTTTCTTACCAGGTACCTGTGGCTCACACCTATGATCCTAGCTACTCAGGAGGCTGTGATCTGAGGATTGTAGTTTAAAGCCACCCTGGGCACGAAAGTCTGTGAGACTCTTACATTTAATTAAGCACCAAAAGAGTTGGAAGTAAAGCTGTGGCTCAAGTGGTAGAGTGTTCTCCTTGAGCAGCAAAACTCAGGGACAGTGCCCAGCTTCTGGGTTCAAGCTACAATCCCCCCCCCACACATTCTGTTTTGAATACAAAAACAAAACAATACATATTTGATGAAGAAAGCTAACAGCAAAATGTTAGGAAAGGTGAGCACAGTCTTATAACCCAGAGACAAGAAGGAGGCCTTGGCTCTGCTTATTCCCACTCTTGGGGTGATGGCACTGTGGGTGCCCATCAGTGCCAGGAGAGTTCAACTTCCTGTGGCTTGGGACTCAGGGGAAGTCCTGCCTCTGTGACCCATTCACAGACACCCAATGATCACTGGTCACAGACGAGAGAGAGGCCTTGTTTCTTTCTTCTGGGTGCTTTGCACACACACATGTGATCTGTCTTTTTTCCCTCTCTCTTTCTCTCTTTGTGATACTGGGGTTTGAACTCAGGGCCTGGTACTTGCTAGGCACATGCTCTGCCATTTGAGCCATTCTTCCAACTGTTTTGCTGGGTGCTGTTCCTGAGCTTTCTTGCTCAAGGCTAGTGCACTACCACTTTGAACCATAACAACACTTCTGATTTTCTGGTAGTTAATTGGAGACAAGAGTCTGGCTGGCTTTGAACTGAGATCCTCAGGTCTCAGCCTTCTGAAGAGCTAGGATTACAGGCATGAGCCGCTGGCGTCCAGCTAGAGTCTAACTTTTTGTTTAGGCCAGTTTGGGTTGTGATAACCTCTTTAGACTCCCCACATAGCTGGGATGACAGGCACATTACCTAGTTATTTGGTTGAGATGGGGGTCTATGATCCCCAAATTTGCCTGGTCTGGCTTTGAACTGCAATCCTCTCCATCTCAGCCTCCCAAATAGCTAGGATTACAAACATGACCTTCCCTGCTCAGCGTTTAGTTGAGAGCTTGTGAACTATTTTGCCCAGACAGGACTTGAATTTGATTCTTCCCCCTTTACCTTCTGAGTAGCTAGGATTGCAGACCTGAGCCACCAGTGCTGGCTTGTATGGATTGCTTAATTTCTAGACATTTGGAGACTGTCTAGCTACTTTTTGTGCCCATTTCTGATTTTATTCCACTCCGGAGCTCATTCTGTATCATTTTCAAGCCTGTGAAATTTTTGTTAATTGCTTTGTGACTAATAGAGCCTATGTTAATTGCCAGTCTAGTCTATTTTGTAAATGTTTTACCAGTGCTTCAAAAGAAGGTTCTCTAGGTGGCAGTTCAGGAGAAGGATGAGTGTGCGCTCACTGGATGAATGGTTAATCACGTCGTTTGCATATTCAGCAGGCCACTGCCTGCCAACAGACTGGGGCCATGGAAGACCCGGGAGTTAGGGGCCTCCATGTCATGCCGGTTACCTGCATAGTTGCTGGCTGTGGGTGTTGGCTTGTGCTGTGAGGTCTGCCCACTGTCCAGTGCCCCCCCCCCATTTCCCACTGCCCTGGGAAGGAGGCTGCCATCTGTGGCCACACCCAAGCAGTGGTATTCCTTCTCTGGAGGACTGGCTCATTACATTGATTATTTGTAATTGTTCTGATCAAGTACTCTGCCCCTCCTCCCCCACGTATAACTTACCACACCATTAATTTGCTTCAATGTGGACTCAGGGACATTTATTTTATGATTCCATTTTATTCACTAACATTTGGTTAACTTTATGGCTCCCCTGACTCCCACTGAACCACTGGGGCCTTGTGCCACGGATTCCTATTCTTGAATGTGGCTCATCCATGTGTGGGACATGCTTTTCCTCCTGAGTCCTTCCTGACTTCCTAGAACCTTCTTTCTGAGTCATTTCCAACTTTCTAGACCTTTCCTCCTAAGTCCTTCCTGGCTTTCTAGAATTTTTCTTTGAGTCCATTCTAACTTTCTAGAACTTTCTGAGTCCTTTCTGATTTTCTAGAACTTTCCTCCTAGTCTTTTTTGACTTTCTAGAGCTTTCCTTTTGAGTCCTTGCTGCCTCTCTAGAACTTTCCTATTGAGTCCTTCCTGACCTTTGACAAACTTCCTCCTAAGTCCTTCCTGGCTTTCTAGAACTTTCCTCAAGTTCTTCCTGACTTTCTACAGCTTTCCTTTGGAGTCCTTTCTGACTTTCTAAAACTTTCTTCCCAAATCTTTCCTGACTTTCTAGAACTTTCCTCTGAGCCCTTCTTGGCTTTCTAGAACCTTCCTTTGGTGTCCTTCCTGATTTTCTAGAAGTGCAGTATATTCCTGCAGGCTCTCATGTTTCCTTCTCCGTCTGGGAGAGGGGAGCCCCTCCTTCCTTACTGGAGTATGTTGTTCCATGCTGTTTTCCCCAACTTCTTATGGGTTACATACAGATCACACTGTTGTAAATTGAGCATATTGAAGTAAAAAAATGCTATTAACACCCCTATCTTGTGAAACACCACAGCTTAGCCTGGCTTACGTCCATTGTGCTCAGAACTCTGCTCATCTATAGTTGGGGAGAATCACTTAACAGCTTGCTTTATAGTAAGGCGTGATTTATTGGCTGTCTACATCAAAAACAAAACCAAACAACCTGGTTAAGGGCATAGCATGGGGAATGTGGGCTGTTTTCCCCAGGGATCATTTAGGTGGCTGAGAGCTGTGGCTCAGTGCTGCCACCCAGAGTCAAGAGTGCTACACTGTCCAGCCTGGAAAAATTCAAAATTCAAAGTGTGGCTTCTAACAAATTCCTACTATTTTTTGTACCATCATAAAGTCAAGAATGGTAAGTCATATGCCATGGTGAGTCAGGCACATAGGTAAGCATGTGGCACCATACACAAGTGCTTAAACACAAGTTTTGTTCCTGACAATCCTGGAGGAGCAGTCCACAGGTTTTGAATGTTGTGTTGTCACTAATCATTCGGTACAAAATCTTTAGACTCTTCTGTCCAGTTTCTTCTTTGGTCCGTGGGTTAAAGATGAGTGGTTTAATGTCTTATCATTCAAAGGACTTCTGTCTATTGTTCATGTAGATTACATGCTGAAAGATTCTAATATAGCTGTGTGTGTGTGTGTGTGTGTGTGTGTTGTGTGTGTGTGTGTGTGTGTGCCAGTACAGAGATTTGAACTCAGGGCTTTGTACTCTTGCTTGGCTTTCTCTACTCAAGGCTAGTACTCTACCACATAAGCCACAGTTCGACTTCAGGCTTTTAAAGAGATCATTAGAGATAAGAGTGTCAAGGACACACTTTGCTGCCCAGGCTATCTTGGAACCTCAATCTTCAGATCTCAGCCTCCAGAGTAACTAGGATTATAGGTTCAAGTCACTGGCACCACACAAATCCTGGCTTCCCTGGAGTGTTTAATCCCTTTTTCCTTTAACATAATTTTGACATTGTTGAATAGAAGTCTACCCACTTTGCTGATTGTTCTGTCTTCTTTATCTTCCTTCCTCCTTTTCTATCTCCTTTTGAGTTAAAGAATTTTTAAAACACCCTTTCCCTATGTCACAGGTCAGTACCCAGCACACTGTAGGTGCTCAGCAAACATTGCCATCACGCGCTTGTCCATCAGCCCTGAAATCTGTTATCCATTGTGTGAACGACACTCTTGAGAGTTGTGTAAATAAATGCAATATGGAAAAGCAAAACAACAAGCAACAACAATAACCAAAACGTTCCTTTTTAAACTTTTAGCTTAGCTTGCCTATGCTGTTCTGAAGCATTTCCTTCGGATGTGTCATCCTACAACCTTAGCTTATCACAAACACCGTCATTTCCCATTAGAGGTAAGAGATCTGCAGCAACCACCTGTTTTGTGCATTATTTTTATCATCTGTGCTACAACTGTACACTTCATTAACTCCATACTATGTCATCACTTTTGCTTCTAACAATACATCCCTTCTAAAGAATTGCCAGTGGCTCATGCCTGTAATCTTAGCTTCTCAGGAGGCTGAGATAGAAAGATTGTGGTTCGAACCCAGCCCAACCAGGAAAGTTTGTGAGACTCTTTTCTCCAATTAACCACCAAGGAAAGCGATGCTGTGGCTCAAGTAGTAGAGCACCAGCCCTGAGCACAAAAGCTTATAGACAATGCCAAGGTCCTGAGTTCAAGCCTCAGGACTGTACCAAGGGAAAAAAAAGAGAATGTAAAGTTGGTGTGTGTGTGTGTGTGTGCTGGTACTAGGGCTTGAACTCAGGACCTTGAGTTCCCACTTGGCTTTTCACTCAAGGCTGACTCTCTTACCACTTGAGCCATACCTGTACTGCCATTGAAAGAAAGGGGAGTAAGTAAATAGTCAGAATATGGAGTTAGGAGAATCAAGGGGGATGATAAGGCTATGGGGAGATGGGAGGAGGTGAAGGGCAGGTAGGAGTGGACTGTTAGAAGGATGTACTTGTATCTTCTACATATGGAGTCAAAGATGGTGTCAAAAATAGAGAAGTCAAGACCTAGGATTAGGGGTATAGCTCAGTGAAAGAGTGTCTGCCTAGCAAGCTCCAGGTATTAACTCCTGGTATTCCCCTCACCAAAGAAAAAGGCACCTGGCACTACAAGTGAGTTATTTTTTTAAAGTAGCAGAAGATATAAAAGAAACAATGCTAGAGTCTGATTTGTGTTCTTACGGTTGTGTGTGGCAGCTGTGTTGAGAAGTGGGACCTCTGGATGGCTTCATGTCAATGGGAGCTCTGCTCCTCCCTCCTGCCCACCCCCACCCTCATCTTCCATCCACCTCAGGACAGTGTAGCACAAAGACCCTCCTCAGATGCTGAGCCTCAATCTTGAGCTTCCCAGCTTCCTCCCTCCCTCCCTCCCTCCCTCCCTTCCTTCCTTCCTTCCTTCCTGTCTGCCTTCCTTCCTTCCTTCCTTCCTTCCTTCCTTCCTTCCTTCCTTCCTTCCTTCCTTCCTTCCTTCCTTCCTGCTGGTTCTTGGGCTTGAACTCAGGGCCTGGGCACTGCTGCTGAGCTTTTGTGCTCAAGCCTAGCCCTTCTACCACTTGAGCTGCAGTTCCACTTCCAGCGTTTTGGTGGTTGATTGGAAATAAGAGTCTCACAGACTTTCTTGCTTGGCTGGCTTTGAATCATGATCCTCAGATCTCAGCCTCTTGAGTAGCTAGGATTACAGGCATGAACCTCCAGCACCTGGCTCATTTCTTTTTATTATAAATGACCCGGTCTGTGGCAGACTGATTTCTAGGCAGGGAATGATTTGCAAGTGCCTGTCAACAAGGCTGGGTGGAGATATAAAATACCAAGGCGTCTCCAGGGAGAATCACTGGAATGTGTTATTTTGATTAAAACAAAGGTATGGAATTGAGGGGATGGAATCTTGCTTAGACTTCAGTGTGGAGAGCTAATTGTGGGCTGAGTCTACCAACCCTCGTATGGCCCTCTTGTTTGGGAACCTTTGCTGCCCCCTGCTGTACGGCTGGGGTAATACATGTGAAGGTGGGCTTCAAACCCCAACTTGTGAATGGTGTGTGCCTGCAGGCCAAAACAACATGGGTCTATCCTTTGGTACTACTACAGGCCAGCATAAACCAGAAAAGTTTACAAGCTTCTGATGGATGTCTGGCTCCTGCTGCTCTCATAGGGTGGAACACTCACCTGCCCCGCCCCACCCTTTCTTCTTGCAAAAAGATCAGTGGCTTTGAGCCTGGAGTGGAAAGAAAACTCTCCTGAACTAGACTCAGCATCCTGGAGCCAGTCACTCAGGAAAGGGAGGAAGTTGAGGAGATTAGCAGCCAGGTACCCATCACATACACTTCCCCACTTCCTCTCCCAGCTCATCAGCATATGCTTGCCTACCTCTGATGGCCGGGAGCTCACTACCTGATGAGACAGGCCCTCCTCTCTCTGGAAATATCTGAGGAAGTATTTCCTTCTCCCACTCAAAGCCTGCCTGCATTCACCCCCTACTTCTCCATCTGGGTTCTGGCCCTGTGAGACCAGATCGTATAGACCTGCCTTGTCCTCCCTATAACAGCTGCCAGACATTTTGCAAATGAGCAGGTGCTGCTGGGTGGTCTCTCCAGGAGAGGACTCTGTCAGTCGAGTGAGAAAGCCCAGCTTGAACCAGCTTAGGGAAGTCAGGTGAGTGGCATGAGCCACCCACAGTGAGTGACATGAGTGACATGGTCGGGACATGGGGGCACTGCCGTCCCGGGGCTTCCCTTTCCCCTGGGATCACTGCCAGACACGGTGGGGACCATGTGGCTGCCCTTGCCAAGCCTGCGTCCTAAGAGAGCAGCACGGGCTGTCCCTCCTCATGTCTCTGGTTTCAGAGGGTAGTGCTCCTCCTCCCTCCCTCTCCTCCCCCTCTTCCTCCACCTCCTCCTCCTTCTTCTTCTTCTTCTTTTGTTGGTCATGGGCTTGAACTCAGGGCCTGGGTGCTGTCCCTGAGCTTTATTCACTCAAGGCTAGCACTCTACCACTTTGAGTCACAGCACCATTTCCAATTCTGGTGGTTAATTGAGATCAGAATCTCACGGACTTTCCTGCCCTGGCTGGCTTCGAATTGTGTTCCTCACTAGGATCCTCAGATCCTCAGCCTCCTGAGCAGCTAGGATTATGGGTGTGAGCCACCGGCACCCGGCTCAGCCAGGCTTCTTGATAGCAAAGTGGAGGCATTAGTGGCGCCACAGCAGAGCCGGCATCTTCCTGGAGAGCCGGCTTTCTGTGAGAGAGCAAGCTTCAAAGCACTATTTTTGGATTTACACGAAAGCAGAAACATTAAAGAATGGAGTGCAGATCTCGATAAAAACCCAAGCACAGGCTGGCTGCCTGCCTGCCAGGTGAATGATTCCTTCTTGATTTGCATTAATAAAGTGTCTTGGGGAGAGGCCTTAGGACCCACAGTTGAGGGGGGTGCTGTGTCCTCATTGCCACTCACCTCCAGGAAGCCACCCTGGATGAGCCTCACAGTGCCTCCAGCTCCCTGCCTGTACTAATCATCATCACTGGTGTGTGTGTGTGTGTGTGTGTGTGTGTGTGTGTGTGTGGAGGGGGGGCAGACACAAAGACATGCCACACCCAGAATCCAGCCTGGAAACATGTAGGAGCCAAGCAGAGTCTGGGGCCCTCACACAGGCCAGCCTCACCCCAGGGTGCTGGATCATGGGAGATTTGGGATCCTGGGTACAAGGCCAGGGCACCGTGCTGCGGGGAGCACTCACAGGAGACAGGGCAACAGCTGGCATCAGCACACCTCTAACAACACATACTGGATGACAATGAGCCTTCTTCCTGATCTGCTCAATAAGAGTCAGGGTGAAATCCAGCCCAGGTTTACTGAGGCCCTACTCCATGTAAGGAGTGGGGCAGAGCCTCTGTGTGCATTACCCAGGATGCCTTGCACATCCTCATGCAAACCTGTGGAGAGCTGCGGGAGCTGCGACCAAAGACGGCTGCAAAAGCAAAAATGGCAGGGCCGCGTGGTGCGGCTGCGACCTAAGATGGCGCGGGCTTCCGCCTTCCGTCTTCCTCGTGACGAGTGCTCTCTGTAAAAAACAACTCCTTATATGGCTATGACTTGGCTCCTAGTTTGCTTCCGTGTTTGCAGTCCTATCAGTATATGCCACGTGGCGCTTCAGGATTGGCCATCCAGGAGGCTTATAACCGGAGCGCTGGGGCGGATGGGAAGGAGAAGCAGGAAGAAGGAAGAAGCGGGCAGGAGAGAAGTAGGAGAAAAGAAGCTGTAAACAAGGTCCTGAATAAACCGTCTGAAAGAAGGACCTGTTGTCGTGTCATCCTTGCGGGTCGAGGCGGTCGTGACACAAACCCAATGCACGTGCAGCTCTTTCTCAGGGCCATGGACTCTGGGCTGTTATTCTATTGTGCTGGAATGGCCAGTCCACAGCCAGCCAGCCACAGCGATAGACTCAGAGGGGCCCGGCCCCAGCCTGTGTGGAAAGCCTCTGCCAGCTGCACCCCCTTGTTACTCCGAGAGGCCTAGGAGGCTTAGGTCTCCTGGGAACCAGCAACAAACTCTTTGTCCTGGTGACCTCAGAGGGTAAGCCTGCCCAGGTGGTGGAGTCACCCTGGACTTCTCAGCCCAGGCTGGCTTGAGGGTTTGGCCAAGATGGAGAGTCTAGGATGTGGACTTCGATAACCTGGAGCGATGTTCACTGAGGCTGAGGCTGTAGGCTTATCCACGTCAGTCATGTACACAGTCATAGCCAGGGCAATCCGTCCATCCTCCTCTCTGTGCCCTGACTGTGCTGTGCTCTGAGCCAAGTCCCTTCCTTACATGGCAGGCAAAGGCCAGGCCGGGGAAAGAAGGAAATATACTTTGGAGCTTCTGTCCTATGCAGTTTTGTTTACATTCTTTAGCAAGTGCTAGTCACCAAACCTTGCTCTCAACTTGCTGGTGTAGACACTCAGAAGATGGGCACAGGGAATGGGCCACCTGCTGATCTCAAAGAAGAGATGATGTTGGGGGTTAGAGGTCAGAGGTGGGTGACAGCTGGAGAAGCCTCCACCACCAGACTCCAGGGAAGGAGGCTCTGGGCCAGCTAAAGCCAAACTATTTGAGAACTGTTTCATCCACAGTAGAAGACCTGAGCCCAAATGGAGCCACTTCTAGGAACCCCCGGGAATATCAAGAGCTGTGGGTTCTCAGGGTCCTTGTATATGATGGGGTAGATTGGCATATGATGCATATGCATCTCCTTGTAGACTTTTTTTTTTGTAGACCTTTTTTCTTTTGGTCGGTTGTGGGGCTTGAACTCAGAGCTTAAGCACAGTCTCTGAGCTCTTTTGCTCAAGGCTAACACTCTACAACTTTGAGCCATAGCTCCACTTCTGGTTTTCTGGTGATTCATTGGAAATAAGAATCTCACCGGCTTAAGTCAGGCGCCAGTGGCTTATGCCTGTAATCCTTGCTACTCAGGAGGCTGAGATCTGAGGATCGAGGTTCAAAGCCAGCCCAGGCAGAAAAGTCCGTGAAACTCTTATCTCCAATAAACCACCAGAAAACCGGAAGTGGTGCTGTGGCTCAAATGGTAGAGCGCTAGCCTTGAGCTGAAGAGCTGAGGGACAGCGCCCAGGCCCAGAGTTCAAGCCCCATGCCCTTCCCCCCACAAAAAAAGAATCTCAGAGACTTTCCTGCCCAGGGTTTGGTTTGAACCGTGATCCTCGGATCTCAGCCTTTTGAGTAGCTAGGATTACACATGTGAGCCACCAGCACCCATCTCTACATCATTGACAATACATGCCTGTTATACTGTCATAAAAAAGGTCGAGAATAATGATGAGAAGAAAAAGTCTGCCCAAGTTTGCCAGATTTTTATTTATTTATTTTTGTTGGTATTGGGGCTTGAACTCTGGGCTTGGGCACTATCCCTTGGCTCTTCAGCTCAAGACAAGCACTTTACTGCTTGAGCCACAGTGCCACTTCTGGTTTTCTACTGGTTTATTAGAGATAAGAGTCTCATGGACTTTCCTGCCCAGGGCTGGCTTTGAACTGTGATCCTCAGTTCTCAGCCTCCTGAGTAGCTAGGATTACAGGCATGAGCCACCAGCGCCCAGCCAGGCTTGCCAGATTTTTTTTTTAATTCTGTCTACCTTGAGTTGAATCTGAATGTGGAACTCGAGGATACAGAGCGTCAGCTATGTGCACTGTAAAACACATAAGCCTTAGTAGAATAGCTTGGTGACTTCAAAAGGGGTGAGCACCATAGGGTAGAGATAAAGCAGAACTGCCCAGGTATCACCAGAGATAACACTCACCCCCCTCCCCAAATATAAATGAGGAAATGGGCTGGGGGCAGCACAGGGCTGTGAAGGGCCCTAAGTACCATGGTGGCTAAGGGGCAGATTAGAAGGGCCTCTTCCCCTCCTAAGCTCATGGTGGTCCATTTCTGTTCCTTAGCTCTTTTCTTACACGTTGTCAGTCAGTTCATGGATCAAACACCAGATGGCGGCAGAGAACCAAATCCAGAATCCAGTTGGGGTTATGAGGTGTTGGAGGCCAAATAGGGCCTGGCCAGTGCTCAGGGTTTCAGGGCTTTGGAGCAGGGGAGGGAAGGGGATGATGGTAGCCCCCTGCCCTTCCCCCGGACTCTGTCTAACAACCATAGCAAAGTTTTTCCTATCTCAGGCTCTAACCAGACAGACCAGAGCTCCCTTTTCCAGGCTGAATCAAGTGCCTCCCGCCTCCCAGAGCTGATAATACTTCCAATCAAGGTTTCCCAATCTCTTCCTAGCTTTGTTACTTTGGACAAGTCACCTGACCCAGGCCTGACACCTGCAGAATGTAGCTAATCCCTCTTCCCTCCCCCTCCACCCCCCCCACGTGAGGGAGGGTTCCCTCTAGGTCCTACCCCTGGCATACAGGTAAACACAGCATCCCTTTGCTCACTTATCTTCTAAGTGATTGATCTGACCTTAAGCTGTCACCCCAAGCCTTTCAAAGGCAGGCAGGTCCTGCACTCATCTGTGTCCTTCCTTCCCTCCTCAGGGCCCTGAGCAAAGCGGCTGCTCAGTTACAGCCACCAGCATGGAGGGATGCCTCACCCCGCACTGGCTGGGAGGGAGTGCCGCAGCACGGTGGAGGCTTCTCCTCCCACACAGGTTGACCGTGCCCCTTCAACTTGATGGGAAGTCCCGACCCCTTCCACAGGCCCGCCCTTGGAGGGGCACTTGAGACCTGGAAGCACCAGTGAGGGGCAGGAGCCTCGGCGCTGTCCATGGTGCTGAAGAGCACTGAGGAGTGACTAATCCTGCCGCAGCCGGCTGTGGGGAAACAGAAGAATCAAAACAGCCAGGAACCAGGGCTTTTCATTTGCAGCCTCATCCAGCACATTCTGTCCTGACATTTCTCTGGCACCTCGGCTGGTGGTGAGAGACTTCCTGAGTGGCTCTTTCCCCTGCCTTCAGATTCCTTGGACATCTATCCTGTCGCCCCATCCCCTTCCAACATGGCGGGCATCGCCTCGCCCCAGTTCTGTCCCTGGAGACAAGGGCAGAAGAGCTTAGGTCATGAACGTCAGTCCTGATGCCAGCCCCATGCTCTGGGCTTGTTCTGACCACAATGGAGACCGTCCCCCCGGCCCTCACCCCACGTCAGTAGTCTGTCCTCAAGGGCGAGGAAAGCAGGATGCTGGCCACGAGAAAGGAGGGAAGATAAACTCAAGTCAAATGGAGTCAGATGGTTCAGGTATTTGGGGAGACACTTGGGTTCAAATCTCATCACCCTTGTGTGAACATTGGGAGATCTGTCCATCTCTGAGCCTCAGTGTTCCCATCTGTTATGTGGAAATAATGATAGTCTTGCTGTGAGGGTAAAATCAGGCAACACAAAGCTGAGCAGCAGTGGCTCACTTCTGTACACCTAGGTACTCTGAAGGCTGAGATCTAGAGGATCGAGATTCAGAGCCAGCCAGGGCAGAAAAATCCCAGAGACTCTGTCTTCAATTAACCAGCAAGATCCTAGACTGGAGGTGTGGCTCAAGTGGTAGAGTTCCAGCTGATTGAGTGGAGCAAAGTCAAGGCCTTGAGTTCAAACCCTAGTACTAGTCACACACACACACACACACACACACACACACACACACACACACACACACACATTAGACAGCATAGATAAAACTGCTGGGGATTCTGCCTGGCTTGTAATAAATGCTCACAGCAGCAATTATGACTCAGATTTTCCTTTGATAAAGACGCCTTAGAATTTCAAAGCTGGAAGGGAATTTAGTCTAGCTTGCATTAGTCTAGCCAGCCTGGCAACGACGTGTTCAGAAATGACAGCCTTGTTTCCCCTCTGATTTGGAGCTGGAATAGACCCCACCATGCGTCAGCATAATCGCCATGGGAGGTGATGGGAGCTGGTGAAAATCAGAGCCAGCAGGGTGGCTGGGTGGGCGACTAGGGAGCAGCCAAGGGGGCCTTTTGTTTCCCAGAACGTGCCAGTCTGAGCAACGGAAGCCACTGGACTTGATCCACGCACCTGGGCTCTGGCCACCTGTGGTCTCATGACCGGATTAGACAAAGAAGAATAAGTTTTTCTGCTGAGAATAAAGAGAGCCCTGCAGCTGAAGCATAGTAGGTGCTCAGAAAGTGTCAGTTCTATGGTCTATCCCTCTCTGTATTTATCACCAGGTGCAATGTCCAAGTTGGGGTGGTCAGTGAACCTGTGTCTGACCTCTGGAGTTTGCCGGTGAGGGGCAGGAGAGCTAATAACACACAGGAGAATTTGGGCCATTGGCCAGTGCTGCACAGAACTTTGAACTTGATGTGGTTGAGTGGAAGGTAGCACTACTCAGGAGGGTGGGGACTCTGGAAGGGGTTGTGGCAAGGGAACTAAGGATGAGCAGAGATCTGAGTAAAGATCGGGAAGGGAAACATTCTAGATGGAGGGAATAGCATGTGCAAAGGTCCTGTGGTGGCTGGAGCTCTGGAAAGGAGTTCAGTGTGGCTGGAATGATGGGGGGATGATCCCCAGAAGATGAGGTGGGAAAGGAGGACAGGCCTTATTGCCTTCATGACAATTTTGGGGGGTCAAATTTGGTATTTTTGCCAGTCCTTTGGCTTGAACTCAGAACCTGGGCACTGTCCCTGAGCTTCTTTTACTCAAGGCTAGTACTCTACCACTTGAGCCACAGAGTCACTTCTGGCTTTTTCTGCATATGTAGTGCTGAGGAATCGAACCCATGGCTTTATGCATGCTAGGCAAGCACTCTACCACTCAGCCACCTTGCCAGCCCATCATCATGACACTTAAAAAAAAAGATTTTCTCTATGTTGATAGATCTGCGGCTGCTGGTAATGTTTTGACTTTCTAGTCTTTTGTTCATCTACAAAGTCATTTCACTAGGTAGGGCCTTTAATGCCAAGATGCTGACCTTTGAATGTAAGAGCTGGGGGATGGTGGTCTGCAGAGATGCTCTAAAAATGCAAAACCCACAAATACTCAAAAGGATCAGCTGAGACTAAAGACAGAACCTGATTGGCCCACGTGACCCTGAGTTTAGGGACACTGCCAACATAGATTGCTGATGCATGCAGGTGGCAGGAAGCCCCTAGCGGGCAACTTAGGCAAGCTAACTTCTCTCTCCAGGAAATAGAGGTCTCATATTCACAGGAACCAGCACCTTCTAATGCACCTGCCATCCCCATCATGTGACCACCCCCACCACACATACCTTATGACCCATGGTGACAGCAGAAAGGCTGAAGAAAAGTGTTCCAAGAAGTACATACGTTGCCCCCCCCCCCCCAGCGCAAGCATTGCACTTGTATTCCATTAGCTAGGACTGGTCACATGACTAATCTGACCACAAAGGAACCTGGGAGATGTAGTTTTCTCTCTGAGTAGCCATGTGCCCAACCCTGTACCTTCCATTCATCAGCAGGATGAGTAGAAGATACAATGGTGGACAGCTGGGCAACTCCACCCCAGGGATGAGGTCCCCACTGTGTTACATCAGGTAGTGTATTACTCCTATTTTCAGTTGAGGAAGTTGAGGTCCACACAGGCCCACTTGCTTGAAGCCACACAGTGAGCATCCAGATGGACCAGCTGCTCCATGTCTGCTCGCAGGCTGGGCCCAGCACCTTCTCACTCTCAGTCCCAAGCCTGTTTGCTCATTGAGCCCCTCCTGTGGTAAAGAGGGAGGCAGACGCACAGTAGGCCTAGGAACACAGTAGGCCCTCAGCCGTCTTTACAGCAGGCCCAGCTCTTCCCAGCCAATGTCTAAGCCCCCAGCAATCAACGATGCTCGGCCTACAGCTCATTTTTAAATAGCCTCTCTGGCTCTCCACCTGCAACTCCCCCGCCCCCCACCGACACACACACACAGACACACAGAGTACACAAGACCTCCTTCACAAACGTGGCAGGGTGGGATGCCCTGGGGCCCAGCACCCCACCTCTACAGGAGGTAACAGGCAAGCCAGAGAGAGCACAGCCAAATGATTAGCATGTAGCCATGGGAAATCACATGGCCAAGGGGACCAGGTTTCCAAGGAACCAGATCCTGCACCCCCAAGACGAGGGGGCCAGCCCCCATGCAGTGCCCCGTCCATCTGCCTCAGAGTGGGTGTGGCTCCTCAGCCTCTATCCCTCCCGCCTCCCAGGCTCGCTTTCCCTGCCGCAGTGCAGCCCTCTGGCCCCCACGCAGACACTGCCTGGACCTTTCCAAGCCCCTTCATGGAAACCTGGCTGAGGTTCCCTGGGGTGTGTCTCCCTGTCTCTGCAGACTAGCTCAGCTGGCTTTTCTTCCTTCAGTGTCCCTAGCTCTTGGATGGCAGCTCCCACTGAGTGACAGTCACATGACTTAGGCAGTTGTGGGCTTGAACTCAGGACCTGTATGCTGTCCCTGAGCTCTTTTGCTCAAGGCTAGCATTCTACTACTTTGAACCACGGCTCCGCTTCTGGTTTTCTGGTGGTTCATTGGAGATAAGGGTCGCACGGACTTTCCTGCCTAGGCTGGCAGGACTGTAATCCTCAGGGCTCACCATCCTGAGCAGCTAGGATTACAGGTGTGAGCACCATCGCCTGGCTGCAAACCTCCATTTAGTGATTATTTTAATCTATCAACATACTCTTTAAATTGCACATATGTTAACGCATTATTTTATATGCACGTTTCATAATAAAAAGTAAAACAAAACAACCCAGTAATACAAGAAGTGTATTCCAGGGCGTTGATGGCTCACACCTGTAATCTTAGCTACTCAAGAGGCTGAGATCTGAGGATCACGGTTCAAAGCCAGCCTGGGCAGGAATGTTCGTTAGACTCTTTATCTCCAATAAGCCACCAGAAAACTGGAAGAAGCATTGTGGCTCAAGTGGTAAAGCTCTAGCCTTGAGCTGAAGAGCTGAGGGACAGCGCCCAGGCCCAGAATTCAAGCCTCACAATTGACAAAAAAAAAAAAAAAAAAGTGCATTCCAAGCTAGGTGCTCACACCTGTAATTCTAGCTCCTCAGGAGGTTCAGATCTGAGGAACTCAGTTCAAAGCCAGTCTGGGAAAAGTCTGTGAGACTCTTTCTTTCTAATTAATCACACAAAACGCAGGATGTGGAGGTGTGGTTCAAGTGGTAGAGCATGAAACTTGAGTGAAAAAGCTCAGGGACAGTGCCTAAGCTCTGAGTTCAAGCCTCAGTACACACACACACACACACACACACACACACACACACACATACATACACATACTCACAAATAAATAAATAGCACATTCTGCCTTGTTGGGCACTCTGGGAATGGCACTGACCTATGACATTAGAAGGCCCCATGAGGGGAAAAGGGGGGACTAATTTATAGCTGACTGAGGCTGGAAGACACCCCAGTCCCAGAGGAAAAGTAGAGACAGAGGGAGGAGGAGATCTGGATGAGCAATTTTCCCTCCCCCTCCTTTCAGGATTCTGTCTGCCCACCCAATGTCTGTCTCTGACCCCATGCCTACTACCAGCTCCCTTGGGGACCCAGTAGGGGAGAGTGGCTTTGAGTGTTTGTTTGGAGAAGAGATTTCCTTAAATGGATGGGTTTTAAAATATATATATATATATATGTGCCTACAGTTAACATCAAGTTCTCAGTATCCTGGCATGGAGCTGGCCAGGAAGGGGGGCAGGGAAAACAGGACCAGAGCAGCTCAGAGGAGACCCTTGTCCCTTAACCCTTCTTGACGATGCATCAAGGTCGAGGCAGGGGATGGGAAGACCACGTGACAAGCTGGTATTCCCAGAGCAGATCAGGGACTCGCAGGGAGTCCAGCTTGCTGATTTGGACTTGGATTTCTATTAGGTCTTGTACTGCCTTTGCATTTGCTGTTCCCTGTGCTTGGAACACCCTTCCTTCAGGTCCTCTGGTGACCAGCAGATTCTCATTCTTCTAGAATAAACACCACCTGACCTGGGGCTTTGCCAGCCATTAGGTGCCCTGGGCCACTCCTGGCCCCTGTTGGTGATGAATCTGCTGTGTATGCTCCAGGGTAGATAGCAGTGTTGAGAGGTTCAGACACACATTTAGGCAGAGATTTTTTTTTCCTTCTTCTTTCTGTTCGCTTTTTGTAGCTACATCAGAAAAAAAAAATCAAACACGGGCTTTTAAATTGTATTTGTTTCAGCTATTTCATGTGATCGCTTATTTAGTCTGTGAATTGCTTTTAATAAGATAATCATAGCTATGGAGAGCAATTTAAATTCCCCAGAAAAATGTACCATTTAAGCAAAAGCCAAAAAAAAATTACAAAGCTTTGGCAATTTCAGTAACTCTTTTTTTCTTCAATGAAGCACAGTATTATTTTAACCAACATGAGCTTTGCTTATGAAACCTTTAACCTTTGGGCTTGCAAATATGAAATGGAGTCCTTTTTAGACTAAAACTGAGAATGGAACCATTCCAGCTGGGGCAATGAGAAACTTGGATTTGGGTGGGGGAGGGCAGGGTAGAAGGTTAATTCTGTTTTTATTTTCTTGGGTTCCCATTGCCACGTAAAACGGTTCAAGATTTTCTGTCTTTTTAATTTCCCGAGCGATTTAGAGTCAGCACGACGTTCATTGTGGGAAAACATCAGAAGGAAAGAATCCTGCTTGTGTTCACAGAGGAAATTCCAACAGACATTACTCAAGTCAGAGTCTCAGTTCTTCGTCAGGTCTCTTCCAGTTCAAATCTTCCCACTCCCAGGATGAGAATGGACCACAGAAAAGCCAGCCAGGTGAGCTCCGGTCCTCCTCCTGGCCTGCCCCCAGCCCTGGAGTCTCGGCAGGTGGGATTTCTATCTCCCTCTGGAACCCTGGCGCACACTGCTGGCTCCCTTCTCCTCCCCCACTCGCCAGTCTCTCCCTGCACAAGTGCGACTTCACTCCTTCCTGCCAGCCCCAGGCTGCTTCCCACACACTCCTCCATCACAGTGCGCATCCCACCGTGTTCCCGCAGAAATGCCTGCTGCTGTGTGTCTGTCTCCTTCACTAGATAGCTGACAGGACCCACTGTAAGAGGTCAGGGGTCATGCGTGTCCCACTGTTGGATCCCGAGGATCTTCCACCATGGGAGACACCAGGGAGGTAGCTGCTTAGCTTGTGCCATGTGAAGAATGAATGCATTGCTAGAACTTGACTGAGGTCCTG
The DNA here is from genome assembly GCF_000151885.1 of Dipodomys ordii. Lineage (NCBI taxonomy): Eukaryota > Metazoa > Chordata > Mammalia > Rodentia > Heteromyidae > Dipodomys > Dipodomys ordii. The sequence continues at coordinate 2,829,068 of NW_012267341.1, forward strand.
CAAATCTAGTTCTCGCATCATTTATACATGTCTGAAATGGTTTCCTGAGTTATTAATTTGATCCATTCACATAGACAATTAGCTACCATCCATTCACCCACCCATCCATCCATCCAATAACACATCCATTCACTTATCTATCCACCCATTCAGCCTCCATCCATCCATCCACTCACTCACCCACAACCCATCCATCCATCCATCTATCTACACATCCATCTCTATCTATCTATCTATCTATCTATCTATCTATCTAGCTATCTAGCTATCTAGCTATCTAGCTATCTATCTATCTTCACATAACCATCCATCTATATATCACCCATCCAGCCAGCCAGCCAGCCACACATACTTCCATCCATCTATCCATCCACCCATCCAACATCCCTCTAGCTATCCATCCATCCATTTATCCACCACTCACCCACAACCCATCCATCCGTCTACCTATCCACCTATCCATCCATCTACATATCCATTCATCCACACATCTATCCACCAACCATCCATCCATATACCCATCCATCCACCCACCCACACATCCATCCATCCTTTTATCTACCCATCCATCCATCCATCTACCCACATGTCTAACAATCCATCCATCCATCCATCCACTCATATATACCTCCATCTATCCAACCATCTACCTATTATATACCCATCTATCCATCCACCCACATACCCATCTATTCCCCACATCTATCCATCCATAAACCTACCTACCAATGCATATACTTCTATCCATCCATCCTTCAATTCATCTATCATGCATGTGATGGGCCCAGTGATGCCTCCTCTCCCTCCCTCTCTCCTTTTCTTTATTAAGTCTTCACATAGACCTCTCTCTGGGCCTGGCCCCATCCCGAGGACTACTGACTCTAAGCTGAGGTCCTGCAAATCTGGTTCTCGCATCATTTATACATGTCTGAATTGGTTTCCTCTGAGTTATTCATTTGAGCCATCCACACAGACAATTAGCGCTACACCCACCCACCCACCCACCCACCCATCCATCCATCCAACAACTTCTAAGCTGCTCTAAGTTCAGTGCTTCCATGAAGAATAATACAGGAACCACAAAGAGATGTGTATCACAGAGGTGCCCAGACACTGGGTCTGGGGAGGAGGTAGGAAGTGCATCAGGACTGGATCTCCATGGATGAGTAGGATTTGGGCACAAGACGATGAGGGGAGAACATTCTAGAAGGAAGCAATCGAGGGAGCAGAGGGGGCATGGAGTGGCTGGAAGACAGGGGAGTTCAGAGAATGCAGCCAGCTGAGGCCAGGAGGGAGACAAAGAAGAGTATCTGGGGAGAGGGCTGGCATAGTAAAAGTAGCCTAGCCTAGAAGACAAGGACAGAACAGCTCCTAGTCATCTGTGTGTAGCATAGCCGGTGCAGGCTATATGCTGGGAAGAAAAGTGATGGCAGTCTTTCCCCGGATAGCTCTAAGTTTGAGAGTCGCTCCTGTGCGTGGAGTTGCAGCCTGGTCACACAAGCTGAGGGCTTTCCCTCATGCCCTTTCCCTCCACACCCAGAGTTCCTTACGTCTCTCCCTGGTCACTGCCATGTTAGGGCCTGTGCCCTCTTCCCTGAAGGTCTGAGCAGTGTTAATCTGCTCTGCCTGCCTCCAGCCTCATGTATCCCCCATAAAGGAGCATATCATACTGACCATCCCATGCCCAAGGCCTCCCATGAATCCCCAGGGCCCTGGACATAATTTCTAAGCCCCTTGTCTTTGATAACAAGCATGCACACACACATGAACCAAGTCCCTCCTCTTCAAGGCCTTCCAGGCTTCTGCTGACAGCTTCAAGTGTTGCATGTGCTCTTCTGCTCTGGGTAATTTCCATGGACCCTCTCTGAGCAGGCTACCTTTGCAGACTGCATATGTGGGGGGCATCTGTTCCTCAGGGCTTCTTCCTGGGCTCCCCAGGCTGAGCAAAGAGCCCCTCCCACATGACCTGCCTGCTGTCTTGCCTGATTGCTTATCTGGCTCCCCCCACCTGGCTCACATTAACTGGGTTCAGGTGAACAGCACCAGCTACTCACTCTGGAGCATCAAAAGGCCTATGACTGCTAGGTTTAGTGGGGTGGGACACAATGCCTCAGTTTTAGCACAACCCACAGCCAGTGGGGGTTATGTGACTGGGAGGGCCCAAAGGTATGGGGCAGGACAGGTGAACATGGGCTTGGACTCCAGGGAAGCTCATGGCCCTGGGGATGCCTTCCAGGCCTGCTCATCTCCTGGTTGCCTCTCGGGAAGAGGGAGGCCAGTAGCAGCGGCTGCCAGACTGTACCAGGGTCCAATGCACGGCCTGGGTATGGAGGAGCTGCAGGAAGCATCCCTGCCCGCCAGGCAGCCTTGTGGAGACTTTGAACTTGACTTTGGACTCTGTTTTTCTTATTTGTCTCTCTCATTCTCTCTTCTCTCCTTCTCTCCCTTTCTTTCCAGCTAGGCCTGCTTGGGGCTATTTTTGCTTTCTTCTAGTTCAGTTGTCTGAGCAGCCTTGTGGCTTTAATTGGCCCATTTTCTCCCGGCTGTATAGATGACTCTCTTGGTCTTGCCATGGTCTCCCCCCACCCTCTCCCTACCACTCATGGGGCCTGAGTAGGAGCTAACTAGACCTAAAATAGGGCTGACTGAGGAGAGAAAGTGGACAGACACGGGAGAAGGAGAAAAATACAGGGAGGAAAACAGAGGGGGTGGGAGCGTGGGAGACCTGGGGAGATCAGCAGCGCAAGACTGAGGAAAACAAAGACAAAGGGAGACTCAGGGAGCCAGCAGATGGGACCCCAGGAGGAAAGCCGAGAGCCCAGAGGGCAGAAGAGCCAGGCTCCACCAGCGCCTGCTTCTCGGAGCGGTCTTTGGAGAGAGAAGGTTCTATAGGCCCCCGATGTGTCCGTGGCCCAGAACCTCACAGAGCTCTGGAAGAGGGAATAGCTTTGGGATCCGGGCCCAGGCCGTGGTAAGAAAAATTCACCCAGAAGCTGGTGCTTCCAAGCCCTTGCCACCTGTGTGAGTGCACAGGCACACCTGTCCGTGTTTATTCTTACCAGCTGTGTGCAGCTGCCTGCTTCCCGGGCTCTGGAGATAACAGGACTCTATGACAGGGCTGCCCCTCCCCCACACCCAGGCTCAGTGCCCCGGGATGGCTCCTGAGGGCCCAGAATGCCATGCGAGGGTAACTGAGCAGAAGCAGCATGCCATCCAGGCTGCATACTTGTAGCTTGCACAGCAATCCTGTGGATGCCACGGAGAAGAATAGAGGGTCCTGGGATAGGAGGAGGGGCCTGCTCGGAGGCCCAGAGGGCTAGAGGAGAGGAAGGGAAATGCTGAATGGCTAGGGGGGATTGTTGTGGTTCACCCAGCTGAGGGGATCTGGCTTCTGGTCTCAGTCCTGCTCTATCCCTAGCTGGTGCTATCATGCCCATCTGAGAGCCATGAGGAGGAGCTTCGTGGACGCATTAGGACCCACCTGTCTAGGGGTTACAAGCTCAGCAGCATTTAGGCTCTCTGTGTGGTAGCTGGGGTAAGGAGTAGGGGATAGTGGGGGTGTTCCTGGACCCGAAGCTGGGGCACAGAAGCGGCTGGTCTCTCAGGTGTCACTAGTTTGAGACTCCCAGCTCGGCTCCCTCCATAAGGGAAGCCCAGGATTTGCAGGAGGCTTGTCCAAGTCCACATGGGATGAACAGCACCCCTGAGCTGTACAGACAAGGAGCCGGAGGCTCAGAATGGCGAGGGGCTGGCCCGGGCTCACGCAGCTAGAGCCGCCTCAGACTGGCAACACGCTCCTTTTAGGAAAATGAATCACCCACTCTCCAGAGGGAGGGGAAGTGCTAATTGCCTGATGAGATCTAATTCATGTGGGAGGGGAGGGTGGTTTAATGAGAGGGCTGGGGTGGGTGCAGAGCTGAGAAACCCAGCAAGGTCCAAATGAGACACTTCACCCCTCCACACCCACCAAGAGAGATGCTGGGGCTCCTGGACACAGCATGCCAGCCAGCCACTGGGCCGGAACTGGGGCAAGGGGAAGGGTGCTCAGTCTCAAAGGCCTGATTTTCCCCACTCCCTTCCCATCCCTGCCTCAGCCGGGCTGCTGGACTGGCTGCCTTGCAGATGCCATTCATGTTCTTTTCAGCACCATCATCTACCCCTGGCACCACCAAACACACACCTAGCACGGCAGCCCAGACCTCGAACTCTCCACCAGCCCCTTAAAGCTCTCTGCTTTCATTTTACTTCAGACACCAACCTGCCCTATCATCAAGCATGAGGCCTTCTGTCCAGCACAGAAGGAAGGGCCCAGAGAGGGCTCACCATGCATGAGAAACAGGCTCTCGGTCAAATGTTGATTTTAGACACCCAGCCTCCAGAACCCTGAGCAATCCATTACCTGTCCTGTAAGATCACCAGCCTCCCGTGTTTTGTCCCAGCAGCCTGAGCACGAGCCTCTGTTTTCCCCTCACATGCATCATCACTCCGGTTTTCTGAACTGCCGCCGTGGGCTGGACATCACAGCAAGAGAGGGTATGCCCACCTTCTCTAGCTCTTTTTCCTTCATTCTGGAAGCTACCAGAGAGCCTAAGTTAGATCTCCTGGTGATCTTCAAAGCCAGTCTTGATCCTGCTCAAGAAATAGTTTGGAGGTCTGTCATCACCCCCAGATTATGCCTGTAGCCTTCTGTTTCGTCTGCAGAGCTGGGAGTCCCTGGGAGTGGGGGGGGTGAGTCCCCTCCATCCTGACACTCATTTCCTGGCCCCACACGAGAGTGTGAGCCAGAGATCATGTGAAAGCTGTGAAGCCAGCTCCCTGGGAAAGAGAGAGGCAAGCTCCCAGGACAGAGGGAAGACAAGTGTGCGACCCACATGTGTGCACCTCCGTGGGTGTGGCTGAGTGTCCCTTGAGAGGTTGTGTGTGCCGTTTGCCTTGTGTGAGCAAATGTGTGAGTGTGTGTCATGTGTGGAAGTCAGTGCCGGCCTGTTTTCCCCCTTCCCATCCCTCCTCCATGCTGGTGGTTCAGTCTGCGTGTATACAGCTGTCTGTGAGTCTGTGGCTTGTGTGTAGGAGTGTGTGTGTGTGTGTGTGTGTGTAGGTGTAGGTGTAGTGTTGCCTTGAATCAAGTTGGAAGATGAAGTGGGAGTAGAAGAAAGAAGAGACGCAACTTGTGATCATCAAATGCCACGTGCAAAGAGCAGGAGCACAGAGATAATCCCAGCACAGATGCCCCCCCTCCAGCCTGCACCTCCCACATCCATCTTCAACTTCATTCATTCAGTCACTCATTCATTCCCTGGGCACCACCAGCTCCGCGGCACCCTCTGCTGGTGGAATGTGGGACACCAGAGAGTAGGATTCTTTGCTGGGGTCACAGGGTGCCGGGGCTGAGCTGCCCACCTGGAAACCCTGGATCAACCCTGTCTCCCTACACACATACCCCATTTTCCTGTCCCTACCTGCTCTCTTTGCCATGGTCTCCAGAAAGAAGAGAGCCAGCTGTGAGGAGATGGAGAAGGCTCCGGTGGCTAAATGGGGTCTACCTAGAGCCTCCCTGTCAGCAGGGCCCTGACTGTGTGCCCCCTTGTGGCTGGTGAGCGAGGTGCTGTAGGCCTGTCTGGGCCTGTCTAGTCTGTCTGGCAGCCTGGAAGTCCCTGGAGGCCAAAGGAACAGTTGTTCACAGTTTCTCGTCCTTCCCCTCCCGCTCTGGGTAGGCCTGTGATTCCTTTTCAGCGAAGACCCAGACATGGTAGAATAAATGAGATGCAGCATGAGCCAGAACCCTGAAGACTTGCAGTTCTTGCCGAAGCCCATGGTGGGCTTGCAGGGTGCAGCTGTGACGCAGGCCCTGGTCTTGGGTTCCAGACAAGGACAGGCTGGGTTTAGTGGAACAAGAATTTTTAAGGGCTTCGTGGAGGAAGTACTTTGTAAGAGGAACTGTGAGAGAGAGGTAGGGTTAAGAAGAGATCGGTATGTGCAAAGGCCCAGGGAGGAACATGAGCAGGTGCATTTTAAGGAAGAAGCAACAACAGTACCCTTTGGCCTTGCATGCAGGTGCTGTCCAGTCCAGGGGAGGCAGGAGGTAAGACAGGGCGCTCAAAGAGAGGAACCTAGTCTAGCCTTGGGCTCCAGCCTTTCATGGCATTCTGTATCTTAGCTCTGTCCATGTCTACTCTTTGGTTTGCACGTATCCCCCAGAAATTCTGGAGTTAGAAATATAATCCCCAAGTCCATAGGTCTGTGTTTGGAGGTGAACGTGTAGGTCCTGGCTGTGTCCTTCACCCATCCTGAGCCTCAGCCTACTCGTCTAGAAAGCAGAGATACTCATGCTTGCTTTATGGTGTTGTGAAGACCTAAGTGACTGAATGATTGTGATTGTGATCATGTATATGTGTGTGTGTGTGTGTGTGTGTGTGTGTGTGTGTGCCAGGGATGGGGCTTGAACTTATGGCTTGGTCACTGTCCCTTTGCTTTTTCACTCAAGACTAGTGTTCTACCACTTGAGCCACAGCTCCACTTCTGGCTTTTTGGTGGTTAATTGGAGATAAGAGTCTCATGGACTTTCCTCCCTGGGCTGGTTTTGAACCACAATCCTCAGGTCTCAGCCTCCTGAGTAGCTAGAATTATAGGTATGAGCCCACCAGAGCCTGGTTTAATGTGTGTGTGTGTGTGTGTGTTAATCTGTGGCAATTTTGCAAAAATTTCTATTGAGAGATTATGCTTTCCTTCAGAAGCCAAGGCTGGCTTCAAATCAAGATCCTCTGATCTCAGCCTCCTGAGTAGCTAGAATCACAGGTGTAGGCCCTGACGCCCTGCCTATGTTCAGTCCAAACTGGTTGCATCCATTATGTTGAAGCCCACTGTACATTGGATGCTGAGGACGAGACAGTGCCAGTAGAAGGGAATGTGAGCCCAGTGGTGGGTGATTCTGGGGCTTGAAGATGCCTGGAGCTGGAGCTCACTGTGTCCCCAGCTTGAGAGAGAAGCCATGGGATTACAGCATGGCTCAGCAAGTCCTGTGCTTGCAGGAGGGGTCTTAGAGAGGAGCAGCTCAGCCCAGAGTTGGAAGCCTTGAGGGCTGGCCGATCTCCAGGCCTTCCCTGCTCAGCTGACCCCAGCATGGCTGCCTTGAGTAATGAGAGGAGAGATGGCCGGACACCTCTCCTCTTGGCATCCTGAGCCAGTGCTTCCCAGACCTCTCTGGGGCTCCCCAATCTCTCCTGCCCTTTCTCATCTGTAAGTCGGGAGTCACGGTCATGCAGCTAGTTAGGGGAGGGGGGAGATCAGCTCCAGGCCCAATGCAGGGCAACCTCAGCCTCACAGCCTCCCTCCCCAAGCTGCTGGGGGGCGGGGAGCTCCACCAGAGCCAGGGCCTCCCACTCTGCAACCCAACCTCGCCTTGGATAAATGCAGGTATGTAGTGCTTGGGAAAGAAACCCAAGAAACTTCCAAGATGACGTCCTTACACCATTCACACCAGCGCCTCTGGCGGAGGAGGATGTGGGGGTGCGGATGGTACGTTTTCTGCACGCATGCCTGCAGACACCTGCGGAATGGGGCTCAGGCAGCCATGCATGAGCATGCTCCCCACGGGAATCCAGTTTGGGAAGCTGGGGTCTCAGGGCTCATAGGACCATGCAGCCCTTAGGAGGAAGGATGCTGGGTACTGCCAAGGTACCACGGGTCCCTGGGCTGCCAGGGACTTACTGTTTATCCCTTGGAACAAACCCAAGCCTGCATCTGCCCTCCTCTCCCCACGGCCCACACTCTCACACATTTCCCCCCATTTCTAAACTTAGCATGGCGGGGGGGGGGTGGACAGCTTGGGTTGTTCATCAGCCCCCACCTCTCCTCAAACCCAGGCCTCAGGAACCGGTGGAGGGGGTCTGGTCTGCCTGATGTCTGGGGCAGAGCAGGAGTCTCCCTGAGGACTTGAGGCTGGGGACGGCTGGGGCTGGGTGGGCACCTTCCTGGTCCAGGGCCCATCTCTGACTTTCCAGAAGCAGCTGGGCTGTGTTTCCTGCCTGAAGTCACCGGGTTCTGAGCACTCATGGCTGGGCTCCTGTGGGCCCCACGGTGCAGGCGTGAGGGGTCTCCCACCCACTCTGGCCTCCACAGATGGTGGAACGCCGCACTAGCTGGCGTGCTACCCATGGGTTGGACACGTGTGGAGGGTGGATTGCTATGCTGGGTGCTGGGGTGGTGGTGGGGGAAGGCAGCACTGGGGGCGTAGAAAGAAATAGAGGCCTGCGTGTGAGGGACTCACAGGAGGGTTCAAAACTATGACAGCACAGCAAGGCACGCCTCTAATCCCAGCCCCTGAGACTGCTCACCCTGCATGCCAAGCTGTGTGTCCCAGAGAGCAGGATGCGAGCTCCAACAGCGCTCCTCAGGAGGCTTTGGTGGATTTGCTGTGTGGCCTTGGGCAAACTCCTTACCCCCTCTGAGCCCCAACCTTCCCCTCCACAGGTCCCCTCATGGATAAAATCTGAAAAGTGGCTGACTTACGCCAGATTTGCCTGACCCTGAGCAAGGAATGTGGCTTCTTGGACATCCGTGGTGACGGTTAGGCTAATCTAGTTGCGTGGGCTGGCAGAAGAGGGTGGGGAGGAGAGCCCTGTGACCTGGCGGTCACAGACTTATAGGCCATCAGCCTTTCTCTCTAGAGTAGGCAGAGTTCAGAATAGCACTGGGAGGAGGAGCCAATCAGAGGGTGCTGTGAGAGGCGGAGCTCCTGATTGGCTGTCAGGGATGGGAGGCTGAATAACCCAGAAAACAGGCACTGTTTTCTCACTTTGCTGTTATTGATTGGAGGTTTCAATGTGTATTTTGAGGGGATTGAAGATTCTAAAGAATACAGAAGTTGTCAGGTTCCCGTAGCTCACGCCTATATATCCTGGCTACTCAGGATCTGAGGATTGTGATTCAGAGCTAGAAAGTCTATGAGACTCTTATCGCCAATGAACCACCAAAAAACTGGAAGTGGTACTGTGGCTCAAAGTGGCAGAGCGCTAGCCTTGAGTGAAAAAGCTAAAGGACAATGCCCAGAGCCTGAATTCAAGCCTCAGGACTCGCACAAAGAAGAAGGAGGAAGAAGAGGAAGAAGAGGAGGAGGAAGAGGAAGAAGAGGAGGAGGAAGTGCCCCCCCCCTTTTTGAAGACTACATGAGTTTCAAAGTCAGAAGAACCCCCGAATGAGGCAGACAAGAAGCTCTGGTGACAGTTGGGGAGGGGACTCTTTCTTCTTCCCAATCATCCCTGTCTTGAATATGTTCCTGTCTGTTTTCCTTCTAGCCATGTTTGACACCCCCACGCCCTCCCATCCATGCACACTTTCCTCATTGGCTACCTAGGCCTTCTCCTCCTCTGTAACTGGCCTGAGGCTAAGCCTGACCCCTCCTCTCCCACCCAACAACTTGGCACCTTAGAGTTCAGGAGTTTACATGATCGGCATTTAAAACAAGAGAGTTGGGTACCAACTTGAGTTGGCTGTGTGACCTTGGACAAATTACTTAGCCTTTCTGAGCTTTAGCCTCCTCCTCCATAAAGTGGATGAGCACGCCATCATCACAGGGCTCTCGGAGGGATGAAGTGAGCCACGACGTGAGGAGCGCACTCATGGCCGTGTTGCTGGCTGTGCTTGCAAACGCCGTGCTGGCTCCGGGTGCCTCCTGCCTTCCTTGCTTTGCAGATCTGCCCACCTGCCTGGGCCAGTCTCGCTGGCGCCGTGGGAGGGAGGGGCGTGAAGGAACTGTGTGAGTGCGTGGTCAGAAGTTGTGGTGGGAAGGCTGGGTTGAGGCTGCCGGGGAGAGCCTGCCTGCAAGTCGTCAGCTGCCATGTGTGCGCCCACAGATTGTCACGGACCTGGCCGTTCGCCCATGCTGGCCGAGCCAGCATCTGTGTGCAGGATCTGGGGCTGCGGGAGCCCCTGGTAAGCAGGGCCCAGGGGCCCGTGTGAGAGCTCATGGGGAAGTCTCCACGGGAGATGCGGCAAGGTGAGTTGGACTCCGGCTCCTGGGTCAGAGTCTTCCCTTTCTTCTCCTCTTGGGACAGGTGGACTGGTACACTGTAGCTGAGCAGGTGTAAGCGATCCGATAGTGAATACGCATGCGCATGTGCACACACACACATACACTCTCATACACAATAGAGACCCAGTCCTGGACAGTTCTCCCTCACTCCTGCCTGCTCTGCTGCTGAGGACTGGATGCCATGGAAGCATGTCTGCTATGGAGAATGGGCCCACCCCAGTTCTGTTGGAACACCCCAGCTCTCTGCCCCTGGCTCTCCCCCATCCCAAGTCAGGGATGTAACCAAGACTCTATTAGAAAAATAACACACCAGTACTGATGGCTCGTGCTTGTAATCCTAGCTACTCGGTAGGGGGAGGTCTGAGGATCCAGGTTCAAAACCAGCCTTGGCCCAAAAAGCCCATGAGATGCTTATCTCCAATTAACCAGCAACAAGCTGGAACTGGAGGTGTGGCTCAAGTAAGTAGAGCAGCAAGCCTTGAGTAAAAAAGCTAAGGGTCAGCAGCCAGGCCCTGAGTTCAAGCCCTAGTACTGGCACAAAAAGAAATAACAAAGGTGAAAAGGGCTGCAGGTGTGACCCAAGCTGTACAGTACCTGCTTAGCAAGTACAAAGCCCTGAGTTCAAACCCCAGCACCACTGGAAAACAAAAACATTTGATAGCTGGACATTGATGGCAAGGACTATAGTACTGATACTCAGGTTGCTGAGGCAAGAGGACCACTAAGAGTTCATGAGTTCAAGACCATTCTGGACAATGTAGTGAGGTCCATTCTCAAAAAATAGAACAATAATGAAACTCTGGCTGGCTTTGTAAGTAGAGAACTTGCCTACCATGCCCAAGACTCTAAGTTCAACTCCCAGTACCAGGGGTGGGCGGGGGGGGGGGGAGGGAGGGAGGGAAATCACAAAAAGCAAAGCATAGAACCTCAAAAAGTAACCTTAGAGCCTGTGGTCCCAGTAGAAACCTGAAAATGCAAGCACAAGGCACAGGCAGGGAAATTAAGGAGCCTGTATCTCACCAGAACCCAGAGACTGAGCTGAGGAGCTGATGGGGCAAGGCAGAAGGCTGGGGACAAGCCTCCTTTCCCTTTCTCTTTTCTTTTTCTCCTTCCTTCCTTCTTTCCCTCCTTCTTCCTTTCCTTCCTTCCTTCCTTCCTTCCTTCCTTCCTTCCTTCCTTCCTTCCTTCCTCCTCTCTCTCTCTCTCTCTCTCTCTCTCTTGATATGGGGCTTGAACTCAGGGCTCTGCACTCAAGCTTAAGCTTTTTCTCTCAAGGCTGTACTCTACCACTTGAGCCATACTTCCATTTCTGGCTAATTGGAGACATGAGTCTCTTGGATTTCTCTGCTAACATTGGCTTCAAATGTTGATCCTCAGATCTGGGAATCCTGAGTAGCTAGGATTAAAGGCATGAGCTGGTGCCTGGCCTCTTTTTCCTTTAACGCTTATGACACAGAACTCAGAAAGAGGATCCAGGGACCTCCCTAGGCCAGCAATACAGATCCAAGCAACATCTCAGGAGAAATGTCCTGCCTGAGCTGTCCCAGAGGTAGCCAGTATTTGTTGGGTGGGGTGGCTGTGGTTAACTTCATAGGGGCCAGCCTGGATGCACAAAGGCAAAATGGCTGGGAGACGGGCTGGGAAGGTGGCTCAGTGGTAAAGCGCTTGCCTTGCATGCATGAAGTCCTGGGTTCGATTCCTCAGCACCACATAAGCAAAAAAAAAAAAAAGCCGGAAGTGGCGCTGTGGCTCAAGTGGTAGAGTGCTAGCCTTGAGCTGAAGAGCTGAGCGGCAGTGCCCAGGCTCAGAGTTCAGGCCCACGACCGGCACTCCCTCCCCCCCCAAAAAATGGCTGGGAGAGTAGTTCAAGAGGCAGACAAGTACAAGGCCCTGAGTTCAACCCCTAGCACCACCCAAAGAACATTTAACAACCCCCAGGTCACTGGGACTTCATGTACCCAAGAAAGTCTGGCCAGGATGCCTAACAGTGTTTGAACCCGGGATTCCCTCCAGGGTCCCCCTACAACGTTAGCTTTATAAAGTTAACATAAACTGTTTGAGGGATTCCGTCAATCCATTTGTAAATGGAACCAAACAGCCTTCCAAGACTTCTTCCAATGCTTGCTGAAATCTGCTGGATGTAAACAGGAAAAGATTTGTAACTTACAAATTGCAACCAGGGTTGCAATTTTGTTTACCACATTGAACTCTAGTTGCATAAACTCAAGTATACTTTTCTAAGTCGTCTCTTTAGCACAATCAATGACACCATTTCAAAATTCAAATGAGCTTGCAGTTTCTGGTTCAGAATCACAACCTAAAGTTCTGAAGTGATTTTTTTAAAATGACACATCGTTTAAGGATTATGATCTGTGTTTTTCCTTAGTGAAAAAGGGCACATTTCCAACTCCTAAGGCCATGGGCTTTGGTCTCTCTTGCTTGTACTGACTTTAAACCATTTCAAATAGACAGTGTAACACATCCCATTATTTTTAATCTCTAGGACAGTTACCAGGAACAAAAATACATATTCCAAGAATGGACAATCGGCATTCAGGGGCCTCCTTAGAAGCCTGAAATTCACAAGGGCAACTCTAAAGATTGTGGTTGTCTTAACCCCAATCAGCAGTGGCTCATTTGCATAACAGGTCTAGGAAGAGATCTCATTGGTGAATCCAATGGTAAAAAGTGTCCATTGGCTGGGGGAGATACAATATTTGCATAGCAGGTCTAGAATGACTTCTCAGTGTGGAACCCAGTAGTATAAATAGCATCCATTGCTTGGAGTGAATAAATAATATTTGCGTAACAAGTTTAGAGTAAGTTCTCATAGGTGAATCCAATGGTATGAACAGTGTCCACTGACTGGAGAGAGATACCTGCTTAACCAGGTCTTAGAATGTGGTGGTCCAATTAGCCTAAAGGGCTCCAGGTTCAGAGTTTCTGTCTGCTCTTAGGCATTGCCTATTTCTGGAAAACTTTGTTTCCTGGTTCTCCTCAAAGATTTAGCTGAATTCTGAAAAGATTAGCTCAATTTTGTCTGTGCTAGAAAGCTGTTGCCTCTGCCGGGTGTAAAATCTTCGATGTGAAGAGCCACCAGCAGGACAGTTGGCTGGGAATTAATAAATCCAGCGTGTTACTTTGCTTTCATTTTCTCACCTCATAGGTAAAAGCAGGAAAAGGAAATGGAGCCTGCCAGCTCTTTCCAGTAGACACCGTGATGGCGGATGAAGGACCACACATGCAGAAATATTCCCATAGATGTGTAAATATTTATATATTTATGCATTTATACTGCCATGAGAGGTAAGGAGTCAATTCAATCAGCAGACATGATTAAACCAAAGAATCTCTTCTGTCCTCTGCTATAAAGGGGCTTGGATAGAACATGTTAAGCCTGGGGCAGGTTCGGTTACAGATGGAAGGGCGCAAAGGCATGTATCCAGGTGTCAGGATATCAGGAAGCAGTGAGATTACCCACTCGCTTTGGAATGCCAAGCACGCAGGATCCTGTGTCTTTACTCTGACACGAGATAAGGTGATCACAGGACCATCGGTTTTCTGCTGGTGTCAGGCCGTCTCCATAGTGACATCCACTCGTAGCTCGTAGTATCCCATGGGATACGAGGGTCCCCACGGGAGCCCTGTGTCTGCCTGTGGGATAGCACTAACCCTTACTAATAGGAGTCCTGCGCTGTGATGCCTCCCGTAGGCTTAGGCCAGGTAACCATTCAGACACGTCGGATGGCAAGAGGTTGTCATGGAGCAAGATGGGAGGCACATTTTGGACAGGACGGGCCGTTGCTAGGCTCCTGTCCCCCCCCCCCAAGCTGTTATTGGCTCCTCCTCTAGGTAGAGTTACCTTGGTCCTCAGCTCCCTTGGATGGATGCTATGATGACCTTGCCTGGGTCTCTGGGCCTTGCTCCTTGCTGATTCCCCCTCCCCACCCCACATATGGACCTGGCAGGCAAGAATGGGGGCATAGGGGGAGCTCCATTTCCTGTCCTTTCTCCCTCTCTCTTCCCTCCTTCCATAGCTCGATTCTCCTTGATGCATGCTTCCCCTAAGCAGCCACAATCTTCTTTTGTGGGGAAAGATTCTATGTTGGTCTGCTAGCTCTCCTTAAAGCGTTGGCCCCAGGAGTTCCCAGAACGTTCCAGTTCTGCAGCTGCAAGAATGGCCTTGTCCTTGAGCAGTAGGCCCCTAGATTGGCTCAGTCAGGGGGTGCTGGTTTGGGGGGGCTATGGTTTCCCTCTCAGCAGGAGAGCCTGTTGTCTTCACAGTCCAGAGGCTTCTTGTCCTCTAAGCCACAGACAACTTGAGTCAACAATCACGGCACCAGTGTTTGGCTTCTAGCAAGCTCACAGCCCTCACCATGTGGGCCAGGCAGTTGGGGTATGAGGAAGAAGGGAAACTGAGGTTGGCTTCGAAAGGTAATTTGTCAGTATGTGGACAGCTCGGACTCTTGGGGACAGCAGTGGAAGGAAGCCATGTCACACAGCCTTGTCCAATGAAGCCTGAGCAGCGGGGAGGATGGGGAGGCTGCCTCTCTGAGCCTGGTGTCTCTCCACCCCCTGCCCACCCCTGGTCCCTTTGATGCAGATCCTGTCCTGTCCCTCAGAGAGACAGGGGACATCCTGTGTCACACCACTCACACCTGCTTTAAGGCAGGTGTTTCCCAATTCTAGGGGCCTCTCTGATCACAGCATCTCCATGCTTTCCTGCATCTAATTTGGAACAATTCCATGTCAACAGCTCCACAAGGGGCCCAGACTCTTCAACTTCATTCCCTCCCAGTGTTCTGAGAGTTCTCTAACCCTCAAGAATGAACACTGAGAAGAGCATAGGTTTGGATCTGAATCTGGTTTCTTAAACTCTCTAGCTGTGTGATCTTGGGCAAATCATGCAACCTCTCCGAGCTTTTGTTTTCTTATCTTAAATGTGGATGTTTGTTTAAATGTTTGTGCAGTTGTCCTGAGGTTAGCATGCTTTCAGACCAAGTCTTTTCCTGGCATACTCTTTGGGGTGTGTGTGTGTGTGTGTGCATGCCACTAATGGGGCTTGAACTCAGGCCCTAGGCACTGTCCCTGAGCTTCTTTTGCTCAAGGCTAGTGCTCTACCACTTGACCAACAGCACCACTTCCAGGTTTTTCAGAGTAGTTCATTGGAGATAAGAGTCTCAAGGACTTTCCTACCTGGGGCTAGCTTTGAACCACAATCTTGTTGGTTAATTGCAGGTAAGATTCTCATGAACTTACCCACCTGGGCTGGCTTCAAGCCAGGATCTTCAGATCTCAGCCTCCTAGGTAGTGGATTACAGGTGTGAGCCACTAGTGCACACGCTCTGGCCTGCTTGAATGGGGGGGGGTCCTTCCTCCTCTCCTGTGCCTGGGGGTGGGTCAGCCCCCAAGGCTGCATCAGCGCAGGCTGCTTGGTGGAGCAGGCCCAATGAGTTCCTGGATCTCTGCCAGCCATCAGCAGACCGTGTTTCCACAGCTGCAGAGCCCTGGCCCCGGGTACAAGGCCTCTGAGCCTCCTGCACTTCGGTGGGAGGCAGCCTGACCCGCGGGGGTGCCTGAGGGGGGAGGAGAATCTCCGTGGAGGCCGTCCCCCCTCCCCTGGGAGCCAAGCTGTCATTAGTTGTTCTGCCCATAATTGGGCTGTAACCACCCTCTGGCCCCAGATGGGGTTCCAGGCCGTGATTATGTGTGATTAGCCTCTCCGTGCCTCAGCGTGCTGACTGCACATGTCCCTTTGTGATTATCTCACCCTCCCCACACCAGCCAGTCCTGCCTCCTGCCACTCGGGCCTACTGCAAATTCACAGGGTAGGTCCTCCCGCACAGGGTCGGGACACCGCTCCGTGGCCTCTGAGCTCCGGGCCAGGCTAGCCACAGCTTGGCCTGGAAACAGATGCCACTGGCCACCTGAGTTCTGACTGAGCAGCCCCTGCTAACTCATTCCCACCCTGGACTCCGTTGAGCCCCAGGCTGGATGCCTCTGACCTAGCATTGGGATACCAGACTTGTGAGCTGAGACTAGGTCACCTGGCTGATCACCTGCTTGCTGTGTGACCTGAGCATCCAGGGAACCAGAATTGACCCAGAGAGGGGAGCCAAGAAGAGGCAAGACCGAGGTAAGGAACCAGGAAAGAAAGGCACATAAGAGCTGCGAGAGGAGGCCAGCTTGGCCAATGGGAAGGAAGGACAGGAGACAGTAGCTGCTCAGTAAACCATAGCCCTCCCTGACTGGCCGTGAGGGATTGATGATGTTCCTTACACTGTGCTTTGGGAACATAAAAAGGATAACTCAGATGGACAGCAAGGCAGCTGTTGAGCTAGACTTTAAGCAATGACTATAGGAAAAAGAGGAAGCAATTCCTTTTCCTCTTCCTCCTTCTCTTTAGTTGGTCATGGGGCTTGAACTCAGGGCCTATGTGCAGTCCCTGAGCTCTTTTGCTCAAGGCTAGGGTTCTACCACTTTGAGCCACAGTTCTGCTTCTGGTTTTTAGGTTGTTCATTGGCGAAAAAAGTTTCATTGAGGGCTGGGAAGGTGGCTCAGTGGTAGAAGGCTTGCCTCACATTCATGAAGCCCTGTGTTCGATTCCTCAGCATCACATAAACAGGCTCACGCCTGTAATCCTAGCTACTCAGGAGGCTGAGATCTGAGGATCACAGTTCAAAGCCAACCCAGGCAGGAAAGTCTGTGAGACTTTTTATTTTTATCTCTAGTGAACCACCAGAAAACTGGTAGTAGCAATGTGGTTCAAAATGGTAGAGTGCTAGCCATGAGCAAAAGAACCCAGGCTCTGCATTCAAGCCCCATGACTGACAACTAAACAAACAAAAAATCTTAGCTACACAGGAGGCTGAGATCTGAGGGTCATGGTTCAAAGCCAACTGGGGCAGGAAAGTCCATGAAACTCTTAACAGAAATGGAGCACTAGCCTTGAGCAAAAAAGCTCAAGGATGTAATGTTCATTTTTTTCGACATAACGATGTGTTTACATCCTTGAGCTTTTTTGCTCAAGGCTAGTGCTCCATTTTGCTTCTGGTTTTCTGGTAGTTAACTGAAGACTTTGGGGGGGAGGGTGAGATGGAAAGGGATAGGAAGGGGAAACAAAGGAAGAGGCACCAATGCTTGATAAGAAATGTACTCATTACCTTGCCCATGTAATTGAAACCCCTCTGTACAGTATTTTCATAATTTAAAAAAAATGTTCAAGGATAACACTCAGGCCCTGAATTCAAACCCCATGACCAATTAAAAAAAAAAACTTAAAAAAACCATGATCCCAGGTCTAGAGCTCCAACCTGGGTGAACTTCAATTGTGTTGGGGCCTGGATGAGAACACAGCCCCACTCACCTCCTGGACTGCAGCAGGTGGGACCCTAAATCAGGCCCAGCTAAGCCACGGCCAGATGTCCCACCTACAGAGAGAACGGATGTGTGCCTGGAGTGGACACATCAACCCGTCCGTGGTCATTTATCATGCAGCAAACAGAAAATATAACCTCTCTACAGGGGAGGGGGCTCTGTGTCTAGCCAAGCAGGGGAGTGCAGACACTGGCTTCTCTCTTTGCTGGTCTCTACCGCCCCCCCACCCTCCCACCCATCTTGCTGGGATACGCTGAGATGAACTGGATCAGCGTCTATAAACGGTTCTAACCTCCTGGAGGAAAATGCTAATATCGAGTATGGTGATTAGATCATCAAAGCGGCTTTCAAATTCGTCCCCGAAGCAAAACCTAATGAGCTGGGACCAGATTTGAGGGGAAGAGAGCGCTTGCGAAGCTGAAGTGCTTGATGAGTGGGGAAAATTAGGAAGGCGCAGGTTGGAAGTGTTTAGTTCTCCTGCTGGCTGGTTCCCCGGGCAGGGCGGGGCTGCACTCCCCCGGGGCCCTCACAGTGCCTTCTCCTCAGAGGCACAAGGGTGATTGTCCCTAATGAGCACCGTGACAGCCCTTCCTCATGAATGTTTCATCCCGAACTGCAGGCTGACATGGGGCGGGGACCCTGTGAAGGTGCTCAGCATGGAGTAGCCATTCTTCTTGCTGGCAGGGGAAAAAGATGATGCCTAGATCATTAGGCCCAGCTCTCTTCCATCTCACCTCAGAGAGCAAGGTGGTGAAGAGCTTCTTCAGCTTCGGGATCAAGATGGACAGAGCTGTGTTCAAGTCTTACCTGTGTTGGTATTGCTGTATCTGTTAGTTCTTGCTGCATAACAAACAGTCCCCAACTTGTAACTCTTTAGGCAAATAAGAATAATGAGGAGGAGGAGGAGGAGGAGGAGGAAAATTTTGTTCACAAGCCTGCAGACTGGCTCTTCTGCTCTAGGCTCTGCAGATCTTTGCAGTGATTGTTCATAAAACTGCCATTAGTGGTTGGCAGCCTATGGCTGGTGACAAATGGTTTTCTGGAGGACGACTGGGACTCTGCCACCATGGTCTTACATGCTGCAATGAGCCAGCTCAGGCTCATTCACAGGGCAGCTGGAGACCTTAGGAGAGAGAACAGCATGGCCATGGACCCCGGCAAGTGTCAGCCAGCCCCAAGCCAATGGGTGCACGCACGGGCCCCAGCTCTCTCTCTCTACTCTGGCAAACCTTCAAACTACCCTGGTGAGATTTAGCTGGCAAAATCCTCAGCATCGTTACGCCAGCAAATCCCACAGGAGACAAGAACAGTCCTACGGCATCTAATGATAGGGTCCGGTTCTGAGGATGGCGTCATTAGGTTGTTTCATCTTTGGGTAAAATCACAAAACATGTACACAGTCCTAGATGACACCTCAGCCCGGCTGCCAGAACCACCAGGAGCAAAACAGCCGGAGACTGAATGAGAGAATGACGCAGGCGGAGCCGCGGAAGCCTGGAGATGTGCTCCTGCCAGCCGCACAGGCAGTCCCGACCACAGCAAACTGTGTTTCTGAAAGTAGAGGAAATCCAACGCGCTGTACCAAGAGATTGCATAGGAAATACAGTCACACAGGTGCTCAGAGTCCCTTCTCTGCTAAGCACATGGTGTTATTTCTGCCACCGAGCACACACACACACACACACACACACACACACACACACACACAGAGGAATCAAGGCAGATGCCATCAATGCTAATAATGTTTTAAACTTAATATGTCCATTTAAACTTAATATGATTACTTCAGTAAGTAATCAATATGGAAGTTATCACTGAGGAATCCCTTCTCGTGAACCTAAACTCTAGCATAGACACACATTTACTTACACCCATGTCACATTGGGCCAACGGTGTCTGGGAGGCTTGGTGGCCCTGGGGGCTGGTGGCCGCCATGTTGCCCTAAGCAGCTGGGGGACAGGGTCTTTCTCTGGCTTGCCTCTGGCCCTCTCCCTTGCCTGGAGCGAGGAACCCATGGGGGTAAACATAGGGGGACACTGTCCATAAAGAAATGTACTCATCCCCCACAGTATAACCCCTGCTTTCACTATATTTGATGTCAGTATAACTTGAGGAGGAGATGGGGGAAAACCAGCTGTTTAAAGATACAGGTGGACCTGTTGCAACAATGAGAAGTACAAGTTGTCATGTCCAAAACGAGCTTTACAACGTTGGTGCGGGGGTGGGGGGGAAGGGGGGGAAGGAGAAAGATTGGGATTGGGGGGGAGGGGGGAGGCTGGGAAGGGATGTGAAGGGTAAACAAAGGAGGAGGCTGCAATGCTTGGTAAGAAATGTACGCATTATCCTGCCCATGTAATTGTAACCCCTCTGTACAGTATCTTCACAAATAAAAAAAAAAAGAAATGTACTCATTCCCTGACTTATGTGTACATCACCTTTGTAATAACAATTAAAAAATAAAAAAGGCATGCCAGATTCTGGCTGTGTCCTCCTGAGCCTCACCAGAGGAGGGTCCAGGACCCTGCTGGCTCCTTGCTTGGGGATCCCAGGTACAAAGGTCAACTAGCAGTGGCCCTGGGCTGCTTGCTGCATCTCTAGTTAGCCATGAAGCCCCTCAGAAGTGAGGTCCCTGGTCTCTGCAGTGACCCCAACCACCTGCTTTTGTGACGTCCCCTCCTACCCTCAGCTGCTCTATCCAGCTTTCTCCCTCCTCTCTCTAGGGTGGTCACCCCAAAAGCTGGAACCTGCCCCACCATAGGGCCTACTCCACGCTCAGGTACTGCAACCCTAACTTGCTCCCTGGTCACCCCTGCTTTCTTGCTGAATCCCCTTCACCAGCTGCTCGCCAGTCCCCCTCAAAGTCCCCACCACAAAGCCTTCGCAGGGGGACTGTCTGTCCAGCCCTGGGCCTGGCGGACAAAGGGGACAGCCCTGTGTAGCTTTGTCTTCGTGGCTTCAAGCTCTTCTATGCCATGAGGTGTGGGATCCCGGACCCATGTGACTCAGGGAGCAGGAAGGAGCTGTACTTGCAGAGTTCCAGAAGGGTCCATGATGAATCCCAACAGCCTAGGACTCAGACTCTGCTCGGTACCAGTTCAACAGCCCACCAGAGGGGCTTTCTCTGCCTTGCTCTACCCCACAGAGAAGCAGCCGGAACCCAGCGAGGCCGAGACTCTGATCTCCGGCCCTTCATTTCATCCCGTCCACGTTCAAGTGGTGCACTCCAGCCGGCCCACTTAATTCAAGCCAATTATTTTGTACAAAGGGACCGGGAGCCATGTATCTATTCATGTCTTTGTTCCAGCCAAGGAGCCTCCGCTGCCTTTGTCTCTCAAAGGTGCTCATTAGACACCAGCTGAGCTGAGCTCATGGAGTGATATGAGGAGGGTACAATGGTATGGCCAGAGCCATTTGTCAAGAGACTTCCGGGGCCCGGGTCTGGCAGCTGACCACACATTACAAGAGAATAAAACAAGACTTTGGGCAATCATTTTTTTTCTCTCTCCTGGATACTGTGTTCCCTGGCCTGGGCATTGGTAAGAATGATAGTACCAGTATGTTGGCATGCGTGTGATACTTGGCACAGGAGCTGGTATGTGTAACACGCTCATATTAGCTACTAAGATTCTCCAGTTGCTGGTGATTCAGTTGTTACCATTGAAACATAGTTCAGTCAGCTTTGGAGACAGCTGATGTGGAGTTTGAATCTGGCCTTGCCTCCTAAATGCTGTGTGCACTTGCAGCTATTATGTAGACTCTCTGAACTTCATGGCTCACCGAAGCGGAGACCATGATTCTCAAGCCTGAGAGTTAAAGGCCTGACACTGTTCACCATGAACCACACAGCCAGGTGTACAATAGCTGTTCTGAAGGTAGCAGGTGAGACCAGCCAGTACCCTGAGCTTGCACTTGCCCGGTAGATCCACGTTGGAGTTAGTGCCTGCTTCCTGATGGGGAGGGGCATGGTGCTCCTGCTCTGTGGCCCCTGTGCCTCATCTGGAAAGTGGAGGCAATCCGAACCTCCACCGTCATTCTGTAGCCATGCAAATGCATTTTAATGCATCCGATTGCCCTGCTCTGCTTACCAGTCCCCGCGTGAAATGCACAGACCCTTGGGGGAGAATAATGAAGACACGATGCCAGCCAGGTATAACCAGAGCCAAAGTTGGGTTTTCACCATGGTCTCTTCCACGCTCCCCTCCCCCTGCCACTCCAGTTAAGAGAGATGAAACCAGGGCGGGTTTTCTGGAGAAAGTGGCACTAAGCCTTCAAAGATGAGTCTTATTATAATTGGTGGAATTGAGCAGAGGAAGGCAGGGGGACCTCATGCAAGCAGGGTGGTAAACAGAAGTTCAGGGAATGCTTATAGGGAAGGTGTGGCCCCCTGGTAAGATGGGATGGTCAGGGGGAGGGGGAGGGAGTGACTCCAAACCAGAAGACCACAACAAACCTTGGTGTGCACAGCCTTAAATAGAATCAGCTTTAAAGAGGCTCCTGCAGCTGCCTCTCTGCTCAGTACTGGCGGTCACCAGCCACACCTCTCCTGGCCTGGGGCCGGCTTCCTTATCAGGACCTTCACTCTGCCTGAGAAATGTGTGGTCCTCCCTTACTCCCAGCAGGAAGTCTCAGCTTCAGGCCTGTGGCTTCTGGGCAGGATATCCCGTGCTCTGTGAAGCTTGCTGAATATCGCAGGCTGGGGGGGAGGGGGGTCCTTGGCCTCTTCCCACCCCAGGTGCCTCAAGAGGCTGAGATCTGAGGATCGCGATTCAAAGCCAGCTTGGGCTGAACAGTCTGTAATTAATCAGCAAAAAAGCTGGAAGTAGAGGTGTAGCCCAAAAAAGCTGGAAGTAGAGGTGTAGCCCAAGTGGTAGAGCACCAGCATTGAGTGAAAAAGCCAAGAGCATGAGACCTTGAGTTTAAGCCCCAGTACACACACACACACACACACACACACACACACACACACACACACACACACACACACACACACACACACACACACACACACACACCAAAAAACTTCTCCAGACAAGCCCAAATAGGGCCAAAATCACCCCCAGCTGAGACCTGCTGCTCTTGGGTGACCTGCTTTCCCTTATCCACTGCTTTCGGAACAAAGACGCCGAGTGCAGGTCCTGGTGACATCAATTTTGATAATGATGATAAATGTCAAGGATTTTTTGCAGATCAGCAAGCCTGGGGCACAGAGGTATCTTGACTGTTAAACTCAGATAAATCACCCTGCTCGCTTTGCTATGGTGTATG
>NW_012267341.1:2854218-2859480 GCF_000151885.1 Dipodomys ordii
CTTCCTTCCTTCCTTCCTTTCTTTCTTTCTTTCTTTCTTTCTTTCTTTCTTTCTTTCTTTCTTTCTTTCTTTCTTTCTTTCTTTCTTTCTTCCTTTTCTAGGACTAGGACTCAAATCAATACCTGCCACTTTGCTCATTGGCTAGTGTTCTACCAACTGAGCCACACCTCCAACCCTTAAAGGGTTGAGTTTTTTGTTTTTTAAATCTATCTCTCTCTCTCCTCTCTCTCTCTCTCTCTCTCTCTCTCTCTCTCTCTCTCTCTCTCTCTCTCTCTCGGTCAATCGTTGGGCTTGAACTCTGGGCCTGGACACTGTCCCTGTGCTCTTCTGCTCAAGGCTAGTGCTCTACACTTGAGCCATAGTACCACTTCTGGGTTTCTGGTGGTTAATTAGAGATCAGAATGTCACAGACTTTCCTGCCTGGGCTGGCTTTGAACTACAATCCTCAGATCTCAGCCTCCTGAGTAGCTAGAATTACAGGTGTGAGCCACCGGTGCCCAGCTCTCTTTTCTTTCTTTCTTTTTTTTTTTTTTTAGTGGAATATTATTCAGCCTATGACAGGAAGGAGGCTCGGATGCATGGGCCACCATTGCAAAGCTTGAGACCTTGAAGACACCATACAGGGTGCAAGCCAGTCACGATGCTCAGTGAGAAGCTGCGAGTGGTCAGATTCGTACAGACTGAGAGTAGCCTGGGGTGCCAGGGGCTGGGGGGACAGGAAGACTGGGGGGGGCTGCTTGGGGACAGAGCCCCTACTTTGCTAGGTGAACAGCTGTGGAGGTGAAGGGTGTGGCTGTCACTACAGAGCAATGAGAATGTGCCAAGTGCCTCTGGGCTGAACCTCTGAAAATGGTTCAAGTGTCTATTTTGATGGTGAGAGCATTTTATCACAATGGGGGTGGGGAGGAGAGAGAGAAGCTATCTGCCTGGGAGTCCCCGTGGCTGGCAAGGGGTACAGGAATGTGAGAGGAGAGGGGCGGGGGTGCTCCAGGTGTCCCCACTTTGTATTCACAAGATACTGCAGCGCACAGATGGAGGAGAATAGAGGAAGGTGGAGAGAGATGGAGGCAAGCTAGTGAGGCCAGGACCAGAGGCCACAACCAGCCTGCATGGCAGTAGGCGATGGAACGCTCCAGGCCTGCCTGGACTCTTTGCCCTGCTGTGAAGCCCGCCCTTGCCTGGCACAGGCCCTGCCCGCTTGTGCAGTGGGAGCGGGGAAGATGCCGCCACTGGAAAGGGAAGCCAGGGCTAGCCTCTGTGCAGAGAGGGATAACACGAGGGCAGGTCTTTCCCCAGTGCGAGGCAGAGCAGTGTCCTAACAAGAGATAGTGGGGTGTGGGGTGGGAAGGATGTTCCTGTAGAGGTGAATAATCTGTCTTTAAGATTTTGCACTTAGGCTTCGGTGAGAAGGGTAGGAAGTAAAGATAATGCATCAGGTCTTTGGGTTGCAAACGACAGCAATTTAGCTCAGTGGGAAATAAGTTGCTTGTGCCATCCGAACAGTCCAGGGGTTTGGTTTCAGGTGCAGCTGGATCAGGTGCTGTGTGAAGATCATTTGGAATTAAAAATCTTTCTTGTTCTGTCTTTCTCATTCTCCTTTCTCGGCACTGACTTCCTCCACACATAGCAAGGCTCCCCTCCTTCCTGCTCCCCCCTCTACTCCCCTAGGATTTCCCAGGAATCCCAAAGTCCCAAGGTTGATGGATTGACCCTTCACCCTTCACCCACATCCTGAGCTGGAACAAGGCACAGCCCTGGCTGGACTGTGCACATAACCTGAGCATGGAGTCAACTCCGAGGAAAACTAGGGTGGTGCTGCCAGAGGGAAGGAAAGGGACGTGAGCTAAGCCAGCAAAGCACCAGGTGTCTGCAAAGAGGAGCCCCTCGAATTCACACCCTGCGTCCCGCTTTCCTCCCTCCCCAGCCTCGCTCTGCTCTCCAAGATGTACTCATCGCCACCCCCTCAGTTTCTCGGCTTCTCTTTGCACGCTGCCAATCACCCTGGGTGCCGGTGGAGTCTGCTCCCCATCTGAGGTGTCACCAACACCTTCTGGCAGCGCCGGCCCTGCCAGCTGCCGCCCTCCCTTCCCCCCTGACATGGCTGCAGCCACAGTGTTGAGTGTAATGGGAACCAATGGCCGGTGTGTTCCAGGCACACTGGCTCTTGTCTGCATCACCTCCTGCCTGTCGACGCAATACCTGGCCATTCCGGCCATTGGACCCTAATTGGTTTGCCAAAACACACCCCACTCTGCTGGGAACTGGGTGCCAAGGACGGAGCAGGCCAACCCTACTTAATTCTCTAATTTGTTCAAAATGAGCTGATAAACAGTGGCTTTTGTTGCACTAGTCAGACTGGCACACATTCTGGGAAACAAAAGGCCCCCTCGGCTGCCTTTCTGCAGCCCAACCAGCTCCCCTGCTGGCTTTGATTTTCACCAGCTCTTACCATCTCCTGTTAGAGGCCTGGTTGGGCCTACAGCCAGCATGCCCGTGACACTGGAAGACTTCCAGCTTCGCCACAAGAAGCTGCAATCCACTGGCCCTTCAGGTTTGGATTTGTTTTTGTTGTTTTAAATGCTGGCCCTGGGGCTTGAACGCAGGGTCTAGGTGTTATCTCTGAGCTTTCTCTTTTTGCTCAAGGCAAGCATTCTAGCACTTGAGCCACAGCTCCACTTTCAGCATTTTTTGGTGGTTCCTTGAAGATGTGAGTCTCTCAGTGAGAACAAAGGAAGATATTCTTAGGAGAGGATCACAAGGGCTCAATAGTGATGTGCATATGACCCTATAAAATGATGTTTATCGAAATGAACTCCAAATAATGGAAAAAAGAGGGTTTTTAAAAATTGTACTGTTTGAAGTTTTTTTTTTCTTTTTCTCCTTTGGTATATTCCCTTTTGTCTCTGTTTTTCATTTCCATACCCTTTGTCTTACATATAAGTTTAGCTAATTTGGGGAGAAACAGTGGGATAAAGGGGGAACTAATTCAGCAGTGATACTCACTAGACAGCATGTTGGAAATGAACTTTACAACTTGGGAGGGTGGGGAGTTGGAGGGGAAAAATGATAGAAAATGAGGGAGGAAGGTTACACTATTCAATGAAAAATGTATTCATTACTTCACTTATATAACTGTAACCCTTCCGTACATCACCTTTACAATAAAATGTAAATTAAAAAAAAAAAACCCAAACCTCACAGACTTCCCTGGCTGGCTTAGAACTTCAATCCTTAGAACTGATTTTGGGCACCTAAGTAGTTAGGATGACAGGCATGAGCCATCTCCACCCAGCTAGGCACTTCAGTACTGACTTAGCACCTTGTTCTGTTGCTTTGTGGTTTGTCTAAATCCAGTACACTGTGGGGGGGGCAGAGGGAGGGGAGGGGGTGACGGGGCGGAGGGGGGGCATGGTGGTGTTTGGGGACCCTGCTCCTTCCAGGAAAGCTGTTGTCCCCTCCCAGCCTCTAGAAGCTGAAGCTAGACAGCTGAACTAGACCTGGGCCTATGTGCTTCAGCTAGCTGGTCCTCTGTCCAGCTAGCCAGATATGCCTTTTCTTCCCCTGGTCACCTTGGTCCTGCTCCCTGGCAGACACTGAGGGAGCAGGACAGACAGACAGACTCTCAGCTGCTGGTGGAGTGCCTGCAGTTGTGTGACCCAAGACAGTCCCCACCCCTCTGTCTTACCTCTGGGGCTTGGCTCAGGCTATCACTTTGCCTTGGCCCTCACGGTGCCTCTCCCTTGGCCTGCTGGACCAAAGCTATGAGTCCCAGCTCAGGAATGGAGCTCTGCTGACCTCCCACCTCCCCTGGAACCTGTAAACTTAATCCAGGGTAGAAACATCAGCTGCCATTCACTGCTCCCAGACATCACAGACTGCTCTCAGTGGCATTGGACAGATGAGGAAACTGGGGCTCAGGGAGGGTGGAAGGGGAGGCTGCAGGCTCTGGCTGTGAGGCCCCAGGACAGCTCTGGCCTTACTCGAGAATACTGCAGTAAGCCTCCACATAGCAGCTGCTCCCCTCCTTCCCCTTCTCTGCCCCTGACTCCTTCACTCACACTTGATGACAGAACTGGAAGTGAGCTCTCTAATTTTCCTTGCCATGCACCGGGCCCCTGGTTTTTGAGTCAGGGCCCAGCAGAAAGCCATGGAAGGTTTTCCCTGCTCAAAACAATAACCACCCAGCCAGCGCCTCCCAGCTTTTGCTTTTCTCTCCTCTGCAGTCATTACAGCAACCTGGTGACAGGCAGCTCAGCCCCTGACTCATGCACCCCTCTCTAGTTGAGCCCTGACTTTGCTCTAGTCCTGGAGGCTAGACTAAGGCCAGGCCCGTGATCCACTCTCTGCGGGGACAGCAGGAGTCTTAGACAGAGCTGACCCACTGCAGGATGACATGTGGTGTCAGAGGGATTCAGTCCCTGAGGTATCCCCAAGGGGAAGCCGACCCCAGGGGAGAAGTGGGGGGACAGAGCAGCACGCGCTGGGTGCAGAGGGTTGTCTGCTCGTCCTGCACTGGAGGGGGTCCTGCCACGGCTGGGTCCCCACGACCTTGCCTAAGGACACTGATTGTACGACCCCCCTGGGCATTCGCTGTGGCTGTCCTGGGCACAATGGGTAAATGCGGATTCCGGAGTCGGACTCCTTACATTTGAGTTGAGCTCTGCCACCTCTGCACTCCTGAGCAAGTCTCCACCTCACCTCCGCCATTCTAGCTCTGGGGTCCTGCCGTGCCAACATGAATGCTTGCCCATTCACAGGCCAGGAAATCAAGATGAACATATAGAAATAGACATTGCCTACAGGCACGTGTGGTACAGAGTTGGGTGCAACATAAATGCCATGGCTCTTAGCTTTTCTTTATTCCCATCACAGCCCTGCAATCTAAGCGTTATCAGACAATTCGAGGGAAACAGACTAAGAGGGGTTAAGTCATTTGCTAAGATCGGTGTTAGTCTCTTGGAACACCATGACAAAACACCAGACCAGGTCACTGAAACAAGAGGCTGTGGAGGCCTTGCTGTCCAAGGTCAGGGGCCTGGCTAATTTGGTACCCAAACTGGAGCTTTTATACTGGCTTATGCACAGGTGACTTTGAATTATACCAGACACAATAAATTGTGTGTGTGTGTGTGTGTGTGTGTGTGTGTGTGTGTGTGTGTGTATGTGTGAAGGAGAAGGAGGAGGAGAAGGAGAAGAAGAAGAAGAAGAAGAAGAAGAAGAAGAAGAAGAAGAAGAAGAAGAAGAAGAAGAAGAAGAAGAAGA
>NW_012267341.1:2859610-2921945 GCF_000151885.1 Dipodomys ordii
GAAGAAGAAGAGGAAGAGGAAGAAGAAGAAGAAGAAGAAGGAAGAAGAAGGAAGAAGGAGGATCAGGAGGAGGAAGAGGAGGAGGAGGAGGAAGGAGCAGGGGAAGGGGGAGAGGGGGGAGGGGGGAGGAGAGAGGAGAAAAGAAGAGAGGCAGTAGTTTATTTTCCCTTTTGTGTGTGTGTGTGTGTGCTCCTGAGGCTTGAACTCAGGGCCTGGCCACTGTTCCTGGGCGCCATTTAGTCAAGGCTAACGCACCACCACTTGAGCCATAGCATCATTCCAGCTTTTTCTGAGTAGTTTATTGGAGATAAGAGGCTCATGAACTTTTCTGTCCTGGCTGGCTTTGAACTGCGATCCTCAGATCTCAGCCTCCTGAGTAGCTAGGATTACAGGCGTGAGCCACTGGCGCCCAGCTCTTCCTCACCTTAAAAAGGTGCTACTCCCAAGGGTTCAGCCTTATTATATCACCTAACCCTCCACCTCCCATTGTGCTGAGGCTTCATTTCACCAAGACTTTTGGGGGACACCGGGTAGTCCGTGCTGTCCCCAACTGTTCCTTCCATCTAGGCAAGGACCCTGCTTCAGTCCCCCTGCCTGGGGACTGATGATTGATGGTTTCTACTTGATGGAGAGACAGACACAATGCACAGGGATCAAATGAGCCTCTCTGGGGCCCTGAGGGGGGCACACCAGCCCCATCCCCCAGACCTTGCTTCCCTTCTCCTAACCCACTTGCCTTAGCCCGCAGGGCAGCTCTGTCTGCCTACTGTGGCCACATGGTGCTGCCCGCCTGCTGGGGTGGAGGAAGGGCTTCCAAAGCTGCACCCCGAGGCAAACACCTGCCCTTCCACGCCTGCCCGCAAGTGATGAGCCAGCAAGCAGCTTTGCAGCTGAGCATGGATGCTCAGTAAAGCCAGAAACTCTTCACCTGGGGGCTTCGGAAGAACCATATATCCCTTGGTGGCAGGGGATGGAGGGTGATAGGGATGACTACAGTGTTTTCCAAACCACTTCCTTTGGAACCCTTGCTCCCAGGACTGTCATTGGGGTTTGCCACACTCACTTTGGGCCCCAGCACTCGGCACCTCCTACTCTTCATCCAGATGGACAGACTCCCTCCACCAGATGGGGGCTTCCCCAGGCTGGCTGCCCGCCTGGGAGTCTCTGTTCCCTCCCTGCCTGTGTGAGTCAGCGTCTTGGGCAGCAGTGCCAGCTCCGGGTGGGGTACGGGAGGCGGGTGCTGGACCAGCAGCAGGGCAGTGGGGGGGGCTGCAGCCTGGGGTCCTGTGGCCACCGCCCAGATGCAGTGCTGCTGGCTGCGGAGGAAAAGCTGCTCCTGAGGTGTGCCTCACCACCCCAGCCTAGCTGCCCCTGCCCACCCAGCCTCTCACCAAATGTCAGCCTCCATGCTGGGATAGCCTGATTCTCCTCGAGGCGACAAGGAACTCGGAAGCCATGGGGTGTGTGAGGACTCAGGGCCAGACACAGGGCCAGGCCTCTCTCCTTTCTTTGCGGCTTACTGGCTGAGGGCTGGGGAGGTGGGGGGTAGGGAGGAGTTTCCTCTCTCCCTGAGCCTCAGCCTGTGGTCAAAGGGCTCTGTGTGGGCGCAAGCACCAGCCTGGCCAGCTTGTGGCCTGGACCACTGGGTCTGTGAGCGCTTTCTGCTTTCTCCATCTGCCCCAGCATCTCTTGGGCACTTTTCCTCATTTAGAGCAGCCTTCCTCTGCCAGGGCTGTCTGCACACACACACACACACACACACACACACACACACACACACACACACACACCTCATTCTCCTGGGGGAGAGAGGAGGACACTATGTAAAGGGGGCACCATGCATAGGGTTCCCGGATTGCTGAGCTGGGTGCTGGTGTTGAAAGCCTCTTGCGGTGGTTTTGTTCTTTTCATTATTATTATTACTATTATTATTAGTTTTGGTGGCCCTGGGCTTTGAACTCAAGGTCTTGTTCTTTTCCAAAGCTGGTGTGCTCTGAGTCACACCTCCAGCCCTATTTTTCCATTGGCTTTTTTTTGAGACAGGGTCTCACTTCCCGACGGAGCCGCAATCCACCTACTTTGAGGTTTCCCATCACCACCGAGATTACAGGCATGTGCCGCCGTGTCCAGCTTCCCTTCTGTGGAGAGTCTCACAGACATATTTTTAAAACCCAGGCTGGTCTGGCATCATGGGCCTCCCATTCTCAGCCTCCCACATAGCTCAGGTCTGAGCCATGGCACCCAGCCCTGGCCTCAAATCACGACCCTCGGGATCTTAGCCGCCCAAGCCACCAGTGGCTGGCTTGGCTTCGTTTTCTGTAACAGCAACTTAGGGTAGCAGGCATGGACACAGGAGCCCCTGGCTTTCAAAGCCTCTTGGGACCTCAGCTTGCTTCTCCCCTCAAAGGAAAGAAATAGTATAACTCCTTTCTAGCTAGGATTCCACCCCACCATCCAGGTCAAAGGCTGCACCGAGGCCCTTTCCGCATAGAGACCCCATTTAATAGTCATTGAGTCATCTCTGAGTGGCACAGAGATGTGTCCCAAATAGCCCAGGGCCGAGCAGATGATGCCTTGACCACAATTCTTCCAGCCCCTGCCCTGAGGGATGGGGTGCAGGCCCAGGCCCCCGAGTGAGCCCAGGCCAAATGAACTCCAGACACTTTGACTGGACACTGTTGCACCAACCAGGACCTCAGCTACATTCACAGTGACCTCGTCTCCAGTGCGCCCTGCCCTGTCTGCCCCCTCATGACACTGGCTGTGCTCACTTCTCCCGCCTGCCCTGCAGCTGTGGCTCAGGTGTGTGCCTGGTCATCTGGCAGGGGTGGGAGGTGAAGGCATCTTTCAAGGAGAGCTTTGAGTTCCTGGTGAGCCCGGATTCTTCCAGTCCATGAATACTCTACTTCTTCTTCCCTTCAGTATTCTGCCCCGGGGGCCTCCAGGTACGAAAGAGTCAAGAGAGAAGGTTCCAGCAATGCAACTCACCGCTACAGAACGAAAAGAACTGGAAGTCGTCTTTGCTGGGCACCAGTGGCTCACACCCTGTAATCCTAGCTATTCAGGAAGCTGGGCTCCAGAGAGTCAAAGGGAAGGAGGGGTGGGGGGTGGGGGAAGTCAGCGAAACTCAATCTCCAAATAACCAGTGCAAAGCCAAACTTCAGGCATACCGCTCAAGTTGGTAAAACACCACTAGAGCAAGTGCAAAGCCCTGAGTTCAAATACCAGTGCCAGCAAAAAAAAAAGTCATCCTTGTTTTAATTTGCACGGGTTGTGGGGCTGTAAAAATCTCACTCAAATAGCCAGGCACTGGTGGCTCACGCCTGTAATCCTAGCTACTCAGGAGGCTGAGATCTGAGAATCACAGTTCAGAGCCAGCCCGGGCAAGAAAGTCTGTGAGACGCTTATCTCCAATAAACCACCAGAAACCCGGAAGTGGCACTGTGGCTCAAGTGGTAGAGCCTTGAGCTGAAGAGCTGAGGGACAGTGCCCAGGCCCAGAGTTCAAGCCCCACAACCAACAACAACAACAAAAAAAAACTTACTCAAATAGTTATCTGCCTCAATAGCTGATCTTGCCACAGCAGATAAGCCACAGGCTGGGCAGGGTGTTTCAGGAAGCTGACGCCTGCTAGAGATGAGCATGGATTCTGGGCTTTGTAATGGGAGGCAGCCTGCTATTAAATGGGGGCAATTCTGCAGCCGACACTAGGTCAAAGAAATAATCACTCACCTCGCCGGACTGCCACGGTTGTTTCCTGCCACCCTGGGTGTTTCTATGAATGAAATTAATTCATTCGGTGTCAGCCAGACAAAGAAGAGGGAAATTGGTCACACTAGGCAGGGACAGAGCTCCGAGTGAAAGCTGAGAGACAGCGTCGATGAAGCTCGTGCTCAGGAGCAAGGAAGCACAAACGTGATTAAGGAGATGAGTCAGTTAGAGTCACTGTGCCGATTTGTAAAACCCTTTAGTGCGAGGTTCGGACCCCACACATCTAATTGGGACTGTGAATTTGCTTTTCTTACAAGGGAGTCCCTTTGTGATATGGATGCTGTGGTTTGAGGGGCACCAAACTTTGAGAAACATGGGTCTGAATTTTAGGGGCTTAACAAACAGCAAGACTTTTTTTTTCATTGTATACTATGGGATGAGGATGGTAGATCAAGCTTCAATAATGCCATCAGGAGCCAGAGATACAATCTGTCTCTTTAGGGCATCCTTAGCTTATCAGTTTTTTTGTTTTGTTTTTTAAATTTATATGTGAGGTATCATGGTCACAAGATGGCTGCGGTAGCTCCAGCTCCAGACCACATGCATGTTCTAAGAGGGCAAAGAAATGGGCTTGGAATGTGGCTTAGTGGTAGGGCACTTGCCTAGCATGCATGAAGCCCTGGGTTTGATTCCTCAGCACCATAGACCCAGAAAAAGCCAGAAGTGGCACTGTGGCTCAAGTAGTAGAGTGCTAACCTTGAGCAAAAAAGAAGCTCAGGGATAGTGCCCAGGCCCTGAGTTCAAGTCCCAGAACTGGCAAAAAAAAAAAAAAAACATAGGGTAAAAGTAAATTATCAAAAGGTCTCTTGAAGGCTAGCCTCCAAAACTCCTGTAGTCTCACATCTGGTAGGTTCTGCTAATAAAAAAGCAAGGCTCACTGCAGCTTAGATTTGAGGAGATGAAAATAAAAGAGACTCTAATGGAGACGTACCAGTCACCTTGCAAGACGGTGGACTTACTGGGGATGGTTGGCAATCATAGCTAGTAAAAATTCTACATCTGCCTTTTGGCCCTACCTGATTCACTTTGTTTCCATATCAAATTATGTTCACCTTGTTCCCCATAATCTTGTTCCCAAATGATAGCATCAGGCTCAGCATTCAACTGTCAGAGTCTCGTGGATGGAGTACCTCTTCAGTGGACGATTTGTGTTGATCCACACACACCCAACACACACAGAGAGACAACACAGGTGGGGATTCAAAGCAGGAGGGGCTCTCCACAAGCCCCAGTCACTGGATTCCCGCAGTTCTGAAATCTGGCCAGGCCCAGCTTGTCCAGCCTCCTTACTTTACCAGCCTAGCCATGCCTCTGGGACGTGACTCCCGGTTCACTGCTTCCTTGACCTCTTGCTCTGCCCTCTGAACCCCTGACCCTCTCTGAGCTGAGAAATACTCGCAGCTAGTGGAGTTGCTCTCCTCGTCGACTCTGATGACAAACTCTCAGACCCAGCAGAGAAGAGCTCTTTTTATTTTGAACTGCCAGCCCTTTGCATGCAAGCTCGTGCTATTCTTGACAATACAAGTTCCTCACACGTCAGTGGTTTCCCACGAGTCTCCCGCATGGCCACTCACTGGCCCCCAAATCCACATGACAGGTTTTTTTTTCCTTTTTTTGAAACAGTGTCTCTCCACTTTGGGCCGATCAAGCTGCTGTCGTTCAATTTTACCCAAGATTGTCAGAAAGGGCGACAAGGGCCTGGTAGACACTTCTAGAAATCAGATCTAGCCAGGCACACCCTGAATGGATCTTAACTCGAAGCTATTTTTACTTGGAATTTCTGGCCAAGGAAAATGAAGGATGAGGAACAGTTTTATTTTTCAACTCCGTGTGCTCTGGTTCCTTCATGTAGCCTCTACGCTCTTCTGACAACAGATTGCTCACTCTTGAGCTCCTCTCTCTTTCAGTCTCTGTCTGTCTGTCTGTCTCTCTTCCTGCTCCTTATATGTAACTAGGACAAGATGCAGTAGACTCTCTTCCCATTCTGCTAGGAAGTCTCCTTAGCCAGATGTTTATTTGGCACATGCTCTCATTTCCCAGTTTCTCTGGTTGGCAGTTTTGTCAGCTGTCTGGTCACGGCATGGTGTGCGTAGTCCTTTCTCCATCCTCTGATGGCGGCTTCTTCACCATCATCCCTTCAGCCTGTAGTTGGTTCTCCTGCAGAGCCATTGTCCTGGCGGCTAGCCCCTGCTTGCCTGAAACAGGCTGTTCCTCAAGGTGAAGAGCCGGGGGCGGGGGGGGGGGAATGGTTGTCTCTGAAACTCACTTCTGCTGATTTCTTAGGTCACCAGACCAGCCTAGATTCCAGTGGGCAGGGAAGAACACTGCTGGCTGGAAGGTTCAGCACAGCCACACCTAAAGAACAGAACCACTCATGATCAAATGAGGGATGTTGGGGATGGGGAGGCTGTCCCAGAAGTGAGTCCCTGTTGGGATGTCGCGGGGCTGAGCAGAATAGTGCCCTCTCCTTTCTCCTCCTTCCAATGGTTTCCTCTCTTATCTTCAGTGTGGCCTTCCTTCCAGGCTTCTTTTGAGTTTGTTCCAGTGTTCTCTGGAAATCTACTTACTGTGCATCCCTGTGGCCTCCTTCCCTCCCCTGCAATTTTGGTCTAAAATATGCAAATAAGAGTCATCTGGTCTGAGGGGATAGGGGGTGCAAAAGGCAAGCTTTGCTGACTGGCTAACTTGCTGTGGGGAATCAATTCTGTAGACCTTTACCAACCCAGAGTCAGCACCATTAGCCAGGGACTCCACCCCTCTCAGTCTGTACTTATATGAAAGAGAAGGTGGTCCGGGACTCTCAGCAGCAGGTCTGCTGTCTGGTCTCCTTAGGCCTCCCAGTGGGTCAGGGTTGCAATATGGTCCAGGGACAGCAGGAATCTAGTCATAACTCTCCTGTCATGCTGGGGTCCTTGAGAAATATCTGGTGAATGTTGTGGAGCCCAAAGCTAGGGGACCTAAAGGGGACACAGTGTGGTGGGTCAGTCTGTCAGCCCTCTCAAGATGCCTCAGCAATGGCTGCTCTTCCCTCCAAAGGCCATGAGGCAGGGCTTGCAGCTGGTTCTACCTTTGCAAACTCTGTGGCCTCACTGGTCTTCCTGAGCTGTAAACAAAACAACAACAACAAAAACCACCCTAGAGGAGCCTTTTCATGGGATAATGTTGCAACCATAGGGGGTAGCAGAAAGGTGTCTCCCAGCTGACTGGAAAATTGAGCCAAACAGCTTCCTTATATAGCCAGAAATGGAGTGGCAAAAGTGTTTGCACCAATCAAAGCACAATTATGCAAATAAAGGACAGTATTTGCACCAATCACAACACAGTCATTCAAGGAAAAGGCCAGGGTTGCACCAATCACAGCATAATCCTTCAAGGAAAAGAGCAGTGCACCAATCACATAACAATCCTTCATGCAAATGAAGGATGGTATTTGCACCAATCACAGAACAATCCTTTGTGCAATTGAAGGGAAGTGTTTGGGACCTGAGTAAAAAATGGCTGCTAAAGTACACCAAGCTTTATGATGGGAAAACTTCCAGTGTGAGTTGTCCAGAAAAGTTATGGTGAAGACAGAGCTATTTTGGAGTTAGAGTTGTGCTTTGGCAGCAAGCAGCTGTGGTTGTGCTATAGCTTCCTCAAAGTGTTCATGGCATACTCAAAGCAGCAGGGCTGGTGTGATGACCCTTGCTTGGCTGACAATCTTCAGATCATGGATGCCTGAGTGCCAGATTAAGTCCTAATACCTATGAAATCGGGGGCCAATCATCCTGGCCTTTTAGCTTATTTAAAGGAAAAAGAAACATTTAAAGGAGTGCATAAAATAAATACTAATCGATAATGTTAATAATACTTTCACAGTATTTATTTACTTACTTATTTTTGGTCAGTCATGGGGCTTGAACTCAGGGACAGGGTGCTATCCCTGACCTTTTTGTTTGTTTGTTTGTTGTGTTTTTATTTTGGTTTGGTTTGGTTTTTTTACTCAAGGCTAGTGCTCTGCTACTTTGAGCCACAGCTCCACTTCTGGTTTTCTGGTAGCTCATTGAAGAGTTTCACAGACTTTCCTGCCGGGGCTGGCTTTGAACCCTGATCCTCAGATCTCAGCCTCCTGAGTAGCTGGATTACAGGAATGAGCCACCAGCGTCTGGCTCTTTCACAGTATTTAACAGTGCTCTACGTTGGCCAGATACCAAGGAGGGAGTCTATTTGGCCTCTTCTGCCCGCCCACCATGGGTCCGAGGGTGGGGGAGAGGGGACCCAGCAACAAGACGCTACTGTGAAAGCCCTCAGAGGACACAGAATCTGCTGGCTGCTTGATCTTGAATTGCCCCATCCTCAGTAATAAACTTCCTTTGTCTATAAATCACCTAGTTTAAGGCATTTTGTTACAGCAGCCCAAATGGTCTAGGAAAATTGCCCTACCATTTTGGTGACACACAAGAGAAAGAAATTTCTATCCAATTTAAGCCGTTGCTCATTCTGGGCTCTCTGAGTCCCCGTGTGCCTTATAGTTTGATAATACACCTGCCAGCAGGCTTTCTCCGCTGCTCACAGCTGGGGATGGCTCCCACAGCCTCTGCCTTTCTTCTGTAATTCAGCACTTCCACTGCTACCCTATGTGAAGTACAAAGTGTGCACATTCTTTGGGGGGGGGCAGACCAAGGGTATTGATAAATATTAGATATTATTCTTTAGGGAGCCACAAGATCTACCCCGTCCCTTTGCTGGGAGGCTCTGGCAGCCAACTTACACGTTGCTACCTTCCTCCTAGCACTTGTCAAAATATTTTTTTCCAAACATGATTCCTACAATGGGAGCCCTGGTGCCAGCTGTTACGATAATAAAAGTTCCTCCACTTCCAGGCTGAGTTTTGTTTTGTTTTTGCCTGTGAGGCTGGAGGCCAGCACGCTGGCTGCTTTGATCTCTACGGGGTAGACAGAATCCCAGAGACCAAAACCCTTGGCCCATGGAGAGAAGGCTGCTGGGTAACCCTCTGCCTCGCCTAAGCAAAGCAGCATCAGGTGTTGGTGAGGAAACATTCAGTGCTCTCGGTGGACGTTTATGGCTAGTTCTAAGCTCACACCACGAGTCTTGCTTCCTGGTGTGTGATTCTGCTACAGGACCGGTGGATGTTCTAGAGTTGTCCTGTGTGTGAGAGTGAGGGGCACCAAAGAATCATGGGAGGGCCCGGATCTCCAGGGATTCAGGCTGAGGAGCTGAGACATGCTTCCTAAGGCCAGTTCCCCTATGTCTCTCGAAGCTAGGGGTAGCTGTATGACTGAGGTGTGAACACAGGGGTGTAAACAAAAGTGTGCACTACTCAGGACATGAGCATGCCCTTACCTGAAGTGGCCATCACCTTTCTTTGTAAAAGGCTGGGATGCCAGCCTGATAGCCAGAGCTCAAGCAGCCATCATGAGCTATGATTTGTAAACATTGTGTCAACAGTAGCAAATTAAGGTAGAAGGAGCTTGGGTTTGGTAGTAGTCATGGGTAGGTATCTGCTCTGGGCTTGTGCCTAACTTTAGTCAGTTGAAGATGAACAAAAAGAAGACAGAACTTGCTCTCTCTCAATGGGGCTACTTGAAGCCAAACATCGCCAGTGGATCATGCAGATAAGAAGGGCATTACCAGCTCAGTGGTTGAGTGCTGGCCTAGCATGTGCAAGGCCCCAGCTACCTTTCCAGCAAAACCAAAACCACAACACCTTGACCACCTCAGTTCTCCTGGTGGCTGCGTGGCCTGTGTGGCGGGCCGGGCTGCCTGTCCGCACACCGACTCTCAGGCTCTCAGGGGTTGTGAAGCAGCAGAGGCTGCCCTGCCACTAGACTCCATGCTGCTGGTCCGTGGAACACACTATCTCCTTCTTCTGGTATTGAGCTTTGAATACAGGACCTGATGCTCACTCAGCTTTCCTGCTCCCTGGCTGGCATTCTACCACTTGAACCATGCCTCCAGCCCGGCTTTATGCTGGTTATTGTGGAGGCAGAGTCTCTGGACTTTTCTGCCCTGGCCGCTTTGAACTGTGGTCCTCTGGATCGCAGCTTCCCAAGCTGGTAATGAAGGATTGACCCCCATCCTATTGTCCCACATGCATACTGATGCCAGGCAAAATCCCAGGTATGAGCAAACTCGTTTGAAGTGCAGGCAGGGCATTCCACCTAAGCCCAGCTGTAAACATACCATTGCGGGCCCACCTGAAAGGCCCCCACCTCCCTTGACCTGGTGGCCTTTTCATGAACCTCTGCCTCCTTGCTCGGACCTCCTATAAAAACCCAGCTCCTGTCCCAACTCTCGGGCACAACCTCCAAACCCGCGGGAAGGCCTGTGCTCTGTGCCCCTGGCTGTTCCTCAATAAACAGTCCTCACCTGTTGATGATTGAGTCCGGACTATTCCTTTTCCATTCTCCTCCATTTTCCCAACAGGTAGAATGACAGGTGTGAACCATCGGACGCCAACACTGCACCTTGAGAGCCGACGTTTGCTGGGAGGACCCAAAAGTGACCTTGAGGAGCAGTTGTGAAGGACATTGGAAGAGCTCTGGGGTAAGGCTTGTCGGGGGGGCGGGTAACTCAGGGCTTGGAGCAGGGATGTCACCTTTGTGGAGGCTTGGGGTTCACAGAGGGCTGGGGACATTTCAGAAAAGAACAATTATTCCAGCTGAGCCAGGGAAGAGCAGGAGAATGCACCAGGGTGCATTGGCTAGAATCCACCAAGGGTGGATTGGCTAGAAGTGTGTGCAATTTGGGGTGGTGTCTGTGGAGGGCGCAATGGAGCAAAGGTGTCACCCCCGCCCCCACCCCCCCTACCCCACCACCACCATTACATACACACTGGCTGTTTATTCATTTGCATATCTGGAGCTTTCTAGAGGGCCGGGAGAGATACACATACCTGCTGATCTGGTTGTGGGAGAGAGGCGGCTGGAACCTCACAATTCACAGTGGTGGCCGCTCTCTCTGCCCCCCCCCAAGATGTTGATGACATCAATGGGTTTCTTCCTATGGGTGGATGGTTGGTTGTTGGCTGGTTACTCTGCCTCTCAGCACACACAAGGGAACACATTATAGCACCTCAGCCCCGCTGCCGCCCATTCTGCATTTCACAGCCGCCTCCTGGCAGGGCCAGTGGAGGATTGGATCTCAGAGGCTCAAAGGGTTGGCATTTCCAGGATGTGTGTGGAGGCAGAGGAATGAAAGGAGGCCTATGCTGCCCTTCCCTCTGGCTCTGGCGTGTGTGTGTGTGTGTGTGCGCGCGTGTGTGTTGTCTTCTAAGCTTGCCCAGGGCCCCCTCCCGTCTCCTTTCCTGCTTCGGCTAAATCCAACCCCAGAGACCAGCACTTCCTGTTGTAATGGTAATGATGTGTTCATGGAGCCCATGACGCACACGGCCTCCCTCGGGCTGCCAGACGCCCAGGGGCTCATGCTGAGCTCAGGGTCCCAGGGCCTGCTGGGCCTGTACTTCCCTGCCCCCCCTGCCCCCCCTGCAGTGCAGGCTGGAGGCTTCCAAATGTCACCCCCTGCGTCCACACTACCTTTGCAGCTCAGCACCTACTGTGGGTGATGAGGCTGAAGAAGGGGAGAGAGAGGGAGTACTCCCGGTGACCAGGAGCCTGCTGACAGAGCCACGGCTCTGAGGCCCCACTGGGGCCTTCCTTCAGCCCCACCCCATGGTGGTTCTGTGGGTGCCCACATGCTGTGGTAGCCTTGGTGTGCACCCGTGCTTTGCCTCTTGAAGTTCTGGTTCCATTTGAACTTTAGGACTGTTTTTATTTTTCTCCTTTCTTTCTTTCCTTTTCTTCTTTCCATGCGAGTGAAGAATGTGTACCCATTTTACAGAGGACCAAAGAAAGCTGTGAGCAGTTAGGGAAGGAAGTGGTGTGTGTGTGTGTGTGTGTGTGTGTGTGTGTGTGTGTGTGTGTGTGTGATGTAGGGGCTAAGGGTTTAGAGCTTGCAGTCCGTGGGTCCTTACAGAGAGTGAGGGACTAAAGAGGAGGCTGGAGGTGGAAGATGTGGGAGGAGACAGAGGAGGGGGGACGGAGGAGAGGCCCCCTCGTGGGCTCTATCACAAAGGTCGCTCTATCAGCTAGGGGCAGCTGGGCTGCCAGGGAAACGCCAGTCCCCTGCAAGGACTTAATTAGCCAGTCTGTGTGGGCAGGAAGCGGTGGGCGCAGGTGTTTCTATTTTCTGGCACAATTATCTGGGAGCGAGGGCAGCATCCTTGGGGACGCGTCTGTGGGTTTGTGTGGACGCTTGGTGAGTGGCTGGTGAGCACCGGGCCTGCGGGGTGGGAGGGGGGCGCTGGGGGGAGAGGGTGCCTTTATTTCTAGAGCCATTGTGACCAGACCAGGCTCCGCTTGGGAGGGAGGAGTCTGCCTGGGGGAACGTAGATGCCTGCACGTGCCCAGGAGAACTGAGTGCCTCCCGGCCTTTCAGTGCAGGCCCCAACCCCTGCACACCTCAGTTTCCTTCACTGTGAGTCTCTGCCCTGGGGCCGCATAACATTTGTGGATGCCCCCCTGCCCGTACCCCCCCAACCTCCAGGGCTGGTGGTTTGGGCTGGTGAGGACTGAGTCTTGGGCCAGCTGCCTTGTCCAGGGCATGGACCGGCTGTCCCCAAGACTCTGGCAAAGTGGGTGTTTCCCCCTGCATGGCCCAGCTGCATCCTGGGCCGGCGGACAGCCTGGCCCCGGGGCCTGGGCCGGACGCATTGTGTGTTTGGGGGCGGGGAGCACATGGGACAAGTTTCCGGCTTGGACTTGGGTGACTTCCCAGACAGCTGGGGTTCTGGGTGAGAGGAAGAAGAGGAAGAGAAAGAAGGAGGAGGAGGAGGAGGAGGCCCTACTGGGCAGGTGGAGCTCAGGGCGTTATTAGCCCAGGTCAGGCAGGACCATGAGACCTTGGAGCTGCTCTAGGTACCAGTAGGAGTGATGACTGTTCCCAAGGAAACACAACTCACTGACCAGCCGCCTGTCCAGTGAGAACCAAGCATTTGCCCCAGGTCAGGTCTTGCAGCTGAGCTCTATCAGTAGCTCTACAAATAATCAGCAGCCTCCACTTCCTTAAACCACCAGAGTCAACTCCCCATTCCCCCTCCCATTGTTCTCCTTACCAGCCTGGCTGGCCCTCTGTGATCCTAAGTTCCACCTCAGGGCCTTTGCACATGCTGCTTCTGCTTCCTACATCTTTTCTCCTCCTCTTCTGGTAGCCAGCTCCTTCTCATCATCAAGTCTTGGTCTAGGTGTCACTTTCTCAGACACCTGTTTCATCCACCTGTTTTAGCAAATCATGGTTCACAGAATACATACCCTTCCTTAGCAGGAAGCTCATCTCATGCTGTCTCAAAAACTTGAAAGAGTCTTGCTGCTTCTTTCCCCAATGCCTCATGCCTCTGCCAATACCCCAGGCTTAAGAAATCCCCTGGCACCAGTGGCTCACACCTGTAATCCTAGCTACTCAGGAGGCTGATGTCTGAGGATCGTGGTTCAAAGCCAGCCCATGCAAGAAAGTCTGTGAGACTCTTATCTCCAATTAACCACTAAAAAGACAGAAATGGACGTGTGGCTCACACTTACGCCAAAAATAAATAAATAAATAACACTACCAGACTTGAGCAGAAAAAGAGCCTAGGGCTCTGAGTTCAAGTCCTAGCACCAGTGAGTACACACACACACACACACACACACACACACACAATTTCCTGGTAGAATGAATTGTCAGCCTGTCTTCAAACTCCTCTTGCCACTGAACTGAGAAGCAGGGCTGATCCATTTGCCATGCTTGCTGCCTCTCTGGAGTTTGAGGGTCCCAGGGAAGGAGGGCTCCACGAGGGTGAGGGTCTGCAGGATGCAGGAAGGTGACATTAGCTGCTCAGACCAGTGTGGCCCTTCTTCAGAGGGGACTCGGACACCAGGTGAGAGGCGTCAATGAAAACAGATGGGTCCCACAAAACGGTGAGAAGACTTACGGATCCATTCCACTGGCCATGCTCGGCTGTGCTGGGCAGTCAGCTGCCCCAGCGCCTGCCCCAGGAAGGACCTAGACCCAGAGCAAAGGTGACCCAGCACCCAGCCAGCCCAGGCACCTGTGAGTTCCTGTTTAGCACAGGACATCACCAGGACTGATTCTGGTCAGTCATAGACAAAGTCAGAAAGCCAGGCCTGGAAGGTTCTAGAAAATAAAAGGAATTTCTCTCTCTCTCTCTCTCTCCTTCCTTCCCTTCCCTTCTCTTTCCTTCCTTCCTTCCTCCCTTCCTTCCTTCCCCTTTCTCTTCCTTCCTTCCTTCCTTCCTCCCTTCCTTCCTTCCTTTCCCCCAGTACTGAGGCTTGAACAGCTTGAACTCAAGGCCTGGGCTTTGTCCCTTAGCTTTTTCAACCAGGACTGGCGCTCTACCACCTGAACCATAACTTCACTTGAGCTTTTTGCTAGTTAACTAGGAATAAGAGTCTCATAGAGGGCTGGGAAGGTGGCTCAGTGGTAGAGCACTTGCCTTGCATGCCTGAGGCCCTGGGTTCGATTCCTCAGCACCACATAAGCAAAAAGAAAAAAAGCCAGAAGTGGCGCTGTGGCTCAAGTGGTAGAGTGCTAGCTTTGAGCTGAAGAGCTGAGGGACAGCGCCCAGGCCCAGAGTTCAGGCCCCACAACCGGACCCAAAAAAAAAAAAAAAAAGAGTCTCATGGACTTTCCTGCCCTGGCTGGCTTTGAACCAGAAGGTTCAGATCTCAGCCTCCTGAGTAGCTAGGATCACAGGTGTGAGCTACTGGTGCCCAGCTAGACAGAAGCACTCAATTACTGTCTTCAAACCTGCAGGCTGTGGACATGTCTAAATCACTCTGCTGTTCATGAAGGTCCAAGTTCACGGTTCCCACCAAAGCCCTTCCCAGAAGTCTTGGCTTTGGGTGCCAAAAGGGGACCAGGCTCAGGCCGATGACTTTGAGGCTGAGCAATAACCTTCAGCTCCAGACGTCGGCCACCTGCTTTCTCAGCCTGGCCAGGCTGGGCATTGTGGGCTGTCCCTGGTTCATCTCCCACAAGGTTCAGAGGCACATGAACTAATCAAGCAGCTTCGAGGCCACACCCCAAACCTGCACCAAGACAGTTCCCATCTGTCTGGGCTGCAAGCCAGCTGTGTGATCTGGGGCAGGCTGCTTAGCCTCTCTGGGCCACTACTTTCCACATGTAAAATGACAAGACTCTGGGACACATGTACCTGACAGGTTGTCATTTCCATCCGGCACTCTGAGCGTCATTACCCAGGTGAAGACAGGCAGAATCGGGAAGTAAGGAGGCTCTTGCCCCAGGCCACACAGTTTGAAATAACTTGGGGTTGAGGTGGCTCTAATGTTTAAACTCAGTTCGGTGTCTCTCCAAATCTAGCAGTTCTATCTGCATATCTACTCTACTAGAATTGAAGAGAGGGACTGGCCTCCATCCTGGCCCCACCCCCACACCTGGTCATGGCCCCACTCCCTTTCATAACCCCAGTCCTAGCCCTGCCCTGGCTCCGCCCCCAGTCCTAGTCCCACCCCTGGACCGCCCCCCATCCTAGCCCCGCCCCTGGCCCTGGACCAGCGCCTGGTCACAGCAGGCCCTCCTGGGCCACCTCTCTGGATGACAGGGTTAAGGCCAGCAACGGAGCAGCTGCCACTACAGTGAGATGAGTCCTCTCACTCCAGAGGTCCTAGCTAGCTGCAGAGTGAAGGCTGGAGC
This sequence comes from Dipodomys ordii, assembly GCF_000151885.1. Taxonomy (NCBI): domain Eukaryota; kingdom Metazoa; phylum Chordata; class Mammalia; order Rodentia; family Heteromyidae; genus Dipodomys; species Dipodomys ordii. The sequence goes on from NW_012267341.1 coordinate 2,875,091, forward strand.
CCAGAAAGTGATCAGCAGGCATTTATTTCCTTTATAAAGGACCGTGTCTGTGCATACTCATGCCTTAGTTTTCTCAGCTGTGCATAAAAGTGACACTGAGGAGCGCTTCCGCCTCCACCCATTGCCCACTCTCAGAAGCTGGCAGCCCGGGCTGTGCACTGGGCTCAGAGAGGCATAGCCGAGCCAGCGGCTCGCCTGGCTCACTGGGCTGCAGGAAGGTATAGACAGGAAGACCAAGGTTCAAGACCAGCCTGGGCAGGAAGACCCTACCTGAAAAACAAAAACAAAAACAGACTAAGAAAGAAAAGCATTGGGGGTGTCACTAAGTTGCAACCCAAGGCCTTGGGTTCAAACCCCAGTCCTACCTAAAAAACAAGGTCTGCAGGTGTTTTTGCTGTGCACTGAAGGCCAAAGACCCCTGGACTCATCACTCAGGACTGGAGCCCTTTCTTTTGGGAGATTGTTCTCCCATGTTGTTGTTGTTGGCTGTTTCATGCTTTTCTATGGAGCTATACCTGCAAGCTTTACACAGCTTTTACATTTGAAATAGTTTCAGACTCACAAACAGTGGTAAACATAATGCAGATCTGAGGATTACAGGTCAAAGACAGCCAGGGCAGGAAAGTGGGTGAGACTTTTTCATCTCCAGTTTACCACCAGAAAACCAGAAGTGGAGCTGTGGCTCAAAGGTGGTAGAGCGCTAGCCTTAAGTGACAAAGTGCAGGGACAGTACTCAGGCCCTGAGTTCAAGCCCCATGACCGAACCAAAAAAAAAAAAAAATCAGAGAATGCTTACAGATTCTCCCCACACACACACACATCATTCTCCCCTGATACCTTCAGTAACCCAAGAACCCAGTTAATCCCAGGACATTTATGTGAGGACAGGCCTTACCGGAATGTGAAGAGGTATTCCATGCTCACTTAGGATACTTCTTTTACTCCTCCCCCCACCCCTGCCAGTTACTCCAGAACCTAGTTAAGAGTCAGCTGGCGAGCTTTACAACGTTGGTGGGGGAGGAGGGAAGGGGGGGAAGGAGAAGGATTGGGATTGGGGGGAGGGGGGAGGCTGGGAAGGGATGTGAAGGGTAAACAAAGGAGGAGGCTGCAATGCTTGGTAAGAAATGTACGCATTATCCTGCCCATGTAATTGTAACCCCTCTGTACAGTATGTTCACAAATAAAATAAAATTAAATTAAAAAATATTTTAGAATCGGGTAGGGGGGAGGAGGAGAGATGGTAAGGGATGGGAAGGGGAAACAAAGAGGAGGCAACAATGCTTGATAAGAAATGCTATCTTGCCCATGTAATTGTAATTCCTCTGTATGGTATTCTCACAATAAAAAAATATTTTAGAAAAAAAAAAAGAGTCAGCTGGCACAGGAGATTGGTTTGGAGCAGCCAAACTCCAACCTTCACCCTCCACTTCCTCCTCTTCATCGGCCTCCACCTTCAACACCATCCGTGGACCACTCTGGTTCTGTCCTCCAGACGCTGCACAATGCGCTACACTACTGTGTGCATCCTCCCCCGCCCCCAGGCCATCGTCTGTGTCTCCCTGCTATGGGACGTGCAGCTTTCCATCCCCAGCCCAGCGCTCTGAACCCTGACCTTCCTTCCATCCCTGCATCTTCCTCAGTACTTGTGCCATCATTTGGGTGAGAGTGGTCTACAGTGCTTTGACTGTTTGCTTGGTATTCTGGGTGCCACTTGCTAGTGTTTCTAACTTCAGATCTGGCCCATAGTTGAAAATCTTCTTTGGTTATTTTAGCGGACAGCAGGCTTACTTCACTTTCATTGTCTTGAGAGAAATCTCTCCTGGAACCTTCTAGCATGTCCAGACTCGACTTGGTCCTCTGCAACTGGCATCCTGGATCTCCCTTCCCTACCTCAGGAGGATCCTTTCACCAATTCGATTTCCTTCCTCTTTCTTGGCTCACCCTCTCATCTCGCTGGGGTACATCCTGCAGTCGTTTCCCAAGAGAGAGTAGGTGGGAGGAAAATTTCTCAAGACCTGGCATGTCGAAGGATATTTTCATATTTTGGCTTGACACAGAAGTCTAACATAAATATACCTGTCCTTCAGAGTCTTGGAGGCTTTGTCCCACGGTGGTCTCTCTTGCAAGATTGCTGTGGAGAAAGCTAAAGCTGTTCTGGTTCCGGTTTTTGTTTTGTTTTGTCGTCTATTTTACCTCTCTGGAAGTTTGTGGGTTCCTCTGTATTACCCTCAAGTTGCCCACTGGTGTTCCCTGATGGAAATCTGGCTTTGTCGACGGTACCAAGCGCTCATGAAGCTCCTTTCAACCTTGAAGTTCGTGCCTTCCACACTGAGGAAGGGTTCGCTAAGCTCTCCTGCTGGAATTTCCTCTCCACCCTTCCTGTCTTCCCAGAACGCCTGGGTTTTCATTTTGATTCTCAGGCATTCTCACCAGACACCTCCTGCTTCCAGCGCCTGCTTTCGCTCTGTTCTTGAGAGCGTCTCTCCACGGTCTCTCAGACTTTCCTCTGGGACTTTCTTCATTCATCTCGTCACGCAAGCTCTAAGCTCTTCTCATTTTCTGTGTTCCTTGCTTTCATAACACCATGTTCTTTTTTTTCCCCCATGAATATATCTTCACTTGGCTCTCTGAATGTAGAGAGTTTGATGTTACTATGACTATATAGCCATGTGTACTGTCTCCTCCAGTCTGTGTGGCTGTGTCAAAGTCTTGTGTCTGCATTAAATTTTCAGAGATGGCTGTTGGTCCTTCATTATCTGCTACCGATGAACAGCCAGGCCCCAAAGTGTGTAGGAGGGCTAGGCATCTGCAGGGAATACTAGGTATCGGTATCCATAGATCTGCTGGACATGGTGACTTGTGCCTCTAATCCCAGCTATTTGGAAGGCAGAGCTCAAGAGGATTGTGGTTTGAGGCCAAGCCTGTTCCCCCCTCCCCCCAAAAGTTAGCAAACTCTGTCTCAACAAACAAGCCAGACATGGTGATACACCTATAATTCTAGTTATGTGGGATGCATTGGTAGAGGAGAATTATGGTCTAAGGCCAGCACTAAGAGAAAAGTGCAAGACCCTCTCTGAAAAGCTGCCTAAAGCAAAAAGGGATAATGATGTAGCTCAAGTGAAAGAGTGCATGTCTAGCAAGCACAAGGCCATGAGTTCAAACCTCAGGAGTATAGAGAAGGAAGGGTATCCAGAGGTCCTCCCTCTTAGTTCCCTCGTAGACATTTTACAGCTCTCCTATTTGGGTTTAGGGGAGGAATGGTGGGGAAATGGGAAGGTGGTCTGTGAGCAGCAGGCTCAGCCTGCCACAGAAGCCTTGTGTTCACTTTATCTCTATCTTTGGGCGATGCCCCATCTCCCCAGTGCTAGCAGACTTCTAATGCAGAAACCCTACTTTATGATTGCCAGAGAATCAACGTGGAGTCCCCTGGCAGGTGGGGATAAGCAGGTGCCTCACAGCATGGGACAGAGAGGGGGCTAGGGTAGGGTCTCTGGGAATTGTCAAGCTCTCCTGTGGGACAGAGTCTGCCTGGTTGAGAACCACGAGCCTGCACTGGGTGCTGGTGGCTCACGCCCATAACCCTAGCTACTCAGGAGGCTGAGATCTGAGGATCGTGGTTCAAAGGCAGCCCGGGCAGGAAAGTCCATGACATTCTTATTTCCAATGAACCACTAAGAAAAGCTAGACATGGAGCTGTGGCTCAAAGTGAGCCACAGCCAGCCTTGAGTGAAAAAGCTCAGGCACAGTGCCCCAGGCCCTCAGTTCAAGCCCTATGATGGACAAAAGAAGAAAAGAATCACTTTCCAGTGCTGAGCCTGAGCCCCCTTTTAACATGGCTGCAGCAGTCCCTGTCATCCAGAGGCAACCTCAGAAATGACACCAATTTGGTCCAAAGAGCTGTGTACACACAGACACACAGACACACACACAGACACACACACACACACACAATGGCAGGCTCAGTGAGTCACAGCCTTGTGTGGTAACTCTGTGCTTGAACTTGAGAGTCTTCCCCCCAAATAGCAACCCAACCTTCCATTTTCTGGGACTAGAAAGCAACCAGGCTCTGCATGTTAAGTCTCATGTTGACAGAAGTGTACTTGCTCCCCACAGAGCCTTCAGAACCACCCGGTGGTTCAGGGAGGGGTACGGTGCGTCTCGGCTCTGCCTGTAGAGTGTACAGGGCACAGGCTGGTTCCCAGGTGCGGTCAGGGGCCCCTTCAAGCCTGTGTCTCCAGGCTGACAGCCAAGCATGGGCCTCACCCTACATCTGACTCCCTGGGCTGCCTGTCACACACAGGACCCTCCACCGACTGATCCAGACTCTTAGGACTGAGAACTGGCTCATACCATCCACCAAGGGAGTGGCCTCAACTCCACACCAGGACCCAAACATCTCTTAAATGTGTCACCACCTCCCAACACCAGGGCACTGGGAATCAAGCTGCAGCATGAATTTCAAGGAGGACAAAACTGTGCTGAAACTATATCATCATGTCAAAGCTGGGAGTCTGGTAAACTTAAGCATGATAACTGCAAGAGTGAGTACTGCAACAGGGAAATGTCTCCTCTCTGTCTGCTGCTAAACTTCCCAGGGCCTCGGGGAGAAGGGGGCCGGGGCTCAAAGACTGGTATATTCAGTGTTTGGGACAGGAGTCTTTTGTACATTAAATGTGTGTGTGTGTGTGTGTGTGTGTGTGTGTGTGTGCACGCGCGAGGGGGGGGAAGAGAGGGAAGGGGAGAGGGAAAGAATAAAAAGGAGGAAGAGCGGGGTGCCTGGGGCTCATGCCTGTAATCCTAGGTACTTAGGAGGCTGAGATCTGAGGATCACAGTTCCAAGCCAGCCTGGGCAGGAAAGTCTGTGAGACTCTTTTTTCCAATAAAACCACTAGAAAACTGGAAGTGCGGCTGTGGCTCAAGTGGTAGAGCACTAGCCTTGAGCTGAAATGCACAGGGACAGTGCTCAGGCCCAGAGTTCAAGCCCCATGACAGACAAAAAAAAAGTAGGAAGAAAGAAGAGAATGAGAAAGAGAGGGGAAAAAGGAAAGAGACAGGAGGAAGGAAAGGAAAGAGGAAGAGAGGGAGAGAGAGAAACAGAGAGAGAGAGAGGATTTATTCCTTTATTCAGAAGTTATTTGTTGAGAGCCAGCCTTGCACTGTGTCCCCACTCCTGAGGCCTGTTAGGAGCAGGACACTACACAGGCCATTCAGTGTGCACCATGTGCCTGGCACTCCTAGTATTTGAAGCAAATTCAGCACACCTCATTTGCAGCAAAGGGGCAAGAGTGTGGGTTCCAGATTTGGATGCCTTGGATGTGAACCTTTACCAGTGGTACAGCTTAGAGATGACAGCTGACTTCTCTTCACTTTCTCTTCTGCATTCTGGTCTCTTATCACCGCCCCCCCACCCCACACAAAGACTAAAAGAATTATGCATAGACATGAAGATGGCTACCTCTTTGCTTATTTTGCAAATAACTGCACATTTCCAATGAGAATGAAGACACAGGTAAAAGACCTTTTCGTTAAAAAAAAATTCTACAGAGCAGAATTCCTATAGAGTTGGAGGAAATTAGTGAAATCCAAGATGGCTCTGTGAACTGAATTCTAGAAGAAGCCAGAGCTGAGGCAGCCCCCAGCCTGGTCAGGGGTTCTCTGTGGGGGAAAGCAAAGGCAGGACACAGCATCTCACTCTGGACCAGAGCGAGGTTGGCAGGTCAGACTAGCGTTTGAAGAGTCTTGAATGAAAGAAGTTCCCCACGCCAGGGCAGCAAGATGGACCAGCTCGGGCTGGGAAGATGGCTCAGTGTTAGAGCGCATGCCTTGCATGCATGGGGCCCTGGGTTCAATTCCTCAGCACCACATAAGCAGAAAAAGCTGGAAGTGGCGCTGTGGCTCAAGTGGTAGAGTGCTAGCCTTGAGCTGAAGAGCTAAGGGACAGCTCCCAGGCCCAGAGTTCAGGCCCCACGACCGACAAAACAAAAACAAAACAAAACAAAACATGGACAAGCTCGGATGCCAGAAAAGACCATACAATCAGACAACCCAGCCTCTCTACCGGCCTTACCCAGGGTTTCCTACAAGGCAGAAGTGGAAGAAACTTGCATAATCTTGTACATGTTCACAGTGATTGAATTTAGTACGCTGAAGTGATTGAATTTAACTAAGAACACCAAACATTTGAAATTGCAGATGACTCTCTCCAAGCCCAAAGACAGATAAGATTGTTTTTTAAAAAAAAAAAGAAAGAAAGAAAGAAAAGAAAAGGCAGAGAATGTTGCTGCTTGGGTTAATTACAGGCAATCCCATCTAATTAAAACTGTTTCTCCTTCCCAACTCAATCTTGTATCAGGAGGAATCTGAGCAATCTTTTCTCTCCATCTAATCACAAGGCAGCAGAGAGGATTCTGACTTCTTAGGAAACAAAACAAAAAGTAAAAGTGAAATTAGACATAATCACGATGGGTTTTTCTGTACACTTTCAGAAATACCATAAGCATGAAACATTAAACAAGATGATATATAAGAAGTAGGTGGCCCTTAATCAAGAGAAAACACAAATAACCGAAGCTGCTGTTGAAATTAGAGGAGGGGAAAGACTTTAAATAAATACATATACAAACTTGAAGACATACAGGCTAATGGATGGAGTTGTGTATGTCAGGACATCAATGGAAATACTTGGGAAAATAACGAAATGGCAATTCTGGATAAAAATTAAAATACTGAAATGAAAGTATTTGGTGTTTGCAGTAAATTTGATATGGAAAGAAAAGGACCAGTAAGCTTAAGACAGATCAAAGTAAATCAACACTGACATACAACAGGGAAAATAGTGTACAGGTGGACAGAACATTCCTAACCTGTCATGTTATACCAAGAAGTTCCCAAACATAACATGGGAATCCCAGAAACAAGGGGGAATACCAAGCACACACAATGAAAACCACAAGGAGGCATATTATAGTAACTTGGTTCAAAATATTATGAATGGAAACACCTTTCCAGTATCAAAAGGGTTACATGTCGAAACACAGAAATAAGAATTATAAGCTGGGTGCCTGTGGCTCATGCCTATAACCCTAGCTACTCAGCTGACTGAGATCTGAGGATCATGGTTCAAACCCAGCCTGGGCAGAAAAGTCCCTGTGAGAGACTTATCTCCAATTAACCACTGGAAGTAGAGCTGTGGCTCAAAATGGTACAGCACCAGCCTTGAGCTGAAGGACAGAGCCCAGGCCCTGAATTCAAGCCCTATAACCAGTTGAAAAAAAAAAAGAATTACAACTGTTAAGAACAATGCAGGTTAACAGACAATGAAAAGAAGTTTTTGTTGTTATTTTTTTGGGGGTATGTGTTTCCTGACAGTACTACGGATCAAAGCCAGGGTCTACCACTGAACTACATGCCCAGTTTCTGGATTGTTGAGACAGAGTCTGGCTATGTAATCTAGGTTGGCCTACAACTTGTGGTCCTCCTGCCTCTGCTTCCTAATTAGAGGCAAGTACCACTCCACAAAACTGGAAAGAAGCTTTACAGGATGTTCTGTGTGAAAGAACCCGAACTACCTGCCTGGAACTCCACATCCAGTAACGTTATCCTTCAAAGATCAAAGTCAAATGAAGGTATTTTCAGATAAACTAAAACAGAGAGAACTCACTGCCCATACGCCTACCTAAGAAGGGAGATGGTGCCAGAGAGAAATTCTGATCTATAGGCAGGGTTGAAAGGACCTTAATGAGTAGCTATGTGAGGAAATACAAAAGTCATTCCTTCTCCTGTCTTCTCACTCTTAAAACAGCTGATCATCCGCAGCATGTGAAAACATAAAACATTCCAGCTTTTTCATAAAGCCTGTTTCGCAAGTTCTTCAAAGGTTAACTTTATTCTACTTCCCAGCAATTTACTTAGGATAGACGAGAACACAGAAATACAAAAAGATTTTGCAAGAATGTTCATAACCACTTTGTTCATAATCCCCCAAAGTGAACACAATGTCCACTGAATACACTAGGAATGAATAGCCACACAATAGAATAGTACATGGCGATGAAAAGGATAAAATAGTGATAAAGTACCACATGAATGAGCTCAAGATCATTATGCAAAGTGACAGAAGTCAGTTGCAAAAGATAACATATCGTTAGGTTCCTTTTATGTGAAATATATAGAAAAGGCAAGTCTCCAGATGCATAAGACGTTTTTATATTTTTTATTTTCATTTTTTGTTTATTTAATACTTATTTAAAAATTTTAATTTTTATCTTCAGTTGTACAAAGGAGTTGCATTCAGCAAAGCAGATTGTGAATACAATGCCTCTTGAAGAATGCATAAAGTATTTTAGGGGTTGCTTGAAACTCAGGATAATGGTAAGGGCTGAGGGATCTTTCTAAAATGATGGAAATTTTAAAAAAATGTATTATATCAACAGTTGTACAACACCATAACTTAACTAAAAATCACTGAGTTGTACACTTGAGATGTCTGTGTTTCATGCTATGTGGTTTAAACATCAATAAAACCCAAAATAGAAAAAAATGGAAAAAATTGGTTACAGAGTTTATTTCATGTAAAGAGGTGAAATACTTGACAAAAGAGGGACTGGAGAGGTGGCTTAGTGGTAGAGCGCTTGCCTTGCATACCCGAGGCCCTGGGTTCGATTCCTCGGCACCACATAAGCAAAAAGAAAAAAAGCCACAAGTGGCACTGTGGCTCAAGTGGTAGAGCGCTAGCCTTGAGCTAAAGAGCTGAGGGATAGTGCCCAGGCCCAGAGTTTAGGCCCCATGACCAGACCCCCCCAAAAAAATAATTGACAAGAGAATCATAGACTGAGTTAAAATAAGTGGAACTATAACTTTAAAAAAATTCTTCCACTATTACAGAAAGGTATAGTAGCAATTTGAGATAGAATTTGATCATTAAAAATGTATATTTTAGTCCCTGAAGATGTTCTGGAAAAAGAAAAAGAAAAAAAAATAAAATAAAATACCAAAAGAATGATACTTGAACCACTCAAAACAATGGATGATTACAAGCCAAAGAAAAATGGATTATAGGCTTGATTCCAACAAAGTACAATTATATTAAATAAATATGTTCAATGCTCCATGTAAAAGTATGAGTTGTCCGAACACATAAAAGAGTAAGAACCACAATATGTTATCGCTGGGAAGCCTATTTTAAATACAAAGGTAAGTTAAAAGTAAGAGTTAAAAAATAAATCTTGCAAACAATAGGCATAACGAAGGTGAAACTGCTCTACTAAAACCTGACAAAGTAAACTATGAGCAAGACATAATATCGAGGCATATCTTAATACACAGTGGTACTGGTCAAAGAGATACAACGGTCCTAAATCTGTATGCACCCACTAACAGAGCTTGGAAGCACATAAAGCAGAAACTGACAAAAAGTAAGTGAGAAATAGAAAAGGCTGCATTGTTCTTGCAAATTTAAAACTCAGTCCTCAGTAATGAGAGATAATATACCAGCAATGTTACAGAAGATTTCAATAATGCAACCAACCAACATGAGCTAATTGACATATGCAGAATGTTGCACTCAACCATTGAAGAATACACGTTTTTGTTCAAGTGTGCATTTCCTGAGCTGGTGATAGGGCTCAATAGACTCCGAGAATGCTGGGCAGCCATGAGGAGCACAGCTCCCTCCAGCCCCATGATAAGAAACACTGCAGTGTGTTGTGTGGCTCAGATCATTTGCAGTATATGTGTGTATGTATGTGTATATATGTACACACATGATGCACACATGTGTGTGATAAATGTGTGTATGCATACCTATAATAAATGTATACGTGTAATTTTCACTTATAGATATTCACACATTCAACATATCATGGGACAAAGCTCTTCTCACTATACATGTAAAATAGATACAATTCTTACTTTACATATATATTTAAGTGTCACTTCACTGTATATAAACTATGTATAAAAATAAATTATCTAAAAAAAGAAAGCTGGTCACTAGTGGCTCATACCTATAACCCTAAATACTCAGTCAGGAGGCTGACTTCTGAAGATCACGGTTCAAAACCAGCCCAGGCTGGGAAGTTCTGTGAGACTCTTATCTCCAATTAAGTAACAAAAGAACAGAAGTGAAGCTTTGGTTCAAGTTGCAGAGCACTAGCCTTGCATGACCTTGGCCTTGAGTTCAAGCCCTATACACACGGCACAGTGTGTGTGTGTGTGTGTGTGTGTGTGTGTGTGTGTGTATCTTGTTGGATATGTGATGCACATCTGTAATCCCCAGCACTTGAGAGACTGAGAACAGGAGAGTTGTGGGTCAAAGCCAACCCAGATGGAAAAGATCCCAAGACAGCCAGGTGCCCGTGGCTCATGCCTGTAATCCTAGCTACTCAGGAGGCTTGTGATCTGAGGATCACGGTTCAAAGCCAGCCCAGGCAGGAAAGTCTGTGAGACTCTTATCTTCAGTGAACCACCAGAAAACCAGAAGTGGCACTATGGCTCAAGTGGTAGAGTGCTCGCCTATGAGCTGAAGAGCTCAGGGACAGCACTGAGGCCTGGAGTTCAAGCCCCACAATCATCAACAACAACAAAAGAGATCCCAAGACCTTCGTAACCCATAGCTGGATGTGGTGATATGCACCTGACATCCCAAGGTGTATGGGAGGCTGAAATGGGAGGATCTCAATGTCAGGCCACTCTGCACAGCAAAGCCTATGAGACTCAATCTCCAAGGAAGGGAAGCTGTATGCAGTGGCACATACCTGTGATTCCAGCAAAGAACAGAAGCCAAAGTAGGAGGATCATGGCTCAGGGACACACTTGTGATGGAAGCAAAACCCCATCCCCAAAATGACTACTGAAAGCAGGACTGGAGGTGTGGCTTAGCCAGTATTGCACTAGCCTAGCAGACACCAGGTCCTCACTGCAAACCCTGAGGCCACCAAAGAGGAGGAGGAAAAAAGTACCAAGATGGCTTTTGTTCTGACCAATGTGTGGGGCAAGAGTTAGCATCCCGTTATCCAAAAGGAACTGGGACATAGCACTGGCATTCCACTTCCTGTGTGCAGGGCTTTTCCTGTGTCATCTCTACCTCCACCCAGGCAGCCTGACGCTCTGGGGGCTGGGCATGGGTGCTTCCGTGCATAGATTCAACTCGACAACCCCAGGGATGTAGCAACAAATACACTTATACCTAGGGGGGATGAAAAGTGGTAAGAGCAGCCGGGAACATGTCCAGGATGGCTCCTCTCAGGAGGTGATTGAAGGGGTGGCCTGCAGGAAGTGGGGGTGACTTCTGCAGGGCAGTACTTCAGGCGCCAGGCGGGAGCCGTGTGAGCTGAGGTTGGGACGGCGTGCACACGCATGCCTGGCTGGACAAGCATATGCTATTCTTGCGGAAATGGTCCTGGCCAAGGGCACTTGAGGTTTCCAAAACAATGGGAGGAAAAGGAAGAAGCCAGCTCTGGCCAGACCAAAATTAGGTCACAGCTCAAGGAGGACCAGAGATTGGGCTTTCTGTGACAAGAGCAAAGCAACATCCTTCTCTGAAGTTCCTGAGCGCTTGCAGATGAAAACAGACCCTGGGCCTTCCCACGAGCAGCCAGCGCTCACGCAGAAGGGGCAGGACAGAGGCCGGCTGCATCTGAGTACTCGCCAGAGCTTGTGTTTACTGCCTCATTAAATGCCCACCGTAACCTGGAGGTAGAAAGTACTGGTTCAATTTTCCAGTTGAGAAAACTGAAATTAAACTCATTGTTGGAAGCTGGCAAAGAAAGAGCCTGAGTTGAAATCTGTGCAAGACCCAAGTGCCTTCTGTCCATGTTACTGAGAAAGATGACAGCTTTCGATCACTCACCTGACTGACAGGTGCAAAAGCCAGAACAGCTGAGCCTTCTGTACAGGAAGGAAGGAAGGAAGGAAGGAAGGAAGGAAGGAAGGAAGGAAGGAAGGAAGGAAGGAAGGAAGATGGGTAGATGAGTAGGTGTATGGATGGATGGGTAGATGTTTGAAGGAAGGAAGGAAGGAAGGAAGGAAGGAAGGAAGGAAGGAAGGAAGGAAGGAAGGAAGGAAGGATGGAAGGAAGATGGGTAGATGAGTAGGTGTATGGATGGATGGGTAGATGTTTAAATGGATGGGTGAATGAATAGGAAGGAGGGAAGGAAGGAAGGAAGGAAAGAATAGAAGGAAGGAAGGAAGGAAAGAATAGAAGGAAGGAAGGAAGGGAAGGAGGGAAGGAGGGAGGGAGGGAGGATGGAAGGAAGGAAGAAAGGAGGAAGGAAGGAAGGGAGAGAGGGAATGAGGGAGGAAGGAAGAGAGGGCAGGTTTTTGCCATATAAGCCTTCTCTGCTTCTTGGTTCTCTGAAAGCAGCAATCGAATGGTGTTTTCCTGGTGGTAAACTCTTAGGGCAGTGTTGTGGAAGCTCTGCTTCTGAGTCCCCATGCAGGTTAGAGGCTGTCTTTCTTTCTCCGTTATTGGCGTGACAACCCAGAGGCCTCTAGTCATTGTTCCTAGCCTGGAGCCTGTAGTATCACCGTCTCCTCAGCTGACTCCAGCCCCACTTTGCTTTCTCTAGAGGAAAGACTCCATGAACCCCACCAAGTCACTCCCCCTCCCTTGGTCCTGGGCAGTTCTGTTCCCTTCTGGTACAGTGAAATCTGCCTAGTCCTGTCCCAGACTCACCTTTGGTAACACACAAGTCTCTACTTCTGCGGCGTTGTCCTCCCCACAGGCCACGTCTGTGGCTAAATCCTTGTAGAAGGGAGGGGACAGGGATGAGATCATTCCTGGAGGCTGCACCAGGATCCAAGACCAGGAACTGGGAGGAAGTGCTGGAGAGTGGAGGGCTCACAGCACTCTTTCTTGCCCAAGATGAGATGTCCAGAGACATGAGCATCAGGTGTCACTCTGCTCTGCACAGATCTGCCCAAACAGCCATTGCCAGGTCTAAGATGGAGAGGCACAGCGTGTGGATGGGCATCCTAGGGCAGGCAGGGAGGACAAAGAGGATGAGGAGGCCTTGGGCAGATCTTGGTCTGTGGGGATCAGGCTCTTCCTTGGGGGAACCAGAGAGTGTTTAATCACTTCCCTGCTGTCTTCCTGAATGTTTGGCCTCTGAGTTTCTAGCAAGTCTCAGCTATGACAGAAGAATAGCTTGTGTTACCTTATGCCAGTTTTCAAGAGGGACACCCATCAGCTGTATGAACCAGAGAGAATGGTCATAAATTTAACCTCAATAAAAAACAGGTGCCAGTGGCTCACACCACTTTTGTTCCAGTTAAGGGGGGAAAAAAAAACTAAGGAACAGTGCTCAGGACCTAGTGGCTATCCCTGAACTTTTTTGTGCTCAAGGCTAGCACTCTGCCACTTGAGCCACAGCTCCACTTCCAGCTTTTATGGGACTTAATCAGAAATAAGCATCTCACAGATGCTTCCTACTCTAAGAGCTCCCTACCATGACTCTAAGATCTCAGCCTCCCGAGTAGCTAGGATTACAGGCATGAGCCACTGGTTACTGGCTACAGTATTTTTTAAAATAACATCAACTACACTGGCTACAACTGCTGGAGCAGTACTATACACCAGATACTTTCTTGGCTAGATTAACTTGCTTCATTCTTCCTCATGCTCAGAGCTCAGTGCTCTTCTGCAGTCCCTGTTGGAAAAACGGAGACAGAAAGATTAAACTCCTTGCTCAAGTGCACCCAGCTATCAGGAAACCAGCCTAGGGGTTTGCCCCAGACAGTCCCACCACTAAGGGGATGGCAAAAGCCAGTCTCCTGTAGCATTTGGGTCCAACCATCTCTTGCCCAGCAAGAGGAGGAAGCATTCCCTCTAGTGATAGTCTAGGGAGTGCCCAGGGCCTATTTCTTTCCATAGAAATGCTTTTCTTTTCAGAGATCTTCCCTGCTTCTTTCTTCTTCTCTTTTTAAATTATTGAGGTCTAATTTGTGGGTAATAAAGTACCCAGCTGTGAAAGTACAGGTCAATAACTTTTAGCAGATGAACACGCTGCTATAACCCACATTACAACGGAGAAACAGAACATTTTTTTATCACCCCCTGCTGCCCACCATTAGAAGCTGCTTCTGTGTTTTGCCTGCTCTTACAGTTGATAGAGAGAATTATATAAGACCCCTGCCTCCCTCTCCTGCCCTTTTCCCTTCTTTCCTCTCTTCTTCAGGTACTGTTTCTAGTCTGCATGCCTGGCTTAGGCTGAGCTGTCAGGAATCAAATGTATCGATTGCACATGCCTGCATGGGCACCCCCACACCGTTCTTGAAGTCCACAGCAGACATCATTAATCGATTGAAGTACTCTTGCCTGCTGGGCTCAGAGGGAGCTCCAGAAGCCTTAATGTGACATGATGATCCCTATGACATCCTGTCCCTTGCTTGTGATTGGCAGGGGAGCTAGAATCCATTTGTCTTCCCATAAAGATGATTCCTCTCTCCCAGTGGGGACTGTTTCTCTGATGCTTTATTTTTGCAATAAAGGAAGATTCCGAACTTTGAAAGCTTGCAAAATTAGTGCTGGGTTTCTCCATCCTGCCTCCCAATACTCCTCACTGACATCTCACACGATGATAGCACATTGTCACACAGAGGAAGTGGATGTTGGTACACTGCTAGTTACTGCACAAGCTGCCAGCTTATGAACATTCACTGGAGACAGACATAAAGGATCATCACAGGTAGACAAAGAAATGTCCTGAGTGGCCCTTTATGGTCGCTTCTCATCAGTGGAGTGGATCTACCATTGATGATCCATGCTACAATGTGTGCATGTGTGCATATGTGTGAACTCACCAGTACTGGGTTTGAACTCAGGGCCTGAGTGCTCTTCTTTAGCTTTTTTACTCAAGGCTAGCATTTTACCATTTGAGACAAAGCTCCACTTCTGGCTTTTTCTGGTTAATTGGAGATAGGAGTCTTAGATTTGTCTGCCTGGGCTGGCTTCAAATAGCAATCCTCAGATCTCAGCCTCCTGAGTAGTTAGTATTATAGGTGCGAGCCACCGCCTGTGCCCAGCATTACTACAGTGTCTGCATTTTAGCCAGAACTCAAGATTCTCTTTCAAATGACCTTAATGACCACCTTGCTATAGCATCATGAGGACTCTGGCATGTGAGAAATTGGAACAATCTTAGGTCTCCATGGAGGTACCACAGTGTTAGTCTCCATGTTCCTGGGGAGGCTCTAGAAATGTCTCCCCTCACCAGGCACCAGTGGGTCATGCCTATAACCCTGGCTACTCGGGAAGCTGAAAATAATTACAAGTAAAACACAGAGCTGGAGGAAATACAAACAGTCCACATCTCTGTTGAAGCAGTGAAGATCTGAATGGGACAATACCTTCCCCAAGGTCCCATAGCAAGAAGTCTTAGAGGCTGAGAGAGACTCTTGTTTGCATCTCAAGCCTATCTTGAGCTCTAGCCTGCTAGCATGGCTCTCCCTAGACCTGAAGGCCAGCTGGAAGAGCCAGAGTCCTGTCAGCACCTGCTCCAGCTGGCTAAGGGCCCAGGACAGAGCTCTCTGGCTTTCCTCGACAGCCAGCTGGGAAGGGGAATATGGCCATTGGCAGGGCTTAGTGGAAGTCAGAGCCAGTGGAAACCACTCAGCAGGCACCGCCTGCCCACCTTCAGAGTTCTCTGTGGTGGAGCCCCGCTTTCCTACCTTTGAGGCTCTGGCTACAAGATATGACCTTATTCTGGATCACGTGGCGTCAAGCCCAGCTAGAACCCGCACAATACCAGGTCTTCTAAAGTGGGAATGATTGTGACCATTAGTAATGAGGTCATAATGAAATATGGATAGTGGGTCTAATTAACGCCACCTTGGCATCTTAATAGATGACAGGGACTTTCCAAACACTCTAGAGGTTAAATTCCACTTCCCTTCCCCCACCCCCACCCCCAGGTGATAGGTACCTGAATTCCTAGAGGCAGATAGGTAGGGGGCTTAACAGGTTCCCAAACTGGCCAGACCTGTATCGAGACTTTCAACTCTCCAGCACCCTGTGACTCTTCCCCCTAACCATGACCCTATTTAAGCCTCTCCACCCCTGCTGCCATTGCTCCATGCCTCCTGATTCCTGACTCTCCTCAGGTCACCATGGTGTCCCTCTTCAACTCTCCATTAGAATTGATCTGGTTTGTTGAGATTGTTTACTGCCCTTTCTTTAATACCTTTGTGGCTAAGGGTCCTAAAAGAATTAAGTGCATCAGAAGCTGCATGTTTTTTGGGGAGACATGTGTTCACTTGTAATTGCCGGCTTCCTAATAAAGACTCCCACTTCAACCTCTCACAATGTAGCTTCTCTATCTTGTGATTGAATTCCTGTATTTCTGTGCACATGGCTGGTGGTTCCATGGTGTCTCAGAGTGTGGTGTGCTGGGTTAGAACCTTCTATGACTCCCATTTGCTACCAAACCAATCCTAATTTTCCGGTCTCCTCCCCAACCTGGTCCAGCCATATTTCCCTCCCTACTCAGGTCATGTTCAGAACCAAATGGTTCTCTTCCCTCTTCTCCATTTGCTCAATCTTATTTCCTCTGTGCATTTGTCTATTCTGTTCCCTCCACCAAATATATTGTTTCCTCTCCCATCTCAACCCCACCTTAGTCCTTCAGTGCCATGTCTGCACCCTCCACTCATCTATATCTCTCTCTCCAGCCCCCCTCCACCCATGCCGGAAGGAATACTGACAGGACACTGCCTGTCACAAGCAGCTGGCCTGATTGTGACCCAGGTGCATTCCGGGCTTCCTTCCTGTACGCCACCTTTCTCCTTGAGCTATTTAGAGCCTGTCTGGGCTCCCTGGGGACTCTGTTTTAGACGAAAGATGGGTAGACACGTGTCCTCTCCTGTTCCAAAAAACATATCCTGGAACAGTAGCTTTCCTCTGGCCAGCTGAGTTTGCAGGGGACAGAGGCAAGAAAGGAAGTGCCAAAAGCAGGTTTGGCTAGGGTCATGGTGACCTTAGAGGATTTGTCACTGTGGAGTTGGGGGAGGCCAGACCCCAGGCCAGGCACGTCCACTCAGTGCTGTGTGCGTGCTTTGAACCACAGGCTCAGCCCCGAGTTGTCCCTGGGCCCCACAGAACCATGCATGAGGCAGCCGTGGGTGTGTGGAGATGATCATCCTCAGGAAGGACACCCAGGCCTGGGGAGGAAGTGAGGCCCTGTCACGGTACACCTCCAACCCACTTGCATAAATGATTAGCTACTCATGAACTATCCTGGCAAGGTCTTCCAAAAATGAGTGTCTGTATTGGGAGGCTTTCTTGGAGGGCAGCTGAGTTGCCGAACTTCCATTCCTTAATTTTCTTGTATTTCATACTCTATGCATGAATAGACTTCTCATAATTAAATCAGTTTTTAAGAGTTGTCTTCAAACAACCAGACCCTGAATTCAAATATGGGCCCCTTAACCTCTTAGTTCCTTCCTTTCTAGGACATGAAATAGGGATTCTAAAGAGCACGTGGCCAGGAAGAAGGGGGTGAGAGTTCATCAGATGTAGCAAGCAGCTACCACAGAGCCTGAACCCGGACACCATCATGCCTCTTAGCTACTACAAGGCAAATAGCCTTCACCTATCTGCCCAAGACATTCCAAGATGAGGAAACCAAAGTTCAGCCAATGATTGGGCCAAGGCTACATTGCTGACTGTCTGTTCTGAACTGAAGATGTGTTAGTCAGTGCTCCATTGCCATAATGAATGTCCAGGAGAGTCAACTTCGAAGGAGAAAAGGTTGATTTGGGTGCATGTTTTTGGAGGTTTTAGATCATGGTTGTCTGGCTGGCTTCGTTGCTGTAGGCCTATGGCAGCACAGGGGACTGGAGTACATGACAGAGGAAGCTGATCCCCTCATGACAGCCAGGAAGCAGAGAGAGAGAGAGAGAGAGAGAAAGGAGAAGGGGGAAGGGGGAAGGGGGAAGGGCCTGGAGTCCTAATAGCTCCTCCAAGTACATACTACCAATGATCTAGATTCCTTCCTTTGGCCCTGACTCCAAACCATCATCAACTCCCAACAGGGCCACAGGCTGAGGTCACAGCCTTTAGCACAGGGATCACTTTTGGGTCATTTGAGATCCAAACCCATACAATAGCATGTATGAGTCACAGCTCTGTGCTCCAGAGCTGTGTCATGACACAGGCTGTGCGCAGCCTGGCTCCGGGGGCTGTGCCCATATAGAGAGGGACTGTTTATTCTTCCCAGGGAAGCAGAGGGCACCAAGGAGAATTTGAGAGGAGCTGACCTAAGTCATTGGGTGGATGATGGTCAAGGGAGGGGCATACCAGGAGGAAGGCAGCTGGGGCAAAGGCTCTGTGTCACTGAACAGCCAGTGGGGAAGGGGAAATTCAGAGGGGAAGGCAAAAGAGAGAAAGATAACCAGGAGGATGGGGATATAGCCACCTGAGGGTAGAACTGGACAGAGCAGGTTAGGACAGGGGGAGTCGACTGAGAGAGGTTGAGCTGGGGCAAAAGACAAAAATAAGCATTTTCTCATTTCTTGCTCTCCTGTCTCCACCCACACCACCAGCTGGGTGGTGAGTGGGCGTTCCTATCATGCATGTATGCACAAATATGCACACACACACACACACACACACACACACCTTATTGCTTCACCTGGGGTTCAGGAAATGTCTCTGTTGGCACCAATGGTGTTGACACTCACAGGAGACATTGTCAATGCATCCATAGATAAAGCAGCATGGAGAAGCTCTGATCCAAAGTCCTCTTGTCTGTGGAAACTGCCCTACTCACCCTAAAATCATAGCACCCCCTCCTGCGGGCCTGCCTTCCTTGCTCTGAGCCTTCTATCGTGGCCATGAGAGCGTGACCTGTATTTACTTCTCTGAGTCATCTCCCAAACCTAGAACTGTGACTTGAATACGATCAGCCTCCAGATCATCACAATCACCATCCAACGGGCAATTACTATATGCTAATCATTCCTCATGCATATGTTAATATCCACAATCCCATTTTACAGAAGAGGAAGCAGGGGTAAGAAGACTCTAGTGAATTGGACAAGATGTGAATGTAGATATGTGGGTTAGCTGAACCCTGAAAAACAACAGGAGTGTGATTTTGAGCCTCTCAGAAACAAGAAGTGAAGTATTTGGGCCCCAGAGCAGCCAGGCCCTGCTCACCCCACACAACCTGGGCACTGGATCCTACAGGAAGTTACCCTACAGGCCTGGGGTCACCCGTTTCCAGCCCCAGGGCTCTGGAGCCAGCCACCTGTTACCATGGATGGTGCAGCATCAATCCCATTGTCCCCTCCAGCATGTGTGCCAGAAGGGATGACAAAGCTAATCAAAACACTGTTTTCAACACATGCCAGCAGCCACATTAGCCAGGAAACAGCGGGCACGCTCCAGGGTGTAGCTGTGGAGAATCTAATCAAGGAACATTTATGGAAGTATGTTGTGCCACTTTCTGCTAAGATGACTGCACCTTGGCGGCTTAAACCATCACCAACTTATTCTCTGACAGTTCTGGGAGTGAGAACTCCACCATACATCTTAAGGAGCCCCAAGGAACCAGGGCCTCAGTGGAAGAACCTAGCCATCTCCTCTTCCTCCCTTCTGGAGACTGCTCACTTTCCATGGCTCCTGGCCACTTCCCTCCAGCCTCTGTTCCTCTCAGCCATTCCCTTGATGCCCCTGTCAGACCCACCTGGAAAATCCAGGATGGTCTTCCTATTTTGAGATCCTCGATATAATCACATTCATATTGTCTCAGATAGATAGCATGACACCTTCGCAGGCCTGGGACCAGGCACCGGACCTCTTCAGCCTCCTCATGTGGGAAAGATGGCCAAGCCACCCGGGATCAGCATCATCAGCAAATGAATTTGTCCCTTTAAAGGCCCTGTGAGGACAACTTAACCCCCAAATCTATCTGTTGATGGTTTGGGAAGGTGATGGCTTTGGGAAGATAGGAATTTGTCTTTTGAATGAGGAGCCTCAAGATGCCATTGTTGGCTTTATAAGACCCAGGTGAGCTGGGTGCCAGTGGCTCACACTTGTAGTCCTAGCTACTCAGGAGGCTGAGGTCTGAGGAGAGTGGTTCAAAGCCAGCCCAGGCAGGAAAGTACATGAGACTCTTATCTCCAATTAACCACCCAAAAACCGGAAGTGGCACTGTGGCTCAAGTGGTAGAGTGCTCGCCTTGAGCTGAAGAGCCCAGGCCTGGAGTTCAAGCAACCACAACAACAACAAAAAAGACCCAGGTGAGTACACTTGTTCTGTCTCTCCATAGGGTGTCCCCAGCCATGTTGTAGTATACCAGGAGGGCTGAGCAGATGTGGGCGCTAGGATCTTGGACTTTCCAGACTGTAGAACCATGAGCTAAATAAATGTCGATTCTTCTTAACTTCCCCACTCTCGGGTATTTCCTTATAGCAAGAGCAAATGGGCTAAGCCTGCCTTAGTCATGGAGTTATTATATACAGTCTTTGACCTAATCATGGTTAAAAAAATAGAAATAATAATAAAAAGAAATGTGAAGACATTTAAATTCCTGCACACATATTTGCACAGTTCAGTCGATATAGAGAAATTCCCAGCCCTGAGTTGTCATCTGTTGTACTTAAGTTATTGTGTGGTCTGTTAAGTGTTTCTCTGACCTTAATGTTGTCAAAATCTGCTTCCTTGAAAGCAAATGGTATCACCTCTACCCTCCACCCCCAAAAAAGCAACAAGGCAAAAGTGAATATGCTTAATTGAAGTGATCAAGTGACGGTTTGAGGTTTGTTTGACAGGTGGCCTGCATGTCTTTTAGTGGAACTTGAGTGGCTTTGTGGAAACAGTGAGCCAAGCACCCTAACTACAGGACTAAACGCTGCTCATCCTAAGCATGGGCATATTTTCCTCAAAGCACCTCCTTGGAACCTTAAAGCCTGAAGATACCAACGGTCAATTGTACTAGTGTTAGGCTGAAGGGGCAATGAGAGGAGGAATAAAAGCTCGTTTCTCTCCTCCTGGCAATGCCTCCAGCTGGCCGAGGCTTCACCTTCCCTCTGCAAGCCAGGTCTGCAGATAGCAGACCCCAGGGCAGCGACGGAGGGGCTGCAGCCAGGGAGAGATAGAACATAAGCAGTACAGTACTGTCTTCACCACGATCGCTGGGGCTCTGGGTGTAGTGCCTATTCTCTCCTGTCCAAGATGTAAGGGTTTAGTGAAAAGGAGCCGCCAGGGGAGAATTCAAAGCAAACCCTCAGAAGGCTCTTCAAAGTTCCTTTCTGCAACAAAGGATGAGGGAAGTGGGGGAGAGAGGCCTGGGCAGTCATGAGGCCCCACCGAGAAAGGTGAGCTATAAGAGGAAGCAATTAGAGCCACACTGGCTCTCTGATCTTTCTTGGAGCACTCACAGAGCCCTAGACAAATCTCCCCAGAGGGTTGGGAGCTAGGGAAGGCTGGGCTCCCCAAACTGGAATCTACAGACTCAGGCTCAAGAAGGGGGTGCCCCTGTGGCTCACACCTGTAATCCTACCTATTCAGGAGCCTGAGATTTGAGGAACATGATTCAAAGCCAGTCTAGGCAGGAAAGTCTGTGAGACTTCTTTTTTTAAAAAAGCTTTTATGAAATTTTAAATTGTTACTATACAGGTGATGTATAGAAGGGTTACAGAAGTCAGATTAAAAAGTACATTTCTTCTAACTACTCAGAAGGCTGAGATCTAAGGATCACAGTTCGAAGCCAGCCTGGGCAGGAAAGTCTGTGAGACTCTTATCTCCAATAAACTACTCAGAAAAAGCCAGAAGTGGCACTGGCTCTAGTGGTAGAGTGCTAGCCTAGAGCACAAAAGAGGCTCAGGGACAGCACTCAAGCCCCAAGTTCAAGCCCCAAGACCAGCAAAAAAAGAAAAAAAACTAGTACATTTCTTTTTGAACAATGTCATCCCTTCCCTCACTCTCTCCTGTCCCCACCCACAAGTTGTACAGTGAGTATGATTGCTGCCTTGTTCACCCTTTGTCCCTCCATTTCTGTGAGACCCTTATTTCCAATTAGCCACCAAAAAGCCAGAAGTGGAGCTATGGCTCAAGTGGTAGAGTGCCAGCTTTGAGGAGAAAAGTTCAGGGACAGTGCTCAGTCCTGAATTCAAGTCCCAATGTTGGCACCACAAAAACAAACCAACAAACAGGCCCAGTCCTGATTCTGACATCGACTGGCCTTCTGTACCCCTGAATAAAGTACAGACATTTCCTCTGCACCTTGGTTTCCTCATCTGGGAAATAGGGATGGTGTTGCCCACCAAGGAGGGAAGAAGCTCTTAAGACAGGGGTTCCTGTGTGAGTGACAGAGTCTGCAGGCACAAGAAGAAGGTCTCAGCAGACCTCTGAGGATGAAGGGAGGGCTTTGAATACCTCTCCCTCTTTGGTACACTGCCACCCACAAAGGAGTCCACACCCCATCCCGGCATCTCTAGATCCACCACTTTGCATAGTAACAAGGGATGCTGCACTGTGATTGAGCTAAGGATACTGAGACAGGGAGTAGTAGCCTGGCTCATCCTAGTGTGCACACAGCCATCATGGGTTCTTAGGAGGGAAAGGCGAGCGATCAGATCGGCGTAAGAGATGTAACAATGGAAGAAGCAAGGGAGATAGAGATAGGGTCAGGGGCCCAGAGGCCGGACAAGGTGGAAACAAATACATTCTTCAAAGCCTGCATAAAGCACCACCCTATGGACACCTGGACCTCAGACTTCTGAGGAAGTCTGGAAAACACAAACCATGTTTGTGTGGTTTTAATCCACCCACTGGGAGACGCTTCCTTTTAGCAGCAACAGGAAGTGAACTCACCTGCCACTTCCCCCTCCCCAGGCTCCCACACCTGCCACTCCCCAGATCCCAGGCTCCAGGCTTCTTGTCCCAGCCCTGTGGGTCCCAAGGGTCCTGTGTGCCAGGCACAGATGGTATCTTGGGCTCTATGCCAATGGATACCTTTCTCCAGTTCGTAGTGTCCTGCCCATACCTGAATACACTAGAGGAGCTGAAAGCCAGACTGACACTCAGCACCCCTGTTTGGTTCTCCTTTCCCCTGCTTCCTTGACCCATTCTCCCAGGAAGCCTTTTGTACCTGGCCCTTGGTTCTACTCCAGGCAAGAAACACAGGGATGGACCAACTACAGACTACAAGGGGTTAATCAGAGCCAGATATTGGAGATGTCTTGGCAGTACCCCTGCCAAGGTAAGGGCCTCTTCTGGCCCTTAGGAAACCCTATACTTCCCTGGCACAAGAAGTGGTTGAGTAAGGAAAGGCTGGATGGGCTGGGCTCTGTGAACCGGGGACTCCATGAGTCCTTGTAATGGGACATTGGGTGGGCAGTGTCCTGGGGAGACTGTTGCCCCCAGAAACACAGAGGCTATAGCTGGGGCTTCCTAAGGCCACGAGGCAGTGTGGAAAACTACCACGCCTTGCATTGATTCTTGGGTCAAGCCTTGGGTCACATTCTTCTCCCTTTCCACATGGGGCAGGAACATCTGCTTCATAGGTGTGGCCAGGACCGGGGACTAGAAGGCAGGAACAGGGCCAGAGTAGGGCTTCTTCCCTGCTTGGCTGACCCCTCAGAGAATCAAGTCTTCATCTGTAGAATGAGAGTGACAATATGCACCTGCCACCAGGCAGCCAGTGTGAAGAAAAGATCTGCACGAAAAGTTGGGCACCAGTGCCTAATACCTATGATCCTAGTTACTAAGGAGGCTGAGACCTGAGGATCGTGGTTCAAGGCCATCGAGGGCAGGAACATCCTGAGACTCCTGACCCTTATCTCCAATTAGCTACCAGAAAACCAGAAAGGGTGCTGTGGCTCAAAGTAATAGAGCATTAGTCTTGAGTGAAAGAGCTCAAGGACAGTGCTCAGGCCCTGAGTTCAAGCCCCACAACTGGGAGGGGGGAGCTCAGGGATAGTGCCTAGGCTCAGAGTTTAAGCCTGAGAATCAGCACAAAAAGAGGAAGTTCTGTCCTGGGTGAGCCAGCTGCTGAACCTCTGGGTGCCTCCAACCTCCTCTGGTATGAGAACTGCATTTGTGAACACAGGATGCACCTAGAGAGGTCTGTGTTGCCATCCACCCAATGGCCGTAGTGCCACAGGGGGCACATGTAAGTGCTCAGTGAGCAGGAACTAGATGGACACTCCTGCACCCCCCACAGACTCCTTCCCCAGACTCCCACAGCCCAACAGCACGCTCCTCTCAGGCCGGGCCTTTCTGGTCTCCAGCTCACCCAACACAACCTTCACTCCCTTCTCTCTCATCCAGAGCCATCTTTGCTTTGTTACTCTCTGGCTCACCTTCCATTGGCTGTCTACAAGTGGCTGGTACCAACTGAGGCAGAGGTAGAAGGGACCTGCAGCCTCTTGAGGTCCCCCAGGGCTCGAGTCTGGAGTTGCTGGGTGACCTCTGCATGGCCATCTTGCCTGCTCCTGCAGCCTGGGCCAGGGCAGTCTATGCCTTCGTGCTTTCTGCCAGACAACAAAAGCAGCTCTCAGAATCCCCATAGCTGCCTTTGGACTAGTCAGGCCTTTAGCCTTTGTGGGGACCACCAGGCCTGTACTGCAGGGCCTGGGCCTATGCCTGACTGGGCCTGGAGCTCTGCTAAGAGCCATATGTCACACAGTCTGGCTCCCTTCCTGATGTCAGCCTCTTGTTTTTGCTGGGTCCTCTTTGGATTTTCCCAGGCCTCTATTTCCTCTCTTCCTCCCTTAAAGGCCCTACAGGCTTCAGTCTCTCTCCCAGATCTCTCTCTCTCTCTCTCTCTCTCTCACACACACACACACACACACACACACACACACACACCCCTCCACTCCTACCTCTTTTATAGTGCAGAACAAGCTAGTATCACCACTGTCTCTTGAAACCCTAGCCACTGCCAACTTACCTCTATCACCACCACCCCTCCCCCCCCAATTCCTGCCCTCTCACCCCTCCTTCTTCACCCCCACCCTCTTCCTGCCCTCCCTCAAAGTCAGAGCTAGCTAGGTGTTGTTCTCGAAGGAATTTCCATAAAGCGTTCTCAATCTCTTTTTAAATTAAAAGAAGTCTGGTGTTATCAAGGACTAGAGTGCTCATGCATTTTAAAGCCTCATCAAGAGCTTCAAAGGCCTTTCCTGCTAATGTAATTAAATGAGATAATATGCACAGAGCTCAGCACCTCTTACTCGCTTGCTCGACAGTTTTCTTCCTGACTGGAGCTTCAGACAGAACCCATACTTGGCCACTGGGAGTCTTGACTGTCCTCAGCTGTCCAGCAAGGGGGTGCTTTGCAAAACCTTGAAGGCTGCTATGTGTTTGCGAAGACTTATAGGAGACTGTGACACTGGCAGTCACAGGAGGCCACAGGAGGCCTCTGGTATAGGGCCATGCAGCAGTCTTCAGGCAGGAGGGGGGAACAGGTGCACGTGTGTGTGTGTGTGTGTGTGTGTGTGTGTGTGTGTGTGTGTGTGTGTGTGTGTGCAGGTGATCAGAAATGAGGATTGCAGTCTTGTCTTGCCATCTCAACTTTCCCTTTGGGTTTCAGCTGCTCTGTCTTGCTGGTGGCAGCATAGTCCCTTCTGGCCTTTGGTTCGACCCACCTGAACAGACTAGGTGCCGTTTGCAAAAAAAGACACTAGGCAAGAAGAACCAGTTGAAAAGCATGAGACTTCTCTGGGAGCTGTGTGTCCTGCAGTGTTTTCCTGAGGCCCCCTCTCTGGTCTCCAGACACCTGAGGAGACAGGGCATCTGGCTTGTACTCACTTGTAGGCCTCTGGTTCTCCCCAAAGACCAGGGCTTCCTCCAAGCCCTCATCCAAGCAAGCATCCTCCTGTGGTCCACAGGCACTGAGGCAGCAATCAAGAAGGAGAAGTCTACACCCTGAATCCCTGCCCTAGACTAGCATGGTGTATCTAAGTCACTCATTCTCATGGAAACCTGGGAGGCAAGGCCCAGCAAGGGGAAGGGACTTGCCAAGGGTCACAGAGCTGGACACAACAGCTCCGTGTATGGAACAGCCTGTAGGCTGGGCGGAAAGCTACCCAGATTATATTATACAGTATCAACTGCCAAAATAGGAGCCAAAGTTAGATGTTAATTCTGTTCCAGGAAATTCAGAGGTGGGAAAGCTATGCGTCCAAGGTCAACCAGCTGCTGGAGGCAGCTCTGGTCCTGTCAGAGAACTGGGGAGGCTGGGGGGGGGGGGGGGGAGCAGCCAGCTGTGTCCTCCAGCTGCCTGGAAGAGTTAGTGGGCAAACATGGCACCTCTGAGCTCGCTGAGGGCTTCACCAGGAATGGCAACAAACTCAGGGACTGAGGAAAACTGAAGGCCAATCAAGGCAGGAATCATGGGGCCTAGATTGGCCCAGAGCCTGGCATTGCCTCCTGCCAGCTAAGCCATGGTTCTTTCTCTAGTACTCAACTGGAGTAGAAATTTTTGGATGCTGGAGGCCTGGTAAGGCCTAGCTGGATGCCCCTGGCACTCCCTTACTACCTGCTCCTTGGCTACTGCCCTGCTCAGGCCTGGCTCCTTATTGGGCCTCATTCTTTCCAGTCCTCTGCCAAGGCCCTATTGAAGGACAGAATGGCAGATGAGACCAACACAGGTTCTTACGCTAAGGCTGAAATCCCAAACTAATCTTGTACAAGCTGTGCAAGGTACCTTAACTCAAGTACCTTAACTTCCCCCGACCCCCCACTCCCACTGAGCCTGTTTACCCTAGCAGTAGTAAGAGTTGTGTGAGGCTTTCTTTTCCTCCTCCTCCTCCTCCTCCTCCCCTTTTTCATTTTTATTGAGCACTATTCGTAGAGTACTTGTTTTATATCAAGCACTGTTGTAAGAATTTTTATTCCTAGTTTAATCCTCATGACAATCCGCAGGGAGGCCCTGTAATTGTT
Organism: Dipodomys ordii; assembly: GCF_000151885.1. NCBI lineage: Eukaryota > Metazoa > Chordata > Mammalia > Rodentia > Heteromyidae > Dipodomys > Dipodomys ordii. Next base: position 2,901,975 of record NW_012267341.1, read on the forward strand.
TTCTTTTACACATGAGGACAGAGGCACAGAAAGTTCAGAGAACTTGTCCAAGCTCACCAGATAGTGATAGGCACAGGCAAGATTCAAACCTTTTTTGGCTGGCAGGCCAGGATGCTCTAAACTTGCAACTGCAGATCAAGACAAGATGGCAAGTATAGCACAACATTCTATCAATGGAAAATGCTTTACAAACAGTAGCTGCAAGCTCCTCAGGAGGCTGAGATCCAGAGGATCAAGGTTGGAAGGCAGTCTTGGGTAGAAAAGCTCTTGAGACTCTATTTCCAAAATAATCAGCAGCAAGGAGCAGTATCAGGTGTGCCTAGCACAGAGCCCAAGGCCTCTGGGGCCAGAGATATCCGAGATCCAGACCGGTGGAGAGATGGAGCCTCACACTGACTGGAAGAAATGAATCTCAGAGGAGTGTGACTTGCCTGGGGACACGTGTCTAGGAAGAGGTGGCTGTGGACTTTGTGCCAGGTCATCTTCTTGCTTTCTGTCTCCCTTACACTGTCCTTCAGTGACAGAGGGCCCAGTTAGCAGTCAAGGTCTAGGTCAGGAGCGACTGCTTCCTGAGAGGGCTTGCAGGAGGGAGGCACAGTGTCCCAAACAGGGACCCTGGGCTGGGCAAAGCAGAGAGGCGTGGCCCAGGACAGTACCAGTCAGGCTGGGATGGCCAGGTGCTACATCTTGGAGGGGCCTTGGACGTAAGTGAGGGGCCCCATCTCTGTAAATCCCCCTAGAAGCCCAGCTCCAGGTGGCCTCAGATCCACCTGTCCTGGACCCCAAGGATCAGGGACACAAAATCTCTTGCTTTCCTCTTCTAACTAAAGCCTCATGGTATCCCACTAAAGCCCTGGTCCCACCCAGCAGCTGGAGGGCCAACAGAGGCTCGCTGGGGGCCATAGTCCTGAGAATTCCTGGACTCCATACAGCTTCCCTTTTCCCTCTTTCCCATGGGGACAGTGACAGCCAGCAGCAGCAGAAGCTCCCTGGCCAGTCCAGGGACCCCAGAGTGAGGTCACTGGCAGTGAGGTCCCCCTCAGTGTTGCCATGGGAATGGTGGGGATGCCAGCAGCCCCAGCACTGCAGAATAGCACCTTTGATGGGTGGGGGTGGGGGGAGGCAGAGAGTGGGAGGAGGCATTGCCCAGGACCAGACTGCCCTGCTCCTGCCTGCTGGGGTTATAGGTTCTCCAAAGTGTATGTGGTCAGATCCCAGCTGGGTGTGACAGGTTCGGGACTTGGGTGAGGTCTGCAGGTCCCATTGTGTAGGTGTCTGTGTGCTTGGGGCTCAGGGGAGAGACCTCACAAAGTGCCCCACTTTCCTGCCTCCCTGGGCTGGGTCAGCATGCTGATGCTGATGCTGAGCTCAGATGGCTCCCATTGACATTTACAACAACCTGGTTCCCATAGCAACCACAGCTCTGACATCACCAGAGACCCTTTAGCAGGAGCAGGGGAAGCATCAATGTCTGTTTGGGAGAAGAAAAGGCACCCATTCTCCTCCTTCACCCCATGTGTTGGGGGTATTGGCAAGAAACACAGCAGGGAACCGAGGGCCTCCATTTGAGCCTCCATTTGGAACTCCTACTCTTCCTGGAAGTTGCAAATCTTAGCTTCTCTGGAGGTTCGGCAGGGTTCAGGTGAACCTCTTTCCCTTTCTCTCCTCTCTCCTCGTGTCATAAAATTTCTATCTCAGCCAGGCATCCGTGGCTCACGCCTGTAATCCTATCTACTCTGGAGGCTCAGATCTCATGATCACTATTTAAAGCCAGCCCAGGCAGACAAAACCCAAGACTTTTGTTTTGTTTTGTTTTTGGTTGGTTGTGGGACTTGAACTCTGGGCCTGGGTGCTGTCCCTAAGCTCTTCAGCTCAAGGTGAGCACTCTACCACGTGAGCCACAGCAGCACTTCTGGTTTTCTGGTGGTTAATTGGAGATAAGAGTCTCATCGACTTTCCTGCCCGGGCTGGCTTTGAACCCAGATCCTCAGATCTCAGCTTCCTAGTAGCTAGGATTACAGGCATGAGCCACTGGTGCCTGGCATCAAAATCTAAGACTCTTATCTTCAATTAACTAGCAAAAAGCTGGAAGTAGAGGTGTGGCTCAAGTAGTAGTAGGTAAGTTTTGGGGTTTTTTTGGGTCCAGTTGTGGGGCCTGAACTCTGGGCCTGGGCGCTGTCCCTCAGCTCTTCATCTCAAGGCTAGCGCTCTACCACTTGAGCCACAGCGCCACTTCCGGCTTTTTTCTTTTTTTGCTTATGTGGTGCTGAGGAATCGAACCCAGGGCCTCATGCATGCAAGGCAAGCGCTCTACCACTGAGCCACCTTCCCAGCCCCTGGCTCAAGTAGTAGTAAGGCACCAACCTTAAAGGAAAAAGCTAAGGGACAGCATCCACGCCCTGAGTTTAAGCCCCAGTACTGGCACAAAGATAAGTAAATAAAGAAAACAAATAAATAAAATAAAAATGATACCTCAATTTACCCAGCTGCAAAGGAAGCAGCTCTTCCTTGCTTGTTACCTGCCTGGTGCTGGTAAGGGCCTGACCTGGCTTTTCCCCTTCCTTCTGAGCCACTCCATGCAGCCGTTCGCTGTCCTCATTTTCTAAGTAGAGAGGAAAAGGAAGCCTCACAGAAAGAGTGGAAGCGAAGCCGCCTGGTGCCAGAGCCCAATTTCCTAACTCCTTGGGACTCAACCAGATTCCCCGTGCACAGCTTTCCGTGCGTGGCACACCTCTATTTCCAGCCTGGCTGGGACACACCGTGCCAGGTGGGCACCAGCTCCCTCAGCACCCTGCGTTCCACCCCTGTCAGCACGGAGATGGCTCCATGTTTCTGCCCATCTGTGGCACCCCAACACGGCTGCCGACTGGCAGGGGTGTGATCTGCCTGAGGACTTACGGAACCAAGCCGGCTTCTGCGAGGCTGTCCGCAACCAATGGATGAGAGTTGATGGGCGGGCCTCCCTGCCATCATCCTCTGGCTGACCAGCCCTGGGGTCGCTCTGACCCACCACTCACAGAGGCCAAGCAGCAGAAGTCCCAGTCACCTGGGGCAGGGAGCCAGCGCCCACCATCATGTTGGCTCCTCTGTTCCCTTCTTGCCTGATCCTGCCTGGCCTGAGGGAAAGGAAGTGGCCAGCCCAGGACGCATGGCCCGCCAGAGGACTCACTGTCCCACTACAGCTTGGGATGGGTTTTCAGAAATGGGTCAGGGCCTCAAAGATCAAAGCAAGTGGGAGTAGAAGCACTGAGTGGGAGCCACGCAGCACAGAAATGAGCTTGCTGCTCATAGATCCCTGCTCGGTTCTCCCAGAGCCCAGTCCCCAAACCTGCAGCCCTCCTCTCCCCAGCCTTCTCTTCCTGCTTGGACGATCGGAAGCGTCTCCCTTTGCAAGATGGATGGAGGTAGGGCAATAGTGGTCCGGCTCCAGAGTTTGGAACCAGAGAAACTCATTCAAGCTGGTTTACAAAAAGGGGAGGGGCATGGCTTATTCTAAAAGTGTCTTCCAGGCTTTTCAGCCTGGGCTAGCAGGAAGGGACAAACTTCACATGACCTGTGTCTCCCTCCCTCCCTTTCTGACACTTGCCTTTGGCCCTCTCTCTGCCAAACCACCCAGCATTCCCCCAAGGCTGTGGCTGCCCCAGCAGCTGATTCAACTCTGTGTCCCAAGCTTAGCCCTGTAAGACCCCACACCCCCTGCCCTGTACCCCCAGATACCAAGTGTCTTTAACTCAGGCTGTGCAAAGCCTGGCAGAGGTGCTCGCAACCAAAGCGCATCCTCCCCTGTCCCCACTCCCACTCCCCCGCCAAAGTTCTCTGCAAATAACTTGTTTTTTTCTTTTTATGGTGGAACCCTTTATGAAAATTACTTTTTTTTCTCTTTGCACTATGGACCGGATGCTGTTCTGAGCCTCCACCTTACAAAGAAAAACAAGCTAGAGTCGAGTAACCTTTCCAGGAGGCCCCTCCAAGGGCAGAGCAGGAAAGGGGTTTGCAGTCTGTGTGCTCAGTGCTGGAGGCTGCAGGAAACAGGGCTCAGGTGGTCAGGTTCCTGCCTGGGAAGGTTCCTGTTGGTTCTCAAAGAAAGCAAGGAGAATCACAAGGGAAGGAACTCAGAGAGAGGTCTGTCTGCCTGTAAGAAGAGCTTCCTGGGCCTCTTCAAGGAAGATTCAAGAGACAGAGGAGGGAGACCTGCCTTGGGATGGCCCCTCTGCACACAGCTGGCTTAGTAGCATAGTAGGTAGCTGTCTGTAGGTGGGAATCCTCACCTGTTGCCCCCCCCTCTCAATTCAATGGACTTAATTTCCAGTTGTAACCCAGAACATTGTAGAGTACATGGCTGCACCTGGCACCTGTTATGTTCAATTGTCTCGGAAGAGCAAGGAAAGATGATCTGGAGAGGGAGCAGAGAGGTTTAAGCTGCCACTTATTTCCAGTTGAGAAACCAAAGCAAAGAGAGAGGAATCAAATTGCCCAAGGTCATACAGCAAGTAATGGCTCAAACTTAATATTCTTTTCTTTTGTGTGTGTGTGTGTGTGTGTGTGTGTGTGTGCTGATACTGGGGCCTGGGTACTATCCCTAACAGCTTTCTCTGCTCAAGGCTGGTGCTCTACCACTTGAAACCCAACTCCATTTCTGGATTTGGGGTGGTGAATTGGAGATAAAATCTCATAGACTTTCCTGCTCCAGCTGGCTTCAAACTTCAATCCTCAGATCTCAGCCTCCTGTATAGTTTGGGTTACAAGCATGAAATGCTGATACCCAGCTTCTCAAATTTAAAAACCTTTACTACAAATCCAAGGATCCCATGAGCAGATAATTTGGGTTACACTTTGGAACAGGTTCCCAAAGGGAGGCATGCAAAGTAAAAACACTGACTTGTAGTCTTAGAAGTATTTGGGCTGTGTGCTAGTGGATCAAACCTATAGTCCTAATGGCTCAAATTTATAATCCTTGCTACTCTGGAGGCTGAGATCTGAGGATCGCTGTTCAAAGCCAGCCCAGGCAGGAAAGTTTCCATGAGACTCTTATCTCCAATTAACCACTCAAAAACCAGAAGTGGAGCTGTGGCTCAAGATGGTAGAGTGCTAACCTTGAGCAAAAAAGAGCTCAGGGACAGCGCCCAGGCCCTGAGTTCAAGCTCCACAACCACGACCACCACCAACAACAAAAGAAGGAAGTAGCTTTGAATTCTGACTTTCCCCCATAATCTAGGGGAAGTCGCTTTCTTCTTTAAGACACCTCCAAGGACCCTGGGAGGATGAAGAGGAATCAGCCGGTATGTCTTGTGAATGCAACAATCCATCAATGTTTATAACCATCACAAGCTGCTCAGACTCTGAGCTTTCATTTCCCCAGCTACAAAACAGGGCTGACACCATCCCCAAAGATAAATGAGATGGTATGCTCACATCCTGTTCCAGTGCCCGGTTAACCACATGTTCATTCCTTTCCCTGGGCATTCTGTCAAAGTTATGCTTGCTCCTAGTGTAAATGACACTAGGTCTAAGAAAAGCCACACTTGTGAACTAGAAGGCACAGGTGTGAACTGAGGAAGCAGGAAGTGTTCCCCTCTCCTCTCTCCTTCTTCACCCCCTGGTGAGAGCATTCACTGGCTGACAGTTTACTGTTCCCTGTGTGAATCCAGGAGGTGTCCTTGGCACCACTGGGAGGATCAGCCCTGCCCCCCCCCCCCCCCCCGCCTTCCCATCCAGTTCCTGAAATATGGTTCATGATCCAGTCCCACCTGGAGATCTGAGCACCTGAGTATTTTCAAGATCTTTCTGGTCAGATTGGCTGAGAGAGGGGGGCAGAATGTGTTGAGATGTGAGGTGGGGGACAGTCATAGACCTGAGCAATGCCCCCCTTCCCCTTTTTTTTGGTGCTAGTCCTGTGGCTTGAACTCAGGGCCTGAGTACTCAAAGCTAGTGCTCTAACACTTGAGCCACAGCTCCACTTTCAGTGTTTTGGTGCTTAACTAGAAGATAAGAGTCTCGTGGACTACCTTAGCTGGCTTTGAACTTCGATCCTCAGATGTCAGCCTTCTGAGCAGCTAGGATTACAGGTTTAAGTTGGTGCCTGGCTCTGAGCACCTCTTCTTTTTTCTTTCTTTCTTTCTTTCTTTCTTTTTTTTTTAGAACAACACACCAATTAGTGAGCACTCTGTATATTTCAGGCACTGGGCCAAGCAGTTGGTATGGATCCCAGGCATGACCATCTGTGGAGCCAAGACAAATCACTCCATCTCTGAGCACCCTCCTCCTCCTCCTCCTCCTGCTGGAGAAATGGGCTTTGCAGTGGATTGAGGGGTGATTGGCTAGATGAATTAATACAAGGGGTGTTGCTGGTGGCTCTTACTCCCATGCACATTGAAGTGGCAAAGGTGATGATCCACATTCCTGCCGAGGCTGCTTCTAGACTGGATCTGAGGTGTTCTAGGTGGCTTGGGGGTGGGGAATCCCCGAGGGTCCACCTAGCAAGCAAGGAACAGAGAGGAGAACAAAATGTCAAGGCAGAATCCTAACCAGCATTTTCCACACAGGGGCCCTTCTCTGAGGTCACCCTGACCTTCCCCCTCCACCCCGCCACCCCAGCCTGCATTCCTTTCCCGTAATTCACCTGAGTTAAGGAAGGTGGACCTGCTGGCCCTTGCGGATTCTGGGAGGTGTCACAGCAGTGAGGGAGACCCCTGTGGTTCCCACAGATTAGCACCCAGGTCCAGTCTCCACCCTCGGGTGCTATTGGGCACAAGAGAATCTCTGGCAAGCTTCAAGAACTGCTGAAAACATTTGGTTATTTTGCTCATTTTATTAATAAATGTGTCCTGACGCCAACCACATGGAAACTGCTGCCTGGGAACAGGAGTTGGAAGTGTACTCTGGGGAGTTTTCTGGCTGGATTGTGGCGACAGGAGAAACACACAGGGATCCATGCTGAGCTGGAAGCAGGCTGCCCAATGACCCATTTTAGGGGTTTGTGAGACCCCTGGGGGTTGGGGGGAGAAACTAGATGGAAAGGCGCCTGGTTCCCTGACCTAGCAGCCATAACGTGGAGCCCGGAAGCCCAGCTCAGCCTAGCTGTGGACATTGAGACACATCTCCCTCTCAGGGGATGCTGGACTGTGGGTGCAGTGAGGGCTGAGGTAGACTCCAGCAGTAATACACCTGCAGAGGGGCTTTGTACCCCTCAACAGTGCAGCCTCAGAGGGCTGCTAGCCCACAGAGGGACCTGCCAATCACACAGCAGCCCTCCCCGGAGCCCATGGTCAGCGTTGTTTACACCTGTTTGGATTGCATTCAAGGGAAATAGTCACAGAGGAGGTGACTATGGGGGACCAATGACAAGTGGGCTTTTTTTTTTTTAGAGTAGCTGGCAGGTACCACAGCCTGCAGGGGCGTAAGCTCTGTCCCATTGAGTTACCCCATCCCCCACTCCCACCTCCCCAGCCAGGGTATGTGTTTTAGTCTATTAGTAGCCAGGGAATAAATAGTCCAAAACCTTGCCAGGATCTTTACCCTTTAAGGGAATGAAGCTCTGTTCATTTAGGGAGGAAGAAGAAGCTCCCAGATGAACGTCAGCTAGAGAAAAAGTTCCCAGTGCTGTGTAGACAGACAGACAGACAGACAGAAAGACAGACAGTACAGCAGACAGGAGGACCTGAGTATTACTAACAGAGTCCCTAGCAGCCTGGGTGGGCCCTGGGACCCTGGAACCTCCTAGATACTTACCTCTTTAGGAAGCCAGACCACACAGTTTTTTATTGCTATGAAATGAAAATAAAAACAGAATTTTTAATAGTTTTTCTACTGGAAGAACTATTTTAAATATCTCATGGGGATGGGCACCGATGGCTCAGGCCTAGCTTCTTAAGCGGCTGAGATCTCCTAAGGACTATGGTTTGAAGTCAGCATGGGCAGGAAAGTCCATGAAACTCTTCTCTCCAATTAACCACCAAAAACCCAGAAATGGAGCTGTAGTACAAGTGACAGAGTGCTAACCTTGAGCAAAATAAGCTCAGGGACAGTTTCCAGGCCCTGAGTTCAAGCCTCAGGACTGGTGATCAAGCACACGCGCGCGCGCGCACACACACACACACACACACACACACACACACACACACACACACACACACACTTCTTTGGCTTCCTATGCATCTTGGGAAGAAGCTATGCTTCCTGCTAGGCCTGGACCCTGTCCCCACTTCCGCCTGTCCTTACACCTCGCCTCCTGCCATGTCTCCATGTCACCAGCCAGGGGTCCTTCTGGGGCTCTTTAGGACACACGGCTGTTCTCTGGCTCTCATTTCTGAGTTTCAGCTGTCATATCACCCTTAGACCCCCCAGGTCAACCCCTCCTCTAAAGATTCCCCCCTTTATTCTGTGTGGTAGGGCCTCTTCATGCCTTTAAGGCATCATCACATTTTGTCGCTATATCAGTGTGTTCACGGTATGAACTTGGGGTTCACCAGGGGAGATGCCTGCCTGCTGCTTCCACCGCTGTATGCTCATTAAATAAATGTCTAATGAATGGATCAGATCTGTATGGACCCACAAATGTTTGCTGGCCCCCAAGACCTCTTCTCTGGGGTCTTTAAACCTCCAAGCCAGATCATTCCTGAAAGCCCTTCCTGCTTTGGACCTTGGTTACCTCTTCATGAGACATACCTGGCCTCACATTCAGGCCGTCGCCCGAAGATTGGGGGGCTTCTAGGAGTCGGTGCTGGATTTGGTTTAAAAGGCTTTACCAGAGCTAAAGAGCAAGGAGAAGCAGGATGAAGAGTGGGGACAAGGAGACACAGAAGGAAGGACAGAGGGGGAGGCAGAGGAACAGAGAGGAGAGGGAAGAGGAACAGGGGGTGAAGGACACCACAGATAAGGCTGAGGACCCCTGGGCTCCACTAAGTGAAGAGAAGCGAGGGTGTCCTCAGTACATTATCCAAAGAGGTCTGGAGTGATTTGATCTGAGCTTCCTGTCCCAGCCGGACTGTGGCAGGTGTCTGGTCTCTCACACCTCCCCCCTCCCCGCTCACACCCTGCAGCTGGGACCTGCTAATCCCCTGAGACAGCTTCTTCCTGGCTACCGTTGGCCTCCTGGTCAAGGCCTCCTCTCCCTCTCCCCGAAAGAGAGGACTTTGTGACTTCCAGGGGGCGGGGGCAGCCATCTGTTCTGTAAGCAGTTCCCAACAGAGAGGCCATTCAGTGCTTGGTGGCCTGTGTCTGCCCCTTCCCTTCCCAGGCCTGAGCAGATGGCCCGCCTGCCTCTGCCATGCCTCCCTGGAGGCCTGGCAGGAAGCAGGGGGTGGAGGGACTGCCCTGAACTTAGATAACTGGTCAGCCAGGCACGAGACTCCAGGTACCGGGCCTACCTCACTCAAGGAGCCTCTGTCAGGTGCCAGGCCTGGAACCTTCCCCCATGAGCCTCTGTCAGGTGCCAGGTCTGGAACCTTCCCCCCTTGACTACCCAGTTGCTCTGACCACTCAGAGGCAGGGGGAGGGTCGCCCTTCACGGGCCACCCAGCCAGGGCTCTGAATTGATTCAGGCGGCTTCAGAAACATGCTCCAGGTCACCCAGCCCTGAGAGGAGAAGCTAAGCATGGAACCCCAAATCTGGCTCAAATTAATTACCACACCTATGGATTCAGACCCCCCCTGAGGGCTGGAGGGACCTAGGCTCGTGCATTTGTGTGTGTATGTGTGTGTACATGTTGGTACTGGGGGCTGAAGTCAGGACCTGGGTGCTGTCTCTTAGCTTTTTTTGCTCAAGGCGGGTACTCTGCCTCTTGAGCCATAGCTCCACTTCTGCTTTTTGGTAGTTCACTGGAGTTAAGTTTCACAAACTTTACTTCCTAGGTTGGCTTCCAACAGCAATCCTCAGATCTGAACCTCCTGAGTAGCTAGGATGACAGATACTAGTGGGGGGGGGGTCCCCAGCTTGAGCCTGCATTTGAATATATTCACTTCTAGTCTGGATGGCTTCAGGCAGGTAACGAGGTGTATGGAGATAATTACTCCCATTTAACATGGGAAAGAAACTGAGACCCTAGAAGGCAAGCAGCTTTCTGAACCAGGTATACTTGCATTACCTGGTTAACTGCTTCCTGACATTAGCCCCGCCCCCACCACCCCAAACCTGCACCCTGGGAGATTGGCAATGGTGGAACGCTACATGGATCATGGCATTCCCCCTCATCCCCAATGAAATCTAAACAAAAATAACACTAAGGAGATCCTATGATACCAGCAACACTTTAATGAACTTGATGACAGAAAAACAAAACAAAACTGCAGGGTACCAGTGGCTCACACCCTAATCCTAGCTACTCAGGAGGCTGAGATCTGAGAATCAAGATGCCAAAGCCAGCCAGACAATTCCTTGAGACTGTTATCTACAAGACCAACAAGAAGGCAAAAGTAGAAGTTGGGCTCCTGTAGTAGAGCATCAGCTGTGAGCAGGAAAAAGTCAAGGGAGAACAAAAGTACCTGAGTTCAAACCTCAACACCAGCTGGGCGCTGGTGGCTCACGCCTATAATCCTAGTTACTCAGGAGGCTGAGATCGGAGGATCACAGTTCAAAGCCAGCTCAGGCAGGAAAATCTGTGAGACTCTTATCTCCAATAAACCACTCAGAATACTGGAAGTGGCACTGTGGCTCAGTGGTAGAGCATGTGCCTTGAGCTGAAGAGCTCAGGGACAGTACCCAAGCCCAGAGTTCAAGCTCCACGACTGACAAAAAAAAAAAAAGAAAAAAAAGAAAAAAACAAAACAAAACCAACACCAGCATAGAAAAAAAAAGTGTGCTTCTCCTAGACTACCTGTCTTCTGTCCCCATGCAGCTTCTTGTAAGGGAAGCTTAGGCCTACCCCATCCCCTGGGCTCAGGGGACAAAGCACAAAGGGCTAAGCACCTCTGAGTCAGAGGAGCAGCCCAGAGCTGGTCTCTTTTAGGACCACAGGTGACACTGGAGAATAGAGAAGCCAGAGGGGACTTCAGGGTCTGAGAAAGCACTGCTGTGTATCCTTAAATAAATCATTAACTTCTCTGAACCTTGGGAAGTAATACAGGGCCTCTATTCTGACCCTGCCTTGCTAGAAGAAAGGAAATAATGAAGGGCACATAACCTCCTCAGTCCAAAGCTGGCCTTGCACTGAGCACTGGGGGGAGTGAATTTAGTCCCTACCAGCTGGATGGATGTAACAGAGGGGAGCTCTGGAACAAGAGTGGAGGTGTGTGTGTGTGTGTGACAAGAGCGGAGGTGTGTGTGTGTGTGTGTGTGTGTGTGTGACAAGAGTGGAGGTGTGTGTGTCTGTGTGTGTGTGTGTCCTAGTGTGTGTGTGTCCTAGGGCTTGAGCTCCCAACAGCCTGGGCACTGTCCCTTTGCTCAAGGCTAGCACTCTACCACTACAGCCACAGCTCCATTTCTAGTTCTTTTTGGTATCGATTGGAGATATGAGTCTCCTGGACTTTGCTGCCCCAGGCTGGCTTTGAACCCTGATCTTCACATCTCAGCCTCCTGAGAAGCTGAGAGTACAAGCATGAGTCACCAGCACCTGCTTGCATTTTAAGTTGGGCTTAAATGTCTGGGTGGCTTTTGAGCCTCAGTTTCCCCATCTGTAAAGTGAGTGCTTTGAGGGAGATGATGTGTGACTTGCCCTCACTTCACCATCTTCCATAGCCCCTACTCCCTTCCGAATCCCTAGGAACTTCCGAGAGATTCCAGCCATAAACTGGTCTGGGGGCCTGATGCTGAGCTCCTCTCATTTCTTTTTTTTTGGGGGGGGGTCCGGTCATGGGGCCTGAACTTTGGGCCTGGGCACTGTCCCTCAGCTCTTCAGCTCAAGGCTAGCCCTGCTCTACCACTTGCCACTTCCGGCTTTTTTTCTTTTTGCTTATGTGGTGCTGGCCACTTCCGGCTTTTTTTCTTTTTGCTTATGTGGTGCTGAGGAATCGAACCCAGGGCCTCAAGTATGCAAGGCAAGCACTCTACCACTGAGCCACCTTCCCAGTCCCGTTCCTCTCATTTCTTGACACTCCTCGGTGTGTCACCTTAACCTCTGAGTTCCAGCCTCTGACATTTACTCATCCTTTGGGCTGAAATCATCCCTTCCAAGTCTGGCTGAGGGCTGAAGCCTGGTGAAGCAGCTCAGCAAGCCGGGGAGTCCTGGGGCCTCAGCCTGGTTTTCCAGTGACTCAGACTTCAGCAATCCTGACAGCAGCGATTAGTCCTTACATTGATGATTTCCCAGTGTGGAAGTAGCTGTGTAGACTCGACCACTCCCCTCCCCTCCCCTCCCCTCCCCTTCCCCTTTTCCCTCTTCTTCTCTCTCTCTCTCTCTCTCCAGTTTGCATTCACCAGTGTGGGAAGGAGGGGGGGGGGGACTATTTGAAAGGAAGCAGGAGGAAGACAAAGCAAAGGAAGGGGCAGGAGGCCCTGATGGAGGAGAGGCCAGCTCAGAGGTGCTGGATTTCTCACCCTCTGTAAAGGTGGGGGAGGGGAAGGCAGCCTGAGGGCAGAGACAACAGCAGGTGCATTCCCACGGGGTTCTAAGCTGTCCCCTGGGACTCTAGCCTCCTTTAGGGAGGGGAGGAGCCACTGGCCCTTCATCTCCCTCCACTTTCTCCTTCCTCCTACTTTTTGGCATCTACTATGGACAAACAGACCTGGCAACACCCCATAGCATTGCTGGGAACTCAGCTGTCCCAGAGAGCAGTTGCCAGCCTGGGGCCTCTTTGGGTGTTGCCTGGGTCCAACTTTGGCCAGAGTATAGGGTCACGGGGGTGATCAGAGGGCAGGAAACACTATACAAGCTAAAGTAAGTAGGAACTGGCAAGGATGGCATTTGAGCCCAGCAAGAACACGATCTCAACACAGGACAGAACACGGGCCACAAGAGGGGACCTGGGGAGTAGCATCTGCTCTGCTATCCATCCCAGTCCTACCACCAGATTACCAGGGTCACCACTGGGGAGTACTGGGGTACCACACACCTCTACTACAGTCGTATGCCTGCATTCATTCTCTTGTTAAGCTGGCACTGTCCACGTCCACTACCAGCCCTGCAGAAGGCAGTGGCAGATCCAGGACAGGCCGCACCCTGGGCCTCAGTGTACCCGCTAGCAGACTGTGCACTGTGACGTTCCACTGCTGCCAGAGTCACAGCCTGCGGTCCTGCTCAGATACATTTTTTTTATTAGTAGTAATTACTCATTCTCTTTCTGCTTATGTAACACGTATAGAGTAAGGTGCTGGGGATGGGGGGGGGAGGGTGAGTGAGGGAGGCAGATGGAGTGTCTAACCTCAAGGAAGGAATATTCTAGAGAAAGCAGGCCTGAGAAATAGGCATATTTAAAAAGCTGGAGATCATCTTAGAAGGAAGTGCATGGCTCAAGGCCAAGGAGCAGAGTGACACGGATGGGGGACGGGCTCAACCTTCAGCTGGTGGTCAGGGAGGCCTGCTGGGGCCATCTTCAACAACATGAGACTGGTGGAGAGAAAGAAGGAAGGGATGAGGAGCCTGATGATGGGGGGGGGGTGAGACATTCCAACAGGTGAACAGAATATGCAAAGAGCCCTAGGGAGAGGCAAGTTCAGGTGTAGTGGAGAAATAAGAAGGTGGCTGGAGCAGGGTTGGGAGAGGAAGGCCAAGCACACAGGACCCTGTGGTTCACAGCGCTGGGCTCTCTCTCTTGGGCTGCTGTGTGAGGGAGGTCTTGGAAGGCAGGCCTCCAAGCTGAGGGACAAATCTGTAATGACAGCAGTCCTGAGGGTCAGCTGCTTGGGGCAGAGCAGATGATGGCAGCCAAGTTGCAAAAGGACAGAAATGGCAGAAAGGTGAACACCCTAACTGCTCTCGACTAACGATGATAAGCCAGGCTCCCACCTGTAAGCCTATTTAGGAGACTGAGATCTAGAAGATCATGGTTCCAGGCTGGGCAGAAAAGTCTGGAAGATGCCATCTCTAGCCAACAAAAAGCAGGGTTGGAGGTGTGGCTCAGGTGGTAGAGTGCCAGCTAAAGCAAGTGTGAGGCTCCCAGTTCACATCCCATACCAGCAAAAATAAAATAAATATCATTACTGGGCAGGGAATGTGGCTTAGTGGTAGATTGTTTGCCTAGCATGCACGAAACCCTGGGTTCAATTCCTCAGTACCACATAAGCAGAAAAAGCCAGAAGCGGAGCTGTGGTAGAGTATTAGTGTTGAGCCAAAGAAGCTCAGGGACAGTGCTCAGGCCCTGAATTCAAGCCCCAGGACTGCCTAAATAAGTAAATATCATTACTACTATTAATCATGAGCACAAAGCACCTTGACAGCCACTTTCCTCTCCAGGTGAAAACAGACAAGGTGCAAGTCATAGCCCCCTTTCAGCAGGGTAAACTGAGGCTGACAGAGGTGGGGAGCTCTGCTCAAAGCTGGAGGAGATTTGAAAGAAATCCCTCTACCTCGGTATCCCCTCCTCCAATATCTGTCTCCATCAGCCCAACTATGCGGCCTAAAAAGGTGGGGAGCAGATGTCCTGTCACCCCAGTACTTGGGGCTATGGCATAGCAGGACACTGTGTACAGCCAGCAGCAGTGTGTGGCCACCCTAGGGCGCCTGAAGTTATGCGGAGCAGACGGCCAACGCAGTGCTGTGCGGTTTTCTTCCCAGGAGGCAAAAAGCCATAACTTATTTATCCTCAGAAACCAGAAGGCCAGCCTTCTGCCAGGTCTTTTGCAGCCTGGCTCCCGGAAGGCCCTGGGTGAGGATTTTGTGGGAGTGGGGCTTCCGAGCAGGCAGTGGAACAGTACCAGGCACCTGGTGTGTGTGTGGGGGGGTGCTGCGCCTCAGCTGATTTTCATCTAATTAGCAAAATCATCCTGGGAAGTTGCCCCCACCCCAACCCCCAGGGCTCACACCAGTAATCCTAGCTATTCAAGAGGCTGAGATCTGAGGATGGAGGTTCAAAGCCAGCTCAGGCAGACAAATGCCAGGGGCTCTTGATCTCCAATTCATCACCCCAAAGCTGAGAAGTGGAGCTGTGGCTCGAGCGGGTAGAGGGCCTCAGCTTGAGCACAAAAGCTCAGGGACAGCACCCAGACCCCGAGTTCAAGGCTCTGGACAGGCACCCCTACCCCCGCCCCTCCACAAGATCCTGAGTGCCTGAAGCCCCTCCAGACCCTGCTGCCCAAGAGTTCTACACGACTCAGAAGTCCAGGACGCGTGGCTCCCTGCGCTTTCAACCTCTCCGTTAACTCGGGGCGCAGGTGCGCAGAGTGGGGGCGGCAGCGTGGGGGGGGGAGGTGGGGTGGGGGGGGGGGGGGGGGAGGGCCTGGCTCAGCCCCCGCGTCCGCGGGCCTGGCCCCGGGGATGCCCCCAGGCTAGGGAGAGCCGCGCCTGGCCGCGCCGGGTTACCCCGCCTCCGGGGCGCGCGGGCCGGCCCGGGCTCAGGGTGAGGCTGCACCTGGCTCCCCCACTGGCTCCCATCCCAGTTCCGGGCGCCTCCCCGGGTCCCAGCCCAGTCGACGCAGCCTGCCTGGTGGCTCAGCTCGGAGCAATTACATAACGAAGCGTCGGTGCGCGGGGAGAGGCCGCCTTTGTTACCGCGATCCGCCTCGGCTGCGCCCGCGAATATTAATAAACCCATCACTCATCGTCGCCCGAGCAGCGCGGGCTGGATGTGGATGGGGAGGGGGGGAGGGAAGGGGGGGGAGAGGAAGACTGCACGGGGCCCGCCCTCCCCTCCCGGAGCCCCGCCCCCACCACCTGTCTCAGTTGCCTGGTCCCCGAGTAAACAAGCCATATTCCAGAAGCCAACTGTGGGTCCTAGGGCCAGACCTTCCACCGTGGGCTTAGCTTTCTCCGGTAGAAAGGGGCCTAATACCTAAGTGTCCCTATTCTTGGCCTGGGTTCAGCACTTTTGAGAGAATATGGAGCCAACCTGAGGCTCTTATTTGATTGGTGGAGGTGTAGGCTGCTCCCACCAGGGGTCTTGATTCAGACTTCTGGCCTTAGTGTAGAAGGCACCCCAGACATCTCCTTTCCTACCTGGGGGATGGGCAGGGGGGGCTTTCCTGCAGATAGCTATGTGCACCCCCACAGATGTGTTCATCCCTGAGTCAATGAACACTTTATTGACCATTAGCTGTGAGTCAGGCGGTAGCCGAGGACGTACACCTACAGCTCACTTAATCCTCCAAGTACCCAGAGCCTCATCGTGATTTCCCTCTTGCTATTTTGATAGATGAACGAATTAGAGCTCAGAAAGGCTGGGTAACTTGCCGAAGGCCACAGAGCTAGTCAGCAGAAGGCTGGGGACTTGAATCACAATCCACAGAGGTCTAATTCTCATGTCCTAGTCTGACCTTGAACCCTCCTCCTATGGAACACAGGAAAGGACTGGCCAAGGTCTGCAGTCTCCAAGCTGGCCTCGGCTTTCTTTTGGGACATTGTAGCCTCGTTTCCATCCCATGAAAATCAGTTCTTTTGCCCGCAGGTAAGGCATTGCATGACACTTCCGAGTCCCTGAGCAGCCAACTGGATGGCTTGGCAGAAACTAGGCCCAGTGGGACTGGCTTGGGGAGGAAGCCTCATCAGCCTCTGGAGCTGGGGGAGGAGGGAGGGGCAGGAAATGTTCTGGAAACTCCCTCCCCCCATGCTACCTGCCATCTGGTCCCCAGAGTTACTCAGTGATGAATGCAAAGATCTTACGGGTTCAGGGAGCTCAGCTCACTCCCTCATGTCCCTGTCCCCTTCACCCCTGCCAGGATGGCGGCCACTGGCTGGCCGCCTCACCTCAGAGCCACCCTGTACAACTTACAAAATGCCTGTATACCCAGGGCCTCTGCTGCCCTCCTGGGCTTCAGCAACCAGAGTCTCCATGCCCTGCTCCATGCTAAGAGCATACCCTGATTAGCTGTGCAACTCTCTACAGTCCGTACTTTACAGATGAGAAAACCAAGGCTCCAGAAAGTGAAATCACTGGCCCATGGTCCTGCAGTCAGGATCTGAATCCAGGTCTGTCAGCTCCAACATCTCTAGGCTCAGCCACCACAGACATCTGATAATGTCTCCCTCCTCCACAAGTCACTGATGAGACATCTATGCCCAGGCTTAGCCCCCAACACCTGTTCCCCACCAGTCTCCTCTGCTTCAATGCTAATATTGGTTTCTATGTGCATCTTCAAAGTCCACTCACCCACACTGACTGAGGAAACAGGGTCCACAAGTGAGTCTGGCCACAGACGCCCCAGTCTCCGTGCCCCTCCCCACTTCTAAGTGCCCACCTGCACAGGTGCAGATGCCCCCCCCCCCACACACATTCTCCCTCACTCCAGGGCACTGAGAGGCAGATGGATCAGCAGATGCTCCAGGCTCCGTGGGCGGGAGGAGGGGAGTGACCCTGATGGGATGGCCACCTCCTGGCTTCCCTCCCCGCTAGGCTGACTCCTGGAGCTTTCACAAGAACATTTCTGCACCGCAAGAGTCACAATCATCATGATAATAATAGGGCTCTGTGTTTCCAGTTGGCAAACCTTTTTTAAAAATCATGTTGCCTGGCTTGGCTTGCACCAGTTCCGGGAAGTAGATGGGTCCCTATTTCCAGTTTCCAGGTGCAGTGAGGGTCATAAAACTCCCCAGGGGCAAAACCTCTCCTTTGAGATTCCTTCTAAACTGCAGATCTACAATCCATCCTTGTTTCCCTGAGAGCTGAGTTTATGCCCAATGAAAAAACAGACAATTGAGCAAAGTGCAGGCCTGAGGGATGCTCTTGAATTGGCTGGACAGGACTTTAGAAAGTGCAGAGGGAGGAAGAGATTACACACTCACTTAGAAAGCCCTGCAGGGAAAGTAGGTGGGGAGGGAGGATGATTAGTTCTGGTTTCTCCAGTCCCTCCCTCATAATAATAATAAATAATAATAATTTTGTGCGAGTACTTGGGCTTGAGCTCAGGGCCTGAGCAACCTTCAGTTGAGCTCTGGGTTCTATGTTCTCTTGGTTTCCCAAGACCCTTAGTTGTTCTGGTGGGTGGATCCCCTGCTGTACTTTACTACCTGGATGTGCATCTGTTTCCCAGGAGGCTGGAGGACAGGAACAGTGTCCTGTCCACTCCAGAGCCCAGCCTTGCCTGGCACACAGGAATGGCCCAGCTGGGAAGGACTGCTTCCTTTATGCTGGGAGGAAGGGACAGCTGCCTTCTGGCCACCCACTGATGGACTTACAAACAGGCAACACAGAAAGGCAGCCTCTTCCATGTTGGGGGTCTTGCAACAATTCTTACAAAGCCCCCTTCCCATTGGGCCCTGTGGTATTGCACCCACAGACACTGCTTCAAGTGGAGTGCACAGAGAGGCAGCCCCAAAGGCTTAGGGGAGAAGAGTAAGGAGGGGAAAGAGGAGGGGAGGGGAGGGGAAAGAGGAAAGGAGAGCAGAGGAGAGGAGAGGGAGAGGAGGGGAGGGAAGGGGAGATGAGGAGAGGAGGGATGAACTGGCCATTTCAATCTAGGGCAGGCAGACAGACAGACAGATGAAGTGGCCATCCCAATCTAGCCAGCTCTGTGAGCTAGCAGTGAGCTGTTCCAAGATTGTGCAGAGTCCCAATCCAGGTGGCTCTAAGTATGTACTTCATCCAGCCCACTTCAAAACAGTTCTGATCTCCAGCCTTGTCCGTGACTGATTCATTCATTCATTCATTACTGGCAATCACTACCCAGGTGTTCAGCAGGGAGCAGAGCTGTTGGCACTGTGGGATCTGAGTTTAGTTGCCTTGGTAATGAGGATGGCTAACAGCCAGGGAGCCACTGCTATGGCCAGGTAGTGCTATGTTTACTTCCTTGCAAAGGACACAGCCCCTCCTGCCCAGCCCAGGCGCTGTTTGTGGGCAGTGGCGTGTACTTGGCACGCCAGCTCTCCTGGCATATACCCAACACTCAACAAGCAAGGCGCTGCCTGCTGCTATAACTAGAAATCCCTGTAACAGCCATAGATGGGTCCTCCTTCTGTGGGTGAGGAAGCTGGCGGTGGACAGAGGTGAGGTAACCCCCTTGCCCAGGGCCTCACTTTTACTAAAAGCAGGGGTGAGGATCTGAACCCAGGCAGTTGGGTTCCAATTGCCAGAGTCTGCTCAACTAACCCTTAAGGATCTCAGGGCAGGAATCTCACACCTGAGTACAAATACTTAACTAGCTAGAAGCAGGGGCAGCTGCTCTCCTCTGCCCTACTTCCTTACTTTGTGAAATGGAGCATGTCATCAGCCTGTCTTTCCCCTTCCCTCCACCCCATCCCCCTCCAGGCCCACAGTGGCCACCATCAGACCAGATTAAAAAAAAAAAAAGATCTAGGCAGTTCTCTAAGCAGGAGGGGAGGGCAAGACTGAGGTGGGGTGGGGGACAGAAGCTCTGAGTCAGGAGAAGGAAGAGAGGGAGTGTTTGTAGAAGCCTGGTCCTTTTAAACTGACAGGCGTCCAAGCCCTCCCCCCCCCCAGCATTTCCCTCTTCCCCCCACCAGGCCAGGCGCCCCCAGCGATCCCAGCGATTAACTCTGCAGCCCCAGATCTCACTAGAAGACGGTGCAACAACCTTAAGCATTTTTTGCTCAGGTAGGTTGTGAGGGTGGAGGACGGGAATGGGGGAAAGGGAGGATCTAGACCGGAAGCCTAAAGGCGAAACACAATCAAATGGAAAGTCGGACGGTTTCTGAGACCGGTAACTTTTAACACAGGGCGTCGGGCAACCGCGGGCACTCAGCAAAAGCACGGCTTTCGCCATAACGGCGTTGTTTTACCCTGGGGTACCGCTACCAGACAAAGCCCTACTCTCGCCACCCCCATTCCCCGCGCCCCCAGCCCTTCCAAGTCTGGAGACCTACGGTCGAGATACGGGAGACCTCAGGGCTCGCTAGCCCACAGGGGTGCAGACCGTCCCGGGAAAGGGGCGCTGTCTTCAGAACTTGCCAACTAAGTGCTGCGGGGCCGCGCGGGCTGCGCCGGCGGTCCCCG